>NW_012267403.1:1140066-1152270 GCF_000151885.1 Dipodomys ordii
CCTTGTTCCTTTCACCTCCCCCCTCCCCCCTGCACCAAAGTTGTAAAGTTCGTTTACGACATAACGACTTGTACATCTCATTGTTGCAATGGGTCCACCTGTATCCCTATTTAAACCATTTGAAACAGGATCTTTAGAGCAGATACCATTAGCTATTTTATCGATTTCAAAGTTATCAAAACAGATTAAATGTTACCCATCACATTTCCAAACAATATGCATAGAATAGAATAAATGTAGTATAGTAGATAAATATGCTACCAAAATTAATGGTTTGAGAATGATTTATTTTAGACACTATAGTAATGGGTGGGACAGAGAGATTATTGTTTTACATGTGGGTTCATTAAATGTCAGAACTATGATAATGTCCTGGATTTGACAACTTGGTTAAGCCTTATATTCATTTTGGAACTTGTTTGAAAGTCAAAGAATGTCTTGTTACCTTAAATTCCTTGATAAACTTCACATGAAACCTATTAAAATTTGAAATGTTGACAGCTAATCGCATGAATTTCTATTAAAATTAATGTGTAGGACTCACAGCTTAAAAATGTGTAGTTGTTTTCAAAAGCCTCTTTGAAAATTGTTTTATTAAATGCTTTGAGACTGAGTTAACCTTTAATAATAATAATATTTTAAAAATATCTTGGGGGGCTGTGAAGATGGCTCAGTGGTACAGTCCTTGCCTTGAACACATGAGGTCCTGGGTTTGATTCCTCAGTACCACATAAGCAAGAAAAGCCAAAATTGGCATTATGGCTCAAGTGGTAGAGCACTAGCCTTGAGCTGAAGGGCTGAGGGACTGTGTCCAAGCCCAGAGTTCAGACCCCACAACCGACCAAAAAAAATCTTGGAAATTAGGAGAAATTTAATTACTTGTAAAAATACGGCATGTGTACTATGTAAGTCTTACACACATATGGGTTTTTTTTGGAGGGGGCCCGGTCGTGGGGCCTGAACTCTGAGCCTGGGCACTGTCCCTCAGCTCTTCAGCTCAATGCTAGCACTCTACCACTTGAGCCACAGCGCCACTTCCGGCTTTTTTTCCTGCTTATGTGGTGCTGAGGAATTGAACCCAGAGCCTCATGCATGCAAGGCAAGCGCTCTACCACTGAGCCACCTTCCCAGCCCCACATATGGTTTTTTTTAGTTTGGTTTTTAAAACTTTATTGTAAAGGTGATGTACAGAAGGGTTACAGTTACATAAGGCAGGTAATGAGTACATTTCTTTTTTTACCAGTGTCAATTCTTCCCTCCTTTTCTCCCAGTTTTTTTTCCTTCCTGACCTCCTCCCCAGGTTGTTGTTGTTTGTACCAGTACTGGGACTAGAACTGAGTGCCTCAGTGCTGTCCCTTAGCTTTTTCCTTCAAGGCTGGAATTCTGCCAACTGAGCCATAGCTCCACTTCCAGCTTTTTGCTGGTTAGATATAAGAATCTCATGGACTTTCCTACCTGGCTGTCTTTGAACCATAGTCCTTGGATTTAAGCCTCCTAAGTAACTAGGATTATAGTCACTAGCCACTAGCTTTACACACATAGCTTTTATACTGTATTCATAGCAGAAGGGTTGTATATCCAGTAAAATCTATCACAAATTAATGACTTCTGCATTTCAAAATCCCTCATAGAAATAAAATATTACACAACTCCAAGAAACATATAAAATATAACTGCCTTAATGTGTTTCATAATGTGAGTTCCAGGCCAGCCTAAGTCACATAATGAGATGTCTCAAAAAATCCTCCAGGCTACATAATGAGACTCCATCTCAAAACAAAGTGAAAATCATTCCAATTTTCTGCATAGCAACAGAAGGCTAAAAATGGAACAATAAATATTTATAACTACTATCACAAAGGATTAATATCCTTAATAATATGAGTAGAAGAGTTCTTAATGAAAGAAAACAAAGCAGTCTTGAAATAGAGGAACAATGTTTGTAACTTCACTCATAAGAGACAAGACTGTCTCAAAAGATAAAGCTTAATAAGTTTCTTGACTAATTAGTGAGATTTCCCTGGAAACTGCAGCAGGAATAGTTCTGATTTTAAAAGGCACCTTGTTTTGATTCATGAACACTACAAGGTTATTTACTTAATTTAAAAACATTCTTGAAAATCAACAATGCATACCAACCTGGATTTATGGTTCATGTGGACAAATCAAGAGATTGTTGTGGGTGTATGATTGTTTGACAAGTTTCTTCTCTACAATCAATCTCTAATTTTCATCCACGTTTTAAAAGCACTGATGAACAATAGCTGTCCTGAGAGAGTGGTGCAAATGTCCAAGGAACATCTCATTAATTAGACCTATCAGTTTTGCTTATCATCAAAGGAAGGAAGGTCAGGCTGATGGGGAGCAAAGAAGAATTCAGAAATGGGACAATGCAAACATCCAATTAACTATTCCTGCACTGGTAAACAGATTATTTTCTCTAGGAGCAGTAGGCAGCTGGCAAGAGCAGAAATGCCTACAGCTTTCATTGGTCTGCAAATGTGGTTGCCTTAGTAAGAGCAGACACCAGAAGCCATTCTGATATTCCAAGATACCCAATAACTTTATATAAGGACAATATTGCCATCAATAAAAGCCTGCCATTTTCTTTCATCTCCACCACTACTTATGGTTTTGTAAAGCAATTATTTTGAGGCTTCAGAGGCAATACATTTTAATACTTTCTGATATCATTGAGTTGGCTGGGTCGTAAGTACCATTTGAATCTTGATAAGAATATACTAAAAATATAGCTAAAAATTATACTACTCAAATTACTTTGTCCATTATCACAAAGAATGTTAGAGTGATAAACTGATCTATTAGTGGAAACATTTATGGATCAATCAGTTTGCATTTAAGGCCAACTAAAAATGATTGGGCTTAACCTAGCTTCTCACCTGAAGCTTCATTTGCTAAGGAAAATACTTGCAACTTAAAAATTAAGGCTGTTTTACCAATAGGAGTCTGAGGAACTATATTTGGCCCATTAAGAGAGAATGTGGGCTGTCTAAAGTTAATCCAGACTAGTAAAATTTGAAGGACTAGATTTTGAGATGACAGAGATCTTGCCAATTCATCCTCACATTTCTGTAATGCATATTTCTGTCCTTTCCATTATGTCACAACCAAGTAGTCAGTCAGCATCAGACTATTGCCTCAGCAAAGTTGATCCTGAGTTAATTATTTGAGCTCATTCACCAATGTGTTTGGATTATCTAGGTAAGATCAAAGTTGGTATGAGAGGGGGAGCTGGGAAGGTGGCTCAGTGGTAGAGCACTTGCCTTGCATGCATGAGGCCCTGGGTTCGATTACTCAGCACCACATAAGCAGAAAGAAAAAAGCCAGAAGTGGTGCTGTGGCTCAAGTAGTAGAGTGCTAGCGTTAAGCTGAAGAGCTGTGGGACAGAGCCCAGGCCCAGAGTTCAGGCTCCATGACTAGGCCCCAACCCCCAAAAAAAGTTGGTATGAGATTTCTGTTTTTATTACTTGAAATGATTGGTAATATGTCCTTAAATATATGGCATTTTGATACAGCAGATCATTGCTTTGAGTCAAAATGAATAGCCTTCAAGCTTCATCTCCAATACAGACAGTAACAATAGAAATAAATTTGAGATATCATAAATATGTAAAAATTAAACAACATACTCCTAAATGAACAATTAATTTATTGACAAAATCACAAAAAATAGCAGAAGCAATAGCAAAATTTGAATGAAACTCAATGAAATAAAAGCTAGCCAAAAATAAAAAGGAAAAAAAACCTGACGTAACCAATAGTTAATTCTCTGAAAGCATCAATAAAATTGACATGGTTTTAGCTAGACTGACTAGGTTTTGGAGAGGAGGAGATAGGGAAGTTTCAGTTTACTAAAATCAGGAATGGAAGAAGTTTTTACTGACTTTACAGAAATTAAAGCAGCATTACAAATAATACTTGTGCCATAAAATTAAACCACTTACATGAATTAGAAAAAATTCCCAGAAGTACACAAATTACCAAAACTGATTCAGAAAAAAGTCTGAATAGAGCTATAACAAGAGGTTGAACTCATAACAAAAATTCTCCCATCAAAAAAGCATAGCCAGGGCTGGGATGTAGCTCAGTGGCAAAGTGCTTGCCTAGCAAGCGCAACGTCCTGGGTTCGATCCCCAGTACCAAAAAAGAAAAGACAAAAAAAAGGATAGCCTCACACAGGAGGCATGGCTCAAGTAGCAGAGTGTCAGGGTAAACAAGAAACCTGGAATGTAAGGTCCTCAGTTCAAGTTATATTACCAGCAAAAACAAGACAAAACCCCAAAGGGTCAAAAACAAAACTGCATCAGTGGTACTCACTAGACACTACAGCTGTGTATCATCATGCTTGACACATCATTTAAAAATGTATTCATCTAATCCATGGGCATGAGTTGACTAGACATTTCTCTGAGTATTCCTTTATTTGAATGTTTTATTGTTTTCAGAGTATTTTTTGCAGTTCTTTTCTTAAGTTTGTTCCTAAATATTATGTTTTCTGATATTATTGTGAATGAAATTGTCTTTAAAAAGTTCATTCTTAGATTAATCACAAGGGTATAGGAACATGGTATTTGAAATTGCTATCATATTCTGTAACTTTGCTAAAATTATTTGTGTTTTGATGATGTTGTGTTTTGTGAATTCCTTAACAATTTCTTTTTCCTTTTCTTTTCTTATGATGCTGTAGATCAAACTCAGAGCCTGGTGCCTGCTAGACAAGCATTCAACCACTGAGCCACACCCCAAGTCCTCAGCATTTTCTAAGCAAATAGTGATAGCTTTATTTCTTCCTTTATATATTGGGTGATTTTTCTTTCCTCTTTTATTTAAGTGTACTCCAGTTCTGGGGCTTGAACTCAGGACCTGGGTACTGTCACTGAGTTTTTTTACTCAAGGCTAGTGCTCTACCACTTGAGCCACAGCTCCAATTCAGTTCTTTTTGGTACTTAATTATGGGTAAGAGTATCATAGACTTTCCTTCCCTGGATTGGCTTTGAACCTTGATCCTCAGATCTCAGCCTTCTGAGTAGCTAGGAATACAGGTGTGAGCCACCTGTACCTGGCTGACATTTCTTTTTCATGCATGATTGCCTTTGCAAAGATCTTTTTGCTGTGGCTCAAGGCTTTGTATCATTTTTATTTTCTTTCTTTTTCATTAAAGAGTAGTACATTCCAGCTTATTGATGTCCTCTCTTTTCACCAAAAACATTTTTTCTACAAATATTTCTTTATTGAGATTAAGTGACTACATAAATTTCACAATATTGTGGCATAGTTATACTTAGCTAAAGTCACAAACACATTTTAACCTCCACAGTGATAATCATCATTACCTTAATCTACAAAGCTTATGAGATTTATGAACTTTAATAAGAAAACTATTTCTTACAATTCAGGTGATATGTAAATTTCTTTCTTTTTGCTGTATCAGCTGTTCTCTTTTTTCTCTCATTTCCTGCTTCCCATCACCACCACTGAGTGGTTTAGTTCACTTTCATCAATATCCAGTGCAGCTGATAGACCCCTCTGCTGTATTTTTTCACCTGCTTTCCACTGATTCTGTGCCCTCCTCCCACTTTCCCTCATATGTGCACATGTATACACCATATAAGAGGTAAAGAATACAGACTAATCTAAAAATGATAGGACAAATTAAGAAGAAGTCCTTTGTTTCCTTATCTTTGGGGTTCTTTTCAGTATGCATATTATTTTATATACAAATTAAGAGGTTTTACAAACATCATGTAGAAGAAATAAAGACCATGCATCTTTATTTTGTTCTTGGTCTCATGAAGCAGTTTTTCAGTCTTTCCCCATTGAATATAATGCTAGCTGTGAGTTTTGCTTTACGGTTGTTCCTGTGTGTTCAAATTACCCTTTGGATTCATTTCCTTCGTAAATGCAACTCTGTCATCATTCAAATCCTTCATGTTATTGTTGTTGCTGTTTTTTGTTTTTTTTGGGGGGGGTCCGGTCGTGGGGCTTGAACTCTGGGTGCTCTACCACTTGAGCCACAGTGCCACTACCGGCTTTTTTCTTAATTAAACCCAGGGCCTCAGGGATGCAAGGCAAGCGCTCTACCACTGAGCCACCTTCCCAGCCCCTCCTTTGTGTTATTATAACCAAATATTTTACACTTCATATGCTATATATAAGCCAATCAATCCAATTATATTATTTTCAATATTCTCTTTACTATTTTCTTTTTGCAATTGTATTCTGATTTCAAAATGAAAAAATTTACATAAAAGACATTATGGGAGCAATCAGAAACTTCCATGTAGACTGGCTAGCAAATGACATTAGGACATTAATTCATTTATTTTTAATTTGTTATTGTTATTTTAAAGGTGAGGTACAGAGGAGTTATAGTTACATAAGTCAGATAAAGAGTACATTTCTTTTTGGACAATGTCACCCCTTCCCTCACTCTCTTCCAGTTTTTCCCTCCCATCTCCACCCACAAATTGTATAGTTCATTTTGAACATAGTGTCTAATAAGGCATTAATTCTTTTTTGTTTTGGTCGGTCATGAGGTTTGAACTCTGGGCCTGGGCGCTATCCCTCAGCTCTTCAGCTCAAGGTTAGAGATCTACCACTTGAGTCACAGTGCCACTTCCATCTTTTTCTGTTTATGTGGTGCTGAGGAATCAAATTCAGGGCCTCATGCATGCAAGGCAAGCACTCTACCTTTGAGCTGCCTTCCCAGCCCATAATTCTTAAGGTGAAAATGTTGAACCCATTAGGTAAGCTACATCAACAGCATCTCTATACCTGCACAAATTCTATGCTTAATCTTCAGAATACTCCTTCTGCAATAGTAGAGGTGGAATTTAGGCATCTGTGTTTTACTAAGCCCTTCAAATAAATCTGATTCATGTTGAAGTTTAAGAACAATAAATGAGAAAACAATTGTTAAGATTTCTGGGTATGCTAATTAGTTTAGTTAAGTAAACCTTCTTAGGGAAATGTAAATAGTGTTTAGGGTAACATGTTGGGGCTCTGCAATGTCATTTCAAGATAGTTCAGCCTTCCAAATATTAACCAATTAGATTCATATTACACACATATGTATTTCACTATGAATTTCATTATTGTATTCAGATTTACTATATGCATATACAAAATTATGAAATACTATGAAACTAGGTTGTAGATATTGTTTGTCCATTTTTGTTACATAAATGAAATACCTGAGTCTTGCTAACTTTATAAACAAAATAAGTCCAAGATTTGGATGTCTCATTGGCTCAGCCTCTAGTGAGAACTTAATGAGCAGTCATGGGCATGCATGTGACAGTGATAGAAGATGGTCTATGCTCATTCCTTTTTAACAAGTCTCTTATGAGAAGTAACCACGGGATCTCACAAAACTACCTTCATTCCTTCTGGGAGCAATATTTTCAATGACCTACAGGTTTATACCACCTTTCAATATCAGTACACTAAGAGCCAGGCCTCCAAGACATGCAGCACACTCAAACCATATCCAAAGTTTATAAATGGATTTTCATTTACTCTCCTTTCTGTGTTTGGAAATTCTCATAATATAATGTTAAAACAAACACAATGGTCACAAAAGTTATTCTGAAATTAAGTTCCTAAACATTTCAAAATCAAGGCTTAGCTTTCTGTAAAAAGCTATGGTGATCAGGATGCTGGCTTCAATTCTTCCCATAAATCTTCTAGTATACCTCCTAATTTGTGAAAGAAACATGTTCTACAAAGATATTAAATCAATCATCAGGGCTGGGAAGATGGCTCAGTGGTAGAGCACTTGCCTTACATGCATGAAGCCCTGGGTTCGATTCCTCAGCACCACATAAGCAAAAAAAAAAAGACGGAAGTGGTGCTGTGGCTCAACTGGTAGAGTGCTAGCCTTGAGGTGAAGAGCTGAGGGATAGCGCCCATCAGTCTTGCTTAAAAATATATGCTATCTGTTAAAATGTGCCAACATCTCATTTTTGTTCTACATGTAACTAGGCTAAAAACACTTTGAACATTTTCAGGAATGATATTACACAATCTGTTTCTTATATATTCCAAAGTGATTACATTCCATGTGACATCAGATTACTGAAATCTACCTATAGTGTAATGGAGCACTAACCAGAATATCAGGAGACCTATGCACTAATACTATCTTTCTACCTACAAAAAATGTGACCTTAAATAGGGGACTTTATTCAAATTCTGTTTCCCCATCTGTGTGTGTATGTGTGCTGATACTGGGACTTGAACTCAGGGCCTCATGCTTTTGCTTATCCTTTCACTGAAAACTGGCATTCTATGGCTTGACCAGCACTTCTACTTATTTCCCTATACTAAATCAAGATTTTAACCAAGCTTAATCGGAGTTTTTCTGTTTTTCTTGAATTATAGACTTTCTCACTCTTATAGAAGAGAAAAATACATACCTGAATAGACTTATACAAATTTGTGAGCATTGGTTTTATTCATAAAATAGATATAAACACCTTATGAGGTCATTGGATTAAGTCCATAAAAATGAATATAAAACATTTAACAGTCGAAACATACGTTGATTTTAAAAGCTAGACTCCTCAGTAACATATTAAAAATAACCTCTAAAAATAAAAATAAAACAACTCTAAACAATAATCTAGCATTATTGTAGAATCTGTCAAATATTCTTCATGGTCTGCATCTTCTGTCTTCAGTGGTATAAAATACAATATTTTAGAATGATGACATATACAAAGTAATGAATATCAACTATTATTAGTGTTCACTACAGAATAATTTCTTTTTCATGTTTTTTACTGAGAAAATACTGTTCAGAGGGGTAAGAGTCACATGAGCAAAGTAATGACACATCTTATCAAGCATTGTTGCCTCCTCCTTTATTTTCCCCTACCATCCTTTCCCTCCCACCTCCACAACTACACTCCCCCCCACCATGCTCCCTGCCTAAGCTGTAAAGTTCATTTTTCAACATAGTGTCTTGTACATCTCATTGTTACAATGGGTCAACCTGTATCCCCATTTAAACATATTGTTTTTTCCCTTCCCCTCCCCAAATTGTACCAACATCAAATACAGTGAAAACAGAGGTTATACTGTGGGGGAGGAACATACAGAGCAACAACAAAATCATATGGTACCTTATAAATACGTTAGAAACAATAGCAATTAAGAAAAAAACCACTTTGGTTCCTATCTTGGAGTTCATTTTGCTTAACCTCACCTTATCTGGTCATATTTATATAGCTTTTGACCTTTTCTACTTGTCCCAGACATATACTAGTTATTGCAAATAAGTGAAACAATGGGACCTATGTTTCTTTTTTTTCTTTCTTAAGAAATTATACATTTATTATATAAATGATATGTAGAAGTTATACTTTATAGCTCAGAAATGGGAACATGAATTTATTATAAAAATTAACACTTTTTGGAATGCTATGGCTCAAATCCAGGCACCTATGTTTCTTTGAGTCTGGCTTACTTCACTTAGAATAATTTTTTCCAAGTCGTTCCCTTTCCTAACAAATGGGGTGATGTCATTCTTTCTGATGGCTGCATAGTATCCCATTCAATATATACACCACATTGTCCTGATCCATTCTTCTACTGAGAGGCATTAGGGTTGATTCCATATCTTAGCTATGGTAAATAATGCTGCAATAAACATAGTAGTGCTGGTAGCTTTAGTATGGCCCTGTTTTTAATCGTTTGGGTAAATGCCCAGAAGTGGGATTACTGGGTCATAGGGAGCTCTTTGTGTAGTCTTCTGAGGAAGCTCCATACTACTTTCCAAAGTGAGTCAACAAGTTTACATTCCCACCAACAATGCAGTAAGGCTCCCTTCTGTCTTTACCTCCTTAGTTTGGTTTTCAGTGTTCATTCTCAAATCCTTTAGTTGATTGGTTATAGTTTCTTTGGATTCCCTTTCCTTCTGTTGGGCTTCATTCAGCATTTCCTTTGTGGCCTTCATGTATTCCTCCAGCTTTCTGTCTGTAGATTCCAGGAATGCCCCTATTAATCTTTCTGTATTCTCATCCTGCTAACGCCATTCCTGTACTAATCTTTGATTAGCCTCCTCACCCTCAAGAAATTCCTGTATTAATCTTTGGTTAGCCTCCTCATGCCCACACATTTCCCTATCACACTCACACAGAGTCCTTGGCAGGCTTTCAATATTTTCATTCAGCATGTTTACCAGTAGTGTTTGTAGAGCATTTGGGAAACTCTCCTCTGGGCTATTCATTAACTGCACTGTTGCCTGATTATCATGAGCCGGAGTTGAGATACCTGGACCCACCATTTGTCTTGTTTCTCTGGTTTGTTCTTCCCATTTGGGTATGAAAGCAAAACCAATTCCACACTAGAACACTATTTTAAGGCAAGCATCAACCAGAACTCTGTTACTGCACAGATTGTTTGACACAGTCAAAATGAGTACATGTACAATCTAGTTCAACCGATACAATCTAGTTCAACAACAACCAACTAGGGATCAACAGATTAAGAAAATCAAAGAAGGAGTCAGCAGATCAGAAATCAATAGGTTTAGGGAGACTTATGAGGAGAAAATAAGATTAGAGGAATGTGGGGAGGGAAGGGAGAAAGGGAATATAACCAAGACCTAAGTGCAGAGAGAGGAAAAGGATAGAAGAAAAGGAGAAGAAAAATACAGAACAAGGAAAACTGAAAAATAAAAAGTTTAAAAATGAAACACTTAAAAATTATATAAGTATAAAGAAATAATACTACAATTAAGGGAGTTAAGGATGGGAGTTTGTGAATGGAATAATCAATATCTGCATTAAGTATGCACACAATGAAGAATAAGGTCTAATAATTGAAGACAGGTACATATGTGGGGATGAACAGAACACAAGTTAAGTATAACAAAAATACAAAAACACCAAAAGGGAAAAGAGTAAAAATAAACATTTTAAAAAACCTGAAATAAAAATAATGAAGAAAATAGAAAACAATTTTTTAAATTAATAAATTAGGTAGAAAAAAGTGTTCTTCAATTTTTTTCTGGGGAGGGAGGGCTTATGTCTCGCCTGTGTGTGTAATAAGTCTCCTGGTGGAGTCTCTGGTTTGCTTGTGATGTTTGGTTTTCCTGTGGCTTGATTGGTTTCTTACATCAGTTTGTTTGAGCAGGCAGAAGGAAGCTTTGCCTTACCAGGGACTTTATGACTCTCTTCCCAGGCTAGTTCAGTGGGAGGGTGATCTGCTTTGAGTATCACAAAAGAGGGAGATGGCTCTTTCCACTAGCTTGGAGTTGCTGTGATGGGGATAGGTTGTGGGTAGGGTTGACGCCTGTCAGCAATCAGTAGCTTTTCCCTTTGTGGCTAGCTCCTGAGAGACACACAGCCCAGCTTGGAGCCATTCTCAGGATTTATGTTTACTGAATTTCCAATTATTTTTCTTTTACCCTCCTGCAGGTGGGTCTGCTGCCTGTGCTTCAGTGGAGTGGGGCAGCCTCTAGCTCCATTTATACAGTGAATAAAATCACTCCTCCCTGGGTGGAGCTTGTTTAGCTCCCAGTTAATCCTCTGCCATCTTCTTCCAGACTCTCTCTTTTTCTGTTTTATTAGCAAAAATTTACTTTAGAAACAATTTTTATGATGATGTTTTTCATATATGTATATATTGTATTTTCATTGTAATCACCCCCTCTATTACTCTTTTCTCCGCCCCACCCCCTCTTTTAAAATAACAGCTTTAATGTATTCCATTATACAATTTTCATGTATGTGTATGACATAGTTTGATTACATTCACACCGGTCATCACCCACCTCCTCCCATGAGTTCCCATTCTTAACATTCTCCATGTTATGTTCACATCCTTTCTTATGTGTAAATTTTGTGTAAGAGAGAACACACAAGATGCCTGTCTTTTTGAGTGTGGCTTATAATCACATTTTCTTTATGTCTCAATACTACCTCATAGGAGTATTATGTCACATTTTCTTTTTTCCATTCTCTGGTTTATGAGCATCTAGAATGATTATATAGCTTGGCTACATGAATATTACTGCAATAAACATGGATTTTATGCATCTCTACTACATTGTGATTTGCTTTCCTAAAAATATGTAGTAGCAATCCAGCACCCCTTCATGATGAAGGTTTTGGAAAAATTAGGAATCCATGGAACATTCCTCAATACAATAAAGGCTGTATATGACAAACCTACAGC
>NW_012267403.1:1154410-1176402 GCF_000151885.1 Dipodomys ordii
AAGGATTGGGATTGGGGGGGAGGGGGGAGGCTGGGAAGGGATGTGAAGGGTAAACCAAAGGAGGAGGCTGCAATACTTGGTAAGAAATGTACGCATTATCCTGCCCATGTAATTGTAACCCCTCTGTACAGTATGTTCACAAATAAAAAATAAATAAATTAAAAATATATATATAGTAGCAGTAGTATAGCAGTATCATATGGTAGTGAGAGGGGGGAAATAAGGAAAAAATGGCAGTGCAATAAGTGGGTGGGACATGCACATGCCATCAAGCAATCACTGCAAAACCCAGCGAGTAGTCCTGTTCTATGTAGAAAACCTCCCTATGAGAGGACTCCATTTGGCTCTTCTTTGAGGCCCCTTTTGGGATGGAGAATCTAGCTGCTTTTCTTTGCAGCTTTCCTTTCACTTTCAAATAAATTTTCACTGTGTGTTTTACGTTCCTGCCTTCTAATTCTTTACTGGTGGAAAAAATGAATCCATACCCCTAAATAACATTGGCACTATGTGTGTGTCAGTAGTGTGGCTTGAATACTTATTCTTGCTTGTATTGCTTGCTCATGGCTAATGCTCTACCAGTTGAGCCATGCTTCTAGTCCAGCATTTTGTTTATTAATTGGAGATGGAATCTCCAGGGCTTTTTAGCATCAACTTGTGTCAAACTATGATTCTCTAGGTCTCAGCCTCTTGAATAACTGGCATTAAGGTCAGGTTCCTTTGACCTGTTGAAAGGCTCATATTATTTCCTTCAAAGGCCTTTGTTATGGGGTATCTGCTCTGTCCTGGTCTCTTGTCAGTATCAAAAATGGTGTTCTTCTCCAGTGGTGTGGGAGGGGCTACCTTTCCACGATTGTTCCATGAGAAGGAGTGAGGATGTCTTTTGTGGTACTCACACCTTTCCCTTGGTTTCTGAGCTGTCCATTATGTCACTGATACGGTGGCTGTAGCAGCAGCTACCAGTGCAGACACCAGTGTGTGCTCCAATCTGTCTCCTTAAGCAAGCTACCTGAATTTTTCCTCTTTTTCCAAACTCCCTGTGCTATGATGGCACACTTGGTGTGACTCTCCAGCCTTGGACTTTCCATAGGAACACTAAAATTGGGAGAGCTTGTTTTGTCCCCTGCTTGTCTGCCATCTTCCTCATCCCTCTACTTTTTTTCATGGGTTTCCTTTTACTTTCCAACAAACATACTCTGTTTACTTTAAGCACTTTCCTGCCTATTAATTTTTTAATAGGTAGAGAAAATAAATGTGCCCCTAGACTGCATCAGTTACAAACATAATTCAGGAATGGCATGGGGGGAAAACTGCATAATCTTTCCTGTTCTTCCTTTGATTGTTTCCTGTAAAAAAATGTACACAAGGATGAAATTATGTATGATTTTGAGAAATGATATTGAAATGGCCATAGTAATTGAGAGCCAAGTTAGGAGCTACAATAAAATCTTATTAATAAGTGAGGTAAATAGCATTTATTTCTATATTGAAAGTGCTCAGATAGCAAACAAGTAAGACTGTCTAAAACTAGACTGATTGGATTTTTCTTAAATTTACATAATTTTAAATTAATGTTAGTGTACAGAGGGCTTTCAATGTAACATGTTAGTTTGTGAGTATAATGTAACCAATTGGATCTAAATACATTTAAATTGCTAGTTGGGAACTGTAATTTTAATTATTTGTTTTGCTGTATAGCCTTAAGTCCCTCACAATCCAGAAGTAGATTTCAGTTCTATTTTTAGAAAGAATATACCATACATTTCAAACATTTTTTCTTATGTCACTTTTATTCTTAGCTATATGAGGTGAATTTTGCCATCTACTTACTTCTCTGTGCTAATTTAGGCTAAAATTAAAAGAACTTTGGAATATAAATCAATTACTTCCATTAAATTAATGCAATCCCAGTTGTGGAATCATTTGTCATGTTTTTTAAGAATAAGAACTATGAGGTGGGCACTGGTGGTGCCTCATAGCTATTCAGGAGGCTGAGATCTGAGAATCATGCTTTGAAGCCAGCCTAGGTAAGAAAGTCCATGAAACTCTTTTCTCCAATCAACTACCAGAAAACTGGAAGTGGTGCTTTGCTCAAAGGACAACCTTGAGTGAAAAAGTTCAAGGACAGTGCCCAGGGCCTGTTGAAGCTGCATGACAGAAACATGATTTTAAAAAGGAAAAGACTAAGTACTATAATATACAGCCAGGGTTTTTGGAGGGACAATGAGAGCAAATGAGAATAAATATGGTATGACTATATGAATACATAAAAACAAACAATGAAACATGTTGAAATTGGTCTAAGAAGGGGAAGGGGTGAGGAAGTGATGAAGGGGGTTGAATTTTATTGGGGCACATATATGTAAGGAATTATCACAATGAACCTCACCTTGTACAGATGATATAGTATAATAAAAGTGCTTTAAGCCTGGTGCTGGTGGCTCATGCTTGTAATTTTTGCTATTCAGTAGACTAAAGAGATCTGAGGATCATGAAGCCATCCTTGGCAGAAAAATCTGAGAGACTCTTATCTCCAGTTAACCACTAAAAATCTGGCAATGAAGGTCTGGCTCAAGTGGTATAGCACCAGTATTTAGTGGAAATACTAAGGCTGAGATCTGAGGATCTCAGTTTGAATACAGCCCACGCAGGAAAGTTCCTGAGACTCTTATCTCTAATTAACCACTAAAAAGCTAGAAATGGAATTGTGGCTCAAGTTGTAGTACACTAGCCTTGAGCAAAAAAAGGTCAGGGCCAATGTCCCAGCCCTGAGTTTAAGCCCCATGACTAGTACAAAAAAGGGGAAAAAATCCCTTAGCAAAATAAGTGTATTAAAAAAATGGTTATGAATTTAAGTATGCTCCAAATAAAACTAACTGTAGGGTGACTTCCTAACTTAAAAGAAATATAAAGGAGGGACAGTATTTTCCATGTATGAAAAAGCATGTATAGAAGAAAGCTAAACCATCACATGAATATTATCTGATGGACTAAAGACCTTAAGTGATTTCTGTCCATTCATCTAACTCATTCTTCTCTGTATCATACACATTTCCTTGAAAGGCTTACCACTAAGTTGAATGTCACAGTCAATTCATCTTTCCCAATTATGATTTCATTTTCACATACTAGCAAGAATAATAGACTCAAGTTGTATAACAGGTCACACAGAAATTATGAGATTTGGTTAAGTAGGTTTTATGAATGTGTTATCTTAAGTACTAAGCAATTAGAAACATTTGGTTCAGTCAAGTGCTAGTGGTTCATACCTGTAAACTTAGATACTCAAGGGGATGAGACTTGAGCAATCAAGGTTCAAAGCCAGATTGGGCAGAAAAGTTTGCCAGACTCCATCTCCACTTAGTCATCAAAGAGCAGGGCTGGAGGTATGTCTGAAGTTCCAAGAGTGAGCAAGAATGCTGAGCAAGATTATAAGGCTTAGTTGAAGCCTATGGTACTAGCACACAAATAAATAAATAAATAAATGCCAAAAGAGAAATATTTGCTTTTCTGTGAAAGAAGAATTTGCAGAGGATAGTCAAATAATGCATACATAACTCTAATCAATCATTGGAGTTGTAACAAAAGGGAAAGACTGTCATACTAAAAAACAAAGACTACAATTGGGTATGGTGATGCACACCTGTATTTACAGCATTTGGAAGCTGAGTGAGGATAATGAATTAAAGACTAGCCTAGGCTACCTCTCAAGTTCCAGGCTGGCCTCAGTCTACATAGTGTACTTCTGTCTGAAAAAACAAAAAGCAAAAAACGCTGCATAAAAACCCTAGATTCTGAACAACTCAGAGATGAGTGAATGATGAAAGTAAATTATTCTTAGACACACTGTACAGTTTCCATGAGTCCATTCCTAATAGCATAAGAAAGCTGCGTACTTACTAGTCTATATTGCTTCTTGTACGTGTATTCTATATTTGTAAAATATGCCTTTTGTCAGAATTTCCTAATTTGAAATTTAAATATGTTAATGTCCTATCATATGACTTCCATTATTAGACTGTAATACTGAGGATAGGAATAGTAATTTTGTTATTATTGCTTTATACAGATTATTTATTAAATGCTTGCTGAACTGTACAATGTTACTAATTTGAGTTAAATCCTATTATGCTAAATAGCATCATGACAAAAAGTTGACATAAAAAAACCTGAGAAATTTAAAGAAACTAATTGCAGATCTTAGGAATAGTTTAATAAGTTGGGGAGTATTTGATACAAAAGACCCCAACAAACAATAGACATTCTAAAACAATGATTAACTAAATGAATGAATGAATCTGGATAATTGTTAGGTGGTATGTAGAAGGCAACTTGGTCTTTCTTTGTAGCAGTTCGCATTATTTAATAAACACCATGTAGAAATGTTCCCATTGAGTGATCAAAATTAACATCCTTCAATTAACACCTGATTATTATTCCGGATGTGATGCCTTGAGAAACATACAACATTTATGCAAATGCAAATGGAAGCTACTGAAGCATATTTGAATTTAATGAGGACAAAATGTCAGACCAACCTCAATTGAAGAGCCCTGTATTGAAAGGTAAGGCTGAATTCTTCTTCAATAATGTCAGTGTTATAAAAGATAAATAACAGCAGAAAGTAATCAAATGGGTCCTTTATTAGAAAAAGGGAAATCGCTATCAGATGCATTACTTTGCAAACTAACAAAATGAAAGTATGTCTAGAAGACTGGATGAAAGTATTATATCAATGCCAAATTTATTTAAACTGAAAAGCACACTGAAGTAATATAAAAGAATGTACTCCATTCCTAGAAATTACACAGTGAAATATTTAGGGATAAGGGACCCCAATGCATGGAACTTGTCCAGGAATGGTTATAAAGTGTGTGTGTGTGTGTGTGTGTGTGTGTGTGTGTGTGTGTGTGTGTGTGTGAATACTGGGGCCCAAACTTAGCGCCAGAGTGTTCTTCTTTAGGCTTTTTCATTCGAGTCTGACACTTTGCTACTTGAGCCACAGCTCCACTTCCAGCTTGCTGGTGGTTAACTGAAGGTAAGAATCTCAGGGACTTTCCTACTTAGGCTGGTTTGAACCACAATCCTTAGATGTCAGACTCCTGAGCACAGGTATGCACCACCAGGATCTGGCCCAAATTCTATCTTTTTTGTACCAACAAGTCTGGGCACTTTCAGCTTAATAAAATTAATTAAATCAAAGAAAAGTTGTATTAGACTATAAATCTTCTTACAGTTTAATGTAAGGCATGAAATTGAGCAATCTATCAGTTTTTATTACTCTTTACTAATAGGTTGATTTAAAAGCCAAAATAACCCATGGAGAGAGGATATTTAATTGCAAAAAGTAGCAAAAATGAAGGAGTCATGAGCACTCTTTCAGATGGCCTATCACTCTGCATACTAAGATATAATTTCAGATCATTTCCAAATGGCACAGCAATGGCTCTAGCGAATATAGAGTTACTTCTTTGCCAACTAAGCATTTAAAGGATATTTTCAATATCTTTGTCCAATACAATAAAGCATTTCTAGGCAATAAAATACAGTGACTGCTAAATTAGCTAAATACATTCTTGAACATTTGACAAAGCACAAGTCATTAGCAGATTAATGAAAGACAAATTCAGAATCTGAATTTTGTGAGGATGAGGCTTCTATCAACTATGTCTTCTCTAGATGTTTAAAATAATGATGTATTTCCCCCTCCTTTTTCTGTATATTGCTACAGGGTCATTAAGAGATATACTTTAGAATAGAGATGTTGGTCAACATTTTTTCTGAAAGAAGTCAAATAGTTACTATTTTAGTCCTTGTTGGCCGTAGTGCATAGCTGGCAAAGATACTAAATTCTGTTGGTACTGTTGAAAGGGACAATTTAGGAGATGCTTTTGCTGGGTCCTATGAATTAACTGATGGAACGTAAACGAAAACACTCATCTGTCTCCCTGACAGCCATATCTTAGAACTGTCCTCATTGCTCACCCTGTTGAATCATCTCCCTCTTCTTCCCCCTGAACAAACATACCCTTTGGGTCTTCCTCTGTCCCACAAAAGACGGACGGAGTCCGAGGAAAGGTAAGTGGGGCGCTGGCCGGTTCCCCAGCCTCCCTCAGCCCGGGAGCCAAATCCAGCAGGTAGAAAAAACGTTTATTAACAGAGAGCAGCCCTTTTTAAAGCCAAAAAGGGCGGGTTGCATGGCAAGGGAGGAAGAGGAACCAATCACTGTCAAGGTCACACCTTATCATGCACCTGAGCCTTCACGGGCTGGTTATGCACTGAACATAAGGTGAATTGGGCTCTTCCCACTCTACTCTCTCAACGTCATCTTTGCTGTCCATGTGCTCTGCACCTGGGATCGTGGAAGAGGACCTGAAACCAATGCCACATCAGGAACTGACACCTTGGGGGACACAGATTTTAATGAAACCTTGAAATTCCTCAGTCAAAATAACATTGCTCTCCCACCCCGCCTCCATCTCACCCCACTTCCATCTGCCCCTGTGACTTCACTTTTTCGGCCTAATACTTTTCCCCCCTGCATTTCTCATTTTTATTTGACAGAAAAAATTTCTCTTGCTGTATAGATTTTTAAATTATTTAATTTTTTAAATTATGAGGTGTGATAGAATCCCCGATGATTTATAGAGACCTAGAGGATCGGTGTCGATGTCGTTTGGACCGAGGACTAGGTGTCTCCCTCCTGGGCTTGTGGCTGACCTCTCTGGGAAACCTGCTCACTGCCCTGCTGTTCCTGTGGTGAGAGCTGGGGTGAGGGACAGTGGAAAAGGAAGAGGAGGAGGGGAAAGGGGGAGGGAAAGGGGGGAGGGGGAGGAGGAGGTAGAAGAAGACGAAGATGAGGAGCTGCTCCACCATTCTTTTATGGGCTGCATGGCAGCCATTGCAGAAGGGCTGCTGGTCCCCAGTAGCAAGTGGCTTCCCACCCTCAGGAGCAGAGTCAGAAAGCATGCCATTGTAGTCACTAGCAGAGGATGCAATCTTTGTCACAGAAACAGAAAAAAAATGGAGGGGAAGAGAGGAGACCTCCTGTCACCACAGGAACAGCAGAACAGTGAGCAGGTTTCCCAGAGTATAGGGACTGGGACCCTGCTGCAGGAGTGGTCTGGACAATAGAATGAGATTTGTCTATCATAGCCGATGGCGCAGGAGACCTAGGTCGATCCTGTGCTGGAGAGAGAAGAGACTGGGAAGGACTCTGGACCATTCTTGAGGCAGGTAAAAGGAGCGCACTCAGAGGTCATTGTAGACTTAGGGTCGCTGGTTGTGTTCTGGACCTGGCTCGACCAAGCAACGGGGTTGAGGTTCTGTCACTGACAAACTTGTAAGCAGAGAGAGCAACCCTGGGACTAGTGGTTAGCACCAGACAATTCTGGAGCCATCCTAGCACTAGTGAGACTTGCAGAGGCCAAGGTAGTAGGGGTCTTCACGCTGGCAATATTCACAGGAGCTGTAGGATGGGCAGATAGAGGACCCACCAAGTTTGCTGGGGCTGGAACCTGGGGTGTTCTGGGGCTAAAAGGATAGCTCGGAGCAGCTGGAGGTGTGCCAAAACCCTTGAGACTCAAAGCTGCCAGGGCAGCTGGGGTTCTGGCACCTGCTAGGTTCACAGCTGTGGCTGTGGGGTTTGAGGGTCAGCAAAGTTCACAGCTGAAGGTGCCACTGTTCTCCTGGGGCTGGCCAAGTTCATGGTTGCTGCAACAGTTGGTGCTCACAAATCAGCCAAGTTGACTGCAGTTGGAATGGCATGTGTTCTGGCACCAGCAAGGTTCCTGACTGCTGCAGAGGTTGTAGGAATCCTGACAAGGTTGGTGCCTGGGGCTGTTCTGAGGTTCATGAGAGGCACTGGAGCTCAAACCTGAGACATTCATGCAGCTAGGATGGCTGCAGACATGGACAGCGGTGGCCGGGCAGTGCCAAGACTGATGTTGGCCTAATATTTAAAGGGATACAAGTTGTAAGGGGAGTACACCATTTCCTGTTCAGTCTGGTTGAAGGGGACTTGGTTGCCCTTCCCAGGTTTTCTTCCCAAACCTGTTCATCTTTCTGCTCTTTTTCTTTTCTTACATTAATTCTAAGTCCCCCAACTTTATACCTGTGCCTTTCGATTTGAGTTCTTCTCTGCTTCAGTCCCTTTGCAATGACCTTGGGCTCCAGGAGGAAAACATAAAGCACTGTTAAGCATATGTGTGGATGGCCAACTGCCCCTCAAACAGGTGATGTCTTCTTATTATCTTAAAGTAAACCTCCCTCAATTCAGGAGGCCACTTTGTTCCTGTTCTGTTCCAATAATAAAGGGATAACAACTTCTCCAGAACTAACCCAGGACAAAGACTGAGCCACTGATCCATCAGACCATACCCTCAACCCCCAATTCTCCTTGTTTAACCTGTAGCCAATCGCTGTGTCCCTGAAGATGGCTGAAGATGTACTAAAGCACTGTCTTCCTATGGCTGCCATGTAATAAATCTAATTTCTCTGCCCTTCAACACATTTCTTTATTTGGCATATGGGTGCAATTAGCTGAACCTAATTTGAGGCTCCTGGACTTTGAGTCTGGGATCTAAAAATCTGGTTTCAGGGAGAGAAATAGCAGTTAACAACAAGTAAACAAGTGGGCCTAGCCTATCTTCTAGCAAAACTTATGTACTAAATAATTATGTACTGGATTTAGCTGTGTATATAAAAATGTTTGCCACCAGCCCCAGTCTTATGATCTTCTAGGTACAGTCTCAGAATTTAGAGTCTGATGTCTCAAGGCAATAGCAAAAGAAAATACGGTTTGCTTCACAAGGAAGAGACAGAGAGGAAATATCCCCTTGCCTTTTCCATCCCATGTAAGCCCAGAGGTGATTGGACAGCGCCAGCCCACACTTAGCCTATGTCATCCCTTCCCCAGGCAAATCTGCTCTGAAAATTCCATTTCTTCAGACATACCTCAATCCAAATAAGGAAGCATCTTGTATATACATTTTTCTAATTTGGGGAGGGGAAGTGAAATAACAAAATGATGAAATAAAGATACAGGATGACCCATTGTAACAACGAGATGTACAAGACACTACGATGAAAACGAACTTTACAACGTTGTGGGGGGTGGGGGTGAGGGTGGTAGTGGGGAAGGAAGAAGTGGGGAGGAAAGGGATGGTAGGGGAAATATAAAGGAGGGTATAACAATGTTCCGTAGGAAATGTACTCATTACCTTGCTCATATAACTGTAACCCCTCTGTACAGTATCTTTACAATAAATATATATATATATTAAAAAATGGGAAAGTCTAAGGAAAAGTTTGACAACGTTGTGATCCAATTACATGGAATGGCATATTATTATGGAAATAGTTGTAATTTAAGGACCTTTTTTTGATAGCACCACTCAAGTATAACTTAAAAAACATATTGATAAGAGTATTCTTTAAGGCTCAGAGGAAATTTTCCTCCTATAGTAAGCCACAGGACATAGTAGAAGAATTTCTGTATTATGTTGATGTTGCAAAAGGCATTGTCTCTTTCTAAAATTACTTATAGAATGATTATAATTTTTAAATATATGATATTTAAAATAAAATCAATTGTTTAAAATTAAAAAAAAATGTTGTCAAAGTGATGTACAGAGGGGTTACAGTTATATAAGTAATGTAGTGAGTATATTTCTTATTGAACTTGTTTCTCCCTCTCTCATTTTTCTCCCACTTTTCCTTCCTCCCAAACCCTCCAAGGAGGCATTTGTAGGTTTCTTAGGACTATTTACATAAATAAGTCATTTACAAACAAGGATGGTTTTATTTCTCTCTCCCAACCTGTAAACTTGTGCTTTTTAAAAAAAAAAAAAACTATGTTGCCCTAGTTAGGGTTTCTGGTTACATATTCTTGTCTTAATCTTAGGAGGAATAATTCAATATTTCTGTTTTCTGTTATCAAGTTAAGGTAATTTCTACTATATGTAGTTTGATGAGAGCTTTTATTGTGAAAGAGATTAGGATTTTATCAAATATTTGCTCTGTGACACTTTATATTATTGTATTATTCTTCTTTTAACCTGGATTACATTAATGGATAGGAAGATATTGAATAACCTTTTCCTTTTTTGAATAAATCCCACTTGTTCATAAAGTATAATTCATTTTTATGCCTTGTTGGATTAAATGTGTTAATATTTTCCTGAGTTTTTTCCACCTAGGTTTGTGAGAGATATTAGTCATAGATTTGCTTTACTTTTCTCCTTTTTTAAAATTTTACTATCTTACTTAAGCTTTGATTTTTGGCCTCATAAACATAGGCTTGTAAAATGAATTGATAAATATGCCTTTCTTCTCTACTTTCTGGAAGAAACTGTAATATTTGTATTCATTATTCCCAAAAAGATTGGTAGATGTTTCTACCAGTAACATCATCTGAGCCTGTCAATTTGGAGCAGGGAGGAATTTTTTTAAATTAGCTTGTATTAGTTATACAGGGGTGGGGGAGATTTCATTGTTATGTCCCTACACATATTTACACTTTATTCCAATCAATCTCATATTATCTATTACACTCTCTACCCCATCTTACCCCTTTGATGATTTTTTTTTTGTTGGTCATGGAGCTTGAACTCTGGGCCTGGGCACTGTCCCTGAGCTCTTCAGCCCAAGGCAAGCAATCTGCCACTTGAGCCACAGCAGCACTTCCAGTTTTCTGGTTGTTAGTTAAAGATGAGTTAATGGACTTTCTTGCTGGGCTGGCTTTGAACTATGATCCTCAGATCTCAGCCTCCTGAGTAGCTAGGATTACAGGCATGAGCCACCAGCACCTGGCCCTTGATGAAATTTTATGTTATGATTATAGCACAATTGGGTTTATGTATTTTATCTTGAGTTGATTTTGGTAGCCTGTAACTTTCAAAGAATTTCTCTAAAGCTTCTAAATTGTCTACTTTATATGGATAAATTTCTTCAAACTATCTATTATGTTCTTTTGTTCACTCAAGGCTGGTGCTCTACCACTTGAGCTCAGCAACACTTCTGGCTTTTTGCTGGTTAATTGGAGATAAGAAACTAATGGACATTTCTGCCCAGGCTAGCTTTAAACCAGGACCTACAGATCTCAGCCTTTTGGGTAGCTAGTATTACAGGTGTGAGCCATCACCACTGTCTGGCTCCTTGTTATGTTTTTGTTTATTATGGGGGCATGGTCACTTTCGCTGAGCTTTTTTGCTCAAGGTTAGCCCTCTACCACTTGAGACACACCTTCACTTCTGGCTTTTTGATGATTAATTGGAGATAAAAGTCCCAGGGACTTTCCTGCCCCAGCTTTCTTTGAACTGCATTTATCAAAGTTTAGCCTCCTGAGTAGCTCGTTGTACAAGTTGAGTCACCAGAACCTGGCTTTTATTATGTTCTTTTAATGGCTACAAAATCTGTAGTGATAGCCTAATATGATTCCTGATATTGATGATCTTTTCTCTTTGCCTATGTCTTATTAGTTTTTATCTATTATCTATCAACACTTTTTTTTGCAAAAACTGGGGGTTGAACTGAGAGCCTCATGGGCTTGCCCAGCTTTATTTTTTTTAATCATGGCTAGCACTCTACTAGTTGAACCACACCCCAACTTCTGGCTCTTTGCTGGTTTATTGGAGGTAAGAGTCTCATGGAGTTTCCTGCCCAGGCTGGCTTTGAAATGTGATCCCTCAGATCTCAGTCTCCTAAGTAGCTAGGTTTGCAAGCATGAACCACCAGCATTTGGCCTAGCTTGTTTATTATTTTTAAAAAACAGGTTTTTTTTTTTGCCAATACCAATGTTTGGTCTCAAAGCCTCACATTTGCATAGCTTACCTGCTTGGCTGGGCTGGCACTCTACCACTTGAGCCATACCTCTAGCCCCAGATTTTCTTTCAGTGATTTTTTTTACTGTAATGTGAAACTTCATTGATATTATAACAGAAAAATTGAAATACTGATACAGACAAATGGGCAAATGGTAATATCTGCTCCTCTCTCAGCCATTCTGACACTAGAGAGTGGCTAAACCTTTGTTTATATTAGATAAGGAGAGAGTTTCAGTTGTCCTTCAGGTCTCACTGAGAATAGCATGGACTTGAAGCAGGTACTGATGAGTTCTGTCTAGCACTACCTCATTTTTCCTATTTAATGCAAGATTATATTGAAGGCATCTTACTAGGTCCCACTGACAGAGGTGAGAGTAGAAATGGATTGTAGTGATAAGTCCTTCCACACACCATATCATTCATCTTGATAATGCTAGAGAAGGTAAAAGTTGGAATTTCCATTGATCTATCTTGGCAGGGAAGTTGTGGTATGTACAGCCAGTGAGTATGTGGTTAAAGATCAGTTTTTCATTTAGGTTTGGCAAAACAAGTTTGAGAAAAAAATGAAATTATTGTTCTATGCCTCCACTCTGCAAGAAATTCAAGACTGGTCTGAATAGCTTTGCTGACACCACTAGGCAAGGATATGAGAATGTCCTCATCTATTACAATTTGCATAGGAATATGAGTAGAAAATTTGGTTTCACTGAAATCATTAGCATGGGCAGTTTTTCTTTTTGGCTTGAGTAAAATAGATACAGTCAAGTTTTCTGTTCTATTAAGATTACCCTTTTCCTTGACTTTTCGCTATGAGGAAAGCAGGCTTTATTAGTAGCTTTGTTAAATGTCTATTTCTGTTGGTAGTCCTGGTCTACAGCCTTCTTGAACATCCTATCTGGGTAAGAAGGAGGCATATAGGAAACTCAGAGTATTGTGCAATAGTTTTCAAACAGGCCCTATTTTAAAAATATTTTATTACCACTTTGTCATCAATATTTTAAGTCATCTTACAGTTTTTAATTTTTTGGTTCAAACATGTTATATAGATATACATATTAATATATTATATTGATATTAGTATTATAACTGTCATATTAAAATCACATTACTATATTGATTATCATATATAAATACATATAATATTATTTATATATATTAATAATGTTTGTAAGATATTTCAATACATGCATAGAGAATGTACTTTTCAAATCCACCCTCTTTTAATCTCCTCTTCCCCATCCCTACCTATCTAACCTCTACTAATCATGATTTTACACTCATATCAACTTCTTTTAAAGTTCCAGTTGTGAGAGAGAACATGTGGTTCTTGGATTTCTGTGTCTGGTTATTTTATTTAACATAATATCTTCAAAGCTCATGTATGTTGTTGTAAATGGCAGAATTCCCCTCTTCTTCTACATAACTTGTCTACAGTTTTTATTGTGAAGAGCTGATCAATTTTATCAAATGGTTTTTCTGCATCTATTGAGATAATCATGACTTTTTTGTTTTGCTGATGCCATGTGTTATGCTTATTGATTTGGATAAATTGAAACATCCTTGCTTCCCTGGAATAAATTCCACTTGATCATGATGAATGAGTTTTTAAAAATATATTATTGGATTTTATTTGCTAGATTTTTTAATTTTTAATTTTAATTTTATTGTCAAGGAGATGTACAGAGGGTTACAGTTACATAAGTAAGATAGTGATTACATTTCTTGTCTAACTTGTTAGCCCCAGTTTGATAGCTTTTTATTGAGAATTTTTGCTTCTCTGTTTAGTGAAGATGTTGGTTTATAACTTTCTTTTCTTTATTATACTTTTTTTTGTTTCAGTATCAGAGGAATACTTGCCTCATAGTATGAGTTAGCAAGAATTTTCCTCTCTTTCTATATTTTGGAATAGTATAGGAAAAGAGTGTTATTGTTCTATAAATATTTGATAGAGTTCAACAATGAAGATATCAAGTCATAGACTTCATTGGGAGCCTGTTTATCAATGTCACTATTAGTTATTTTTCTTTTAAGATTTTTATTTTTAAATAATATTTTTATTTTATTGCAAAGGTTATATGCAGAGGGATTACAGTTACATTAGTAAGATATTGAGTACATTTCTTTTTGAATAGTGCTACCCCTCCCTCATTTTCTGCCATTTCCAAGTTGTAAAGTGAATTTCCATCAGAGTGTCTAGTGAGTATCACTGTTACATTGGTTCAACCTTTGTCCCATCATTTCTGGGATTCCCCTTCCCTTTCCCAAATCAGATGAACTTATATACAAGGCAAAAGGTACAGAAATAAAAAACAGTGACAACAGGGAATAACTCAAAGGAGGGAAAAGAAATAAAGTTCATTTCAATAATCATCTTTTTATAGGGTCATATGTACATAGCTATTGAGCTATTCTGTTCCTCTGCTAAGAATATCCTAGATATATTCTAGCTATTACAAATGAGGGAGACCATGCAGTCTATATTTCTTTGGGTCTGGCTTACTTCACCTATTATAATTTTTTTCAAGTCTTCTATTTCCTTATGAATGGGGCAATGTCATTCTTTCTGAAGATTGTGTATATATACCATATTTTCTTGATCCATTCATCTACTGATGGACATTTGGGTTGATTCCATGTCTTAGCTATGGTAAGTAATTCTGCAATGGATATGGTTGTGCTGGTTTCTGTATGTCAACAATGAGAAGAGCAAGGCTGAAATCAGGAAAGCAACTCCTTTTCTAATAGCCTCAAAACAATATCTAGGAATTAACCAAAGATGTGAAGGATCTCTATGATTAAAATTTTAAAAACTTAATTAAGAAAATTAAAGCAGACTTAAGGAAGTGGGAAAAAACTCATGTTGCTGGATTCAAAGGATTAACATCATGAAAATGGCAATACTGCCAAAAACTAGCTACACATTCAATGCAATACCCATACAAAAATCACAACAACACTCTTCAATGATATAGAATAAACAATCCCAAAATTCATATGGAATAATAGAAGACCCTGAATAGCAAAAGCAATCCTTAGCAGGATGAACAGTGATGGAGGAATATCAATACCAAACTTCAAACTTTATTATAAATCCATAGTTGTAAAAACACCTTAGTATTGGCACATGAAGATCCAGAAATAAACCCACAGACCTATGGCCACTTAATCTTTGATAAGGGAGCCCAAATTATCAAATGGAAGAAAGACAGCCTCTTTAACAAATGGTACTGGCAGAATTGGCTAAATATGTGTAGAAAACTGAAGTTACATCCTTATCTCCCTGCACCAGAATCAATTCCAAATGGGTCAAAGGCCTCAATGTAAGATCAGATACCCTGCAAATACTACAGGAAAGGAAAGGGGAAAGACTAGGGCACCATGGCACAGGTCAAAACTTCCTAAGATCCAGAAATACAACAAATCAAAGAAAGGCTAGATAAATGGAATTGCATTAAACCGCAATTTCTGCATGGCAAAGGACATAGCTAGCAAGATAAATATTTTTATTATTTTTAAGTAATTGTACAAAGGGGAAACCATTCAACGTGTCATTTATTTGTAAAATGCATCATTCTCAAACTGGGCACTATAGTATGGTCTCCCTATAACTGTTTTCGCTGTAAATAATCATGTTTGTGACATTGCAGGGTTGAAGAAACCTCCTGTGTACAGGGATGAGGTATAGGTAGACTCATTATCATGACCCTTCAGTGGTTGTAGAGTGTCCACTCTATGGCCACTGTGACTGTATCAGTGGTAATACTGCTTCAGTGATGGATGTTTTATCAAGCACTAGTAATACAAACTCTTCTTGTAAGAGCCTCTGGCATCCCTGAAAGAGGTAGGTACCTGAGGATCCTGCCAATGCTTGTAGCAATAACATTGACCCACACACTGCACAGAGATAAGCAGCAATGGGAACTACAACACCCATCTGCAGCATTTCCTTGGGTCTCAGTAGTACAAAATTGGTTAAAACTTTCTTTTTAACTTTCTCTGCCCTTTTGTTAAATTGTATTTTTATCTTTAAGTAGTTGTACACAGGAGTTGCCATTCAACAAAGGAGCATATAAATACAATGCATCTTGATCAATGGCACTCCTTTCAACATTCTCTTCCCCATCCCTCCTAAAACATCCTTTCCTTAAATTTTCTTACTTTTGTAGAATCTACATTAAAATTTATAAATATATTCCCCCTTTCCTCACTTTATTTGTCTACCCTCTTCTCGGTCACCTCCTCCCACTTTCTGATTCGTGGTGTTTATTTTGTTGGACTGTGAGTTAACCTTTCTAAGGATTAAATCATCTGACTTCTCCCCTGGATCTACCATTATTTAGTTAATACATTTGTGTACACTTGGATTGCCTCCAGAAGTGTAAATTTATATATTAATGGATTTATTCTATCTTCTATATATGAGAGAAAACATATATCCTTTGTCTTTCTGGGCTTGACTTACTTCACTTAGCATAATTTTTT
Organism: Dipodomys ordii; assembly: GCF_000151885.1. Taxonomy (NCBI): domain Eukaryota; kingdom Metazoa; phylum Chordata; class Mammalia; order Rodentia; family Heteromyidae; genus Dipodomys; species Dipodomys ordii. Next base: position 1,170,715 of record NW_012267403.1, read on the forward strand.
CCAAGCTCTTCCATTTCTTTGCAAATGAGTAAAATACTGAGATCTGCACTTAGACATTGAAGAAGAACAAGACCAAAGCATTAACTACAGTGCTTGGTCTCAGTGCCAGCAGTAAATATATATTTATATACACATTTATGACATAACTCATAGCAATGATGCATGAGCACATAAGGCATTTAGAAACACAAACATATGCATACAAAGGAGGAACGTACACCTGCAAACACCTTTATTCGTGAAAATATCTAAGAATAAAATTTGTTATGTGATTACTCATTTTAACTTTTTTCTTCATCATGAAAGCAAAGTATGTGGACAGTAGGCAGGCTGTCTTTGTTAATATATTTAGAGCTTATTTCAGCTACAAATTCTGGGAAGTTTATAATACCCTTACATGTATTATTAACAGAAAATTCCTTCTAACTGCATATTCTTTAGTACTGTCTAAAGTCAAATTGATGGAATTTATATCATCATTGGGGTATGGAATTTTCTTTGCCCAAATCCAATGCTCATATTTTATTCAAAATCTAAGCTGATGGAAAAGTTTCTAATATAAAAAATAAATATTCCTTACACGATTGAGAAAACGGATGCAAGTATTTTACATTGAACCAAACCATTTGGGAGAACGATGTCATATTATCAGAAGAATCATGCTTTAATATTCATACTTTGAAGATCACCAGCAAAATTTTAATTATGTGCAAACACACACAAGGAAAGCTCAATTTTCATTATATAAAAAAGAATGTCATAGTAAAGGATACATAGAAGGAAATTTCTAAAATTTGCCATGGCTTCTGAATATAAATCATATATAATATACAGAATAAACAGTTTCAGTAATATATTTTCTAATGTTTAGTATATATTTTCTAATGTAAAATAGTGTGACAATTTCTCAAACATAGCTATAAAGACTTTTGTCTGAGAAACAATAGATCAGTGTGGGTATGTTGTGATTGGTAAATTGTCTTTCTTTTTTTTTTTTTTGTCGGTTGTGGGGCCTGAACTCTGGGCCTGGGCACTGTCCCTCATCTCTTCAGCTGTAGACTAGCGCTCTACCACTTGAGCCTCGGCCCCACTTCCGGCTTTCTCTGCTTATGTGGTGCTGAGGAATCGAACCCAGGGCCTCATGCAGGCAAGGCAAGCACTCTACCACTGAGCCACCTTCCCAGCCCCAAATTGTCTTTCTTGATCCTAGATCTTTTATATTCTAGTTTATCAAACAATATGGTAACTGCTCAAGTAATACACTTAGTAATTAAGTACAGGATGGAAAATGATTTCATCAATCTGCTATCTTTTAGCCAGGTTAACATCAAGCTGATAAATGAGCTACTTTTTACCCAAATAGTCTTCTTATGAAAAAAAAGACACTCAGTACAATTTTTGGCACACATTGCTGATAAGACATAAAACATGTCTTTCAAAAGAGCCAAGAATGTAAAGTGAGAGGAAAGTATGTAGGCACTAAAGCAGTCTTTACAATCAAAGAACATAATATTGGAAAGACAAGGAGAAAAGTCACTGAAGAATATTTGTTAAGGAGACTCCATTAAGTTTTAGCCAAGATACATTTTAGTATAATAGAATTCAAGTAGTGAGAAATGGAGATCAGAGAGAAGCATTTCCTGCCACACATGCAGGAAATGGGGGTTAAGGACTTCCAAACCATTTTTTAGGGGAGCAGCAATATTTTTGTGGTGGTTCTAGGGCTTGAACTCAGGGCCTCATACTCTTGGGTTTTTCACTCAAGGCTGAAACTCTACCACTTGTGCCACACCACCACTCCTGGCTTTTTGTTGGTTAATTGGAGAGAATCATTTCATGGACTTTTCTGCCAGGGCTGGCTTTGAACCTTGATCCTCAGATCTCAGCCTTCTGAGTAGTATGTCACCAGTTCCTGGCTGGCCCTAGTTTATCCTGACAATTACACTGAAAGGTAAGAGAAAGAGATAAACTGAGAAGGGAAATGCTGATAAATAAGAACTAGTACTTGATGATCTGGAAATTTCCCACCCCATTCAGATTGCAAAGTATGTTAAAATTAAGCCATCATCTGCCATGGTCTATAGAAAAATCCAAGGCTGTTGCTTCTGAAGAACATTTTACTAATACCTCAGAAATAGCAAAAGTTCCTAACAATAGTCACAGAAGACACTCTGGAGAACTTAAATGTATTAGTCTTGAATATCCTCAGTCATATCAACAGACTTCAAAAGATTGAGAAGGGAATATGTAAGAAAGATCTGTGGGTGAATCTCTGTATAATAGAATATATCTCCATGATATATGTGGAAGATTCACATGGTTCTTGAAAACTTTATTCCAAGGGCAACATTACTATGTTGGACACCCAAAAATTTTACAGGCAGCAGAAGGGCTGATGAAACTAATGCAGCTGCAAACATTTCCACTTTTCGTTGAAAGGGAAGGATGACACAGAGAGCAGGGCTTCCAGCCTCAAGGACTAAGCTGACCAGAAAAAGAAAGAATGCTCTAGAATAATACATAGTATAGTATAATATAAAAATATTTTATAGTCTACATTTTTTCTTAAAGTACAAACATACATACCCATATATAAAATGTAAAATATACATTAACATAATTTTTTAATTTATGATTGACTAAAATTGCTTATGACATGTATGTACATATTGTGATGTGATTCTAGCAACCTCCATGATGTGGTTACTCTTTGGTATGTTTCTGTTACTTCCATGATAAGAGTGAGGACTTCTTGCTGCAAATGGTCTAGAACCCATACAAGAGCCTCATGAAGGTCCTGAAGAAAAGGAGTAACCAGTTTTTATTCCTAAAGAGGAGCAAGAAAAGATGAAAGAAATTTTTTAAATTAATCAATCCAATTTAATGGCAAATGAGAAGACTGCACTCAACAGATGTTTACCAGATGTTTGGTTAGAAGGATTGTAAAGCAAAGGTCTATCCAGACGTTCTTCTTACAAGCATGATAATTATTTTACACAATGAAGAATGGAGTATACTCCTGTGAACTGTACATAGAATAATTACTTATTCATAGTGTAATTAATTCTTCTCCTAGATGGTGCCAATGAAAAAGGCTTAAAGAAAAACTCTAGTAGCTGGGCACCAGTGGCTTACACTTGTAGTTACTGAGGAAGCTAAGATTTATGGATTTGTTTGAAGCCAGCATGGTCAAGAAAGTCCATGAGATCCTTATCTCCAATTAACTAGCCAAAAGCTAGAAGAGGAAGGGTGGCTCAAGTGTCACCAACCTTGAGCAAAACAGCTAAAAGACATCACCCAGGCCCAGAGTTAAAGCCCCAGTACCAGCACACATACAGAAACAACAACAAAAAGACTTCTAGAGATTTATGAGGAAAAAATCCCAAGTTCATGTAATTCAAATGGAACAATGTTCTGGATTGATCTGAATTGTATTAAAAGGTGCTCCTGTGTCCAATGGCCAAACAACCACTTTAACAGGTTGTTTGGCATGTCTCTTAGCCAGGACCAACTATGACAGGACAGCAATGGCAGTGTGGAAGAACTTTAGAAATGGGTACAGGCTCACATATTATTTATGTGCTTTAGAAAACTGCACCTTACACATTTCCTTGAAGGACAGAACAGATTACCAATAAAAAGTAACATATGGCTTGCAAACATGTAGATGGATGGATGGATTCAAGAATTTCTTCTAGAGCCAGGTACCATGGCTCATGCCTGTAATGCTAGCTACTCAGAAGGCTGATATGTGAGGATTGCTGTTCAAAGCCAGCCTGGGCTGGAAATAGAAGTGTGGCTCAAATAATAAGTACCAGCCTTGAGGGAAAAAGCTAAGGAACAGCAACCAGACCCTGAGTTCAAGCCTCAGTACTGGCACCAAAATAGTCATGGGAAAGAATACTTAGACACTGAAATATTCAACAAAATGTGCTTTCTGGAAGACTGCACTTGATATGGGTTATTTGGGCATCACTGATTTCTGTTGAGTATGCAGTCATAAGGAAAATGTTTTGGACATTTTTCCCTGATTAAAACTAGTAGCCAGTATTTTCAATATTGATATAACATAGATGAAAAACCAAAACCATATTCAAAATGTTGAAAACAACATTTTACAACAAAACTATACTAAGTGGGCACTCGTGTCTCACATGCTAAAGTCTGAGGATAGCGGTTTGAAGGCAGCCCAGGCAGGGAAGTCTCTGAGATTCTTACTTATCTCCAATTAATCATCCAAAAGCTACAAGTGGCACTGTGGCTCAAGGGTTGGAGGGCCAGCCTCAAGCAAAAAAGCTTAGAGACAGAGCCCAGGCTGAGTTCAAGCCCCAAGACCAACACACACACACACACACACACACACACACACACACACACACACACATGCTTCCCTACATTAAAAGAGTTTAAAGTAAATTAAAACAGAGCTATGAGAAGTACAACTTATAGAGTTAACTTTTTATATAGGTTTTATACCACAGTGGAGAGAAATAACTGATTCTAGTGGTATTCATTGTGTTTTAATCTATAATAGTTAAGGATGCTTTTATTTTACTTGAGATGCTAAAAATGAGCTAGGTTAAAAGTTCTCTGAACAGTTTTAATTTCTTTCTATAGTATTTTTATTTAGTTTAAGGCTTGATGAAATTGTCATTTTAATTGCATTATGAATAAGTTATATACTTCAGTTGTTCTTGGTTCTACTGTTTCATAGACTTACTCACTCACACACACACACACACACACACACACACACATACACATAATTTCTTAATCAAATTTTCAACTTTTTTGTGCCAGTACTAGGGGCAGAGCCAAGGGATTCACACTCTTGTTTGCCTTTTTCACTAAAGGCTGGTGTACTTCTGTCTTTTTTCTGGTAAATTGAAGATTTTCTGTCCGGCTTGGCTTTGAATCATGATCCTCAGCTCCCAGCCTCCTGAGTAGATAGGATTACAGGTGTGAGCCATGAGTACTTGGCTATATTTCCATACTATTATACAACAAATTTGTTTTCATAGCAATAAATCATTTGTACTTTGTTTATGATTCCACTTAATAAAAGGCTTATAAGGAGAAATTATTTGGATATATGGAAATAATATATTTAATGGTTTTGAAACCTTTTTTTACTCCAGGACCAATGTGTCTTTATTGTCAAGTACATATTTAATTAGATTCTTGAGTTGCAACATTGATCTGCTACTTTTTTTAAAAGTTAAAAAATTGATGTGCTTGCATTTTATGTATATGTGTGTGTGTGTGTGTGAGAGAGAGAGAGAGAGAGACAGAGACAGAGACAGAGTCAGAGAGTATACCACACATGCAGTTACTGGGGCTTGAACATAGTACCTCGTGGTCTCACTTGCTCAAGGCTGGTGTTCTATTATTTTAACTATACTTCCACTACTAGTATTTTTGCTGGTTAATTGCAGATAAGAGTTTCTTGTGTTTGTCTGCCTGAGCTGGCTTTCAATAGCAATCCTCAGATCTTTACCTCCTGAATAGCTCAGATTATAGGCATGAGCAACCAGCATCTAGCTTTGAAAATGTTTGGCTTATTTTTTCTCTGATTCGTGTGTGTGTGTGTGTGTGTGTGTGTGTATGTGTGTGCGCGCGCGCACGCGTGTGTGTGTGTGTGAGAGAGAGAGAGAGAGAGAGAGAGCCAGAGAGAGAGAGCCAGAGAGA
>NW_012267403.1:1178902-1180723 GCF_000151885.1 Dipodomys ordii
GATTTGTTTTTCCCCTTCCCCTCCACAAATTATACCGACATCAAGTACAGTGAAAGCAGGGGTTATACTGTGGGGGAGGGACATACAAAGCAACAAAGAAATAATCTTATAAATGTGTTAGAAACAATCACATGAAAGAAAAAAAAACATTTGAATACATATCTTAGGGTTCAGCCTACCAGGTTTTCTATACTAGAACATGAAGACCTGATGGCATCTGGGATGGGTTAGAAATACCTTCTAGCCAATAAATGCATGATTTTGAAAACTCTACATTAAAATGATAGAGAAAGATGTCTAGGACCTTGATGAAATCCTTGAACTATGAAAATCCTGTAAAGCTACCTAGTACCAAACTATTTTGTTATATATTAAAAAAATGTCACTTTGCCTAAAGCCAATTTGGATTATTATTATTTTTGGCCAACATATTCTTGGCTGGTTTGAAATTGCTCTAAAGAAAAGAGCTGAGAAGACCTGAAAGGGCTGAAGCTTTAAGGGCAGAATTCAATTGGATCAAAGGTCTTAATAATGTAAAACCTAAAACTTTCAAACTACTATAGGAAAACTTAGAGAAAACATTTGAAGATACAGGTCTAGGAAAAACTTTCTGAATAAGGCTCCTGAGGTATTGCTCAGGAAACAGAAGTAAGAATTGAAAAATGACATTGCATCAAATTAAAAGGTTTCTGCAAAGCAGAGGAATAACTAGAATAAAGAGACAAGCAACAGAATGGGAGAAAATCTTTGCCTGCTATTCAACTGGTAAGAAATTGGAATCCAAAATATATAAATAGCTCCCAAAATGAAATACTAAAAAGACAAACAATCCAATAAATAAATAGATGAATTAATTGAACAAGCAGTTCTAAGAAATACAAATGCATAATAAACATATGAATACATGCTCAATATTCTTAACCTTGGAAGGAACGACAAATCAAAACAACATTGAGAATGTATCTCAATCCAGTCAAAATGGCTATCATATAGGAAACAAATGACAATAACAACAAAGGGTGGAAGAATTTCACCACAAAAACTATTTTCAGGAATGTAAATTTATTGTGACTAATACAGAAATCAGTATAGAGTTTACACAAAAATTGTAAAAATTAGCTAGGTACTAGTATCTCATGGATGTAATCCCAGGTATTCAGAAGGCTGAGACTTGGAGAATCATAGTTTGAAGCCAGTTGATGCTAAAAAGCACTGGAGATTCCATCTCCAATTAACCAACAAAATGCTGGACTAGAAGCATGGCTCAATTGCTAGAGCATCAGCCATGAGCAAGCAAGAGCAAATGTTCAAGCCACACTACTGGCATGCACATAGTGCCAATGTTACTTAGGGGTATGGATTCATTTTTTCCACCAATAAAGAATTAGAAGGCAGGAAAATAAAGCACACAGTGAAAATTTATTTGAAAGTGAAAGGAAAGCTGCAAAGAAAAGCAGCTAGATTCTCCATCCCAAAAGGGGCCTCAAAGAAGAGCCAAATGGAGTCCTCTCATAGGAAGGTTTTCTACATAGAACAGGACTACTTGCTGGGTTTTGCAGTGATTTCTTGATGGCTTGTGCATGGCCCACCCACTTATTGCACTGCCATTTTTTCTCCCATCTAACAATTCCTTATTTCCCCCCTCTCACTAACATATGGTATTGCTATACTACTGTTGCTATATATTTTTTTAATTTAATTTTATTTGTGAACATACTGTACAGAAGGGTTACAATTACATGGGCAGGATAATGCGTACATTTCTTACCAAGCATTGCAGCCTCCTCCTTTGTTTAACCTTCACATCCCTTCCCAGCCTCC
>NW_012267403.1:1182578-1189208 GCF_000151885.1 Dipodomys ordii
ATTACAATGAAAATACAATATATACATATATGAAAAACATCATCATAAAAATTGTTTCTAAAGTAAATTTTTGCTAATAAAACAGAAAAAGAGAGAGTCTGGAAGAAGATGGCAGAGGATTAACTGGGAGCTAAACAAGCTCCACCCAGGGAGGAGTGATTTTATTCACTGTATAAATGGAGCTAGAGGCTGCCCCACTCCACTGAAGCACAGGCAGCAGACCCACCTGCAGGAGGGTAAAAGAAAAATAATTGGAAATTCAGTAAACATAAATCCTGAGAATGGCTCCAAGCTGGGCTGTGTGTCTCTCAGGAGCTAGCCACAAAGGGAAAAGCTACTGATTGCTGACAGGCGTCAACCCTACCCACAACCTATCCCCATCACAGCAACTCCAAGCTAGTGGAAAGAGCCATCTCCCTCTTTTGTGATACTCAAAGCAGATCACCCTCCCACTGAACTAGCCTGGGAAGAGAGTCATAAAGTCCCTGGTAAGGCAAAGCTTCCTTCTGCCTGCTCAAACAAACTGATGTAAGAAACCAATCAAGCCACAGGAAAACCAAACATCACAAGCAAACCAGAGACTCCACCAGGAGACTTATTACACACACAGGCGAGACATAAGCCCTCCCTCCCCAGAAAAAAATTGAAGAACACTTTTTTCTACCTAATTTATTAATTTAAAAAATTGTTTTCTATTTTCTTCATTATTTTTATTTCAGGTTTTTTAAAATGTTTATTTTTACTCTTTTCCCTTTTGGTGTTTTTGTATTTTTGTTATACTTAACTGGTGTTCTGTTCATCCCCACATACATACCTATCTTCAATTATTAGACCTTACCCTTCACTGTGTGCATACTTAATGCAGATATTGATTACTCCATTCACAAACTCCCATCCTTAACTCCCTTAATTGTAGTATTATTTCTTTATACTTATATAATTTTTAAGTGTTTCATTTTTAAACTTTTTATTTTTCAGTTTTCCTTGTTCTGTATTTTTCTTCTCCTTTTCTTCTATCCTTTTCCTCTCTCTGCACTTAGGTCTTGGTTATATTCCCTTTCTCCCTTCCCTCCCCACATTCCTCTAATCTTATTTTCTCCTCATAAGTCTCCCTAAACCTATTGATTTTGATCTGCTGACTCCTTCTTTGATTTTCTTAATCTGTTGATCCCTAGTTGGTTGTTGTTGAACTAGATTGTATCGGTTGAACTAGATTGTACATGTACTCATTTTGACTGTGTCAAACAATCTGTGCAATAACAGAGCTCTGGTTGATGCTTGCCTTAAAATAGTGTTCTAGTGTGGAATTGGTTTTGCTTTCATACCCAAATGGGAAGAACAAACCAGAGAAACAAGACAAATGGTGGGTCCAGGTATCTCAACTCCCACTCATGATAATCAGGCAACAGGGCAGTTAATGAATAGCCCAGAGGAGAGTTTCCCAAATGCTCTACAAACACTACTGGTAAACATGCTGAATGAAAATATTGAAAGCCTGCCAAGGACTCTGTATGAGCGTGATAGGGAAATGTGTGGGCATGAGGAGGCTAACCAAAGATTAATACAGGAATTTCTTGAGGGTGAGGAGGCTAATCAAAGATTAGTACAGGAATGGCGTTAGCAGGATGAGAATACAGAAAGATTAATAGGGGCATTCCTGGAATCTACAGACAGAAAGCTGGAGGAATCCATGAAGGCCACAAAGGGAATGCTGAATGAAGCCCAACGGAAGGAAAGGGAATCCAAAGAAACTATAACCAATCAACTAAAGGATTTGAGAATGAAGACTGAAAACCAAACTAATGAGGTAAAGAAATCCATACAAGTTAAAAAAAAAAGAATTTGAAGCCATCAAATCTGAACAATTGGAAGGAAAGGAAATAAAAAACGAAGTAGAAAGTCTTGACAGTAGGTTAGACCGTGCAGAAGATCGAATCTCTGGGATTGAAGACAGCCTAAACATTATAGAGAAAGAACAGAAGAAGTGTCTAAGACAAATCCTAGAAATATGATAGATTCATTCACCATTTAGGAGACACCATCAGAACACATAATTGAAGGCTAATGGGTGTAGAGGATGGCATAGAGACAGAAGTTAAGGGTCTATGAAAGTTATTTAACAGGATCCTGGCAGAGAACTTCCCAAACATGCAAAACCACAGGCCCATTCAGATACAAGAAGCCTTTAGAATGCCAAATAGATCAGACCAGAACAGGACATCCACTGTCACATTGTAATCCACACATGCTCAATTCAGACCAAGGGAAGGATCCTTAAAACTGGCAGGGAGAAAAGATTAATCCCGTATAAAGGGAAACCAATCTGAATAACTTCAGATTTCTCAGCAGAGACAAGGAAAGCAAGAAGAGCCTGGAATAATGTGTGCCACGCCCTAAAGACAAAAAACTATCAACCAAGAATACTATACCCAGCTAAATTCTCCTTCATAACTGAAGGACAAATAAAAACCTTGCATAGCAAGGAAAAATTGATACAATATATCTCCAGCAAACCAGCCCCACAAAAGATACTTAAAGATGCCCTACACATAGAAAACCAACAAGAGCATGATAAAGGCCAAGAAACAGCCCCCAAACAGAGAATCCAAGAATCATAGGATGGACCCAGTTGGCACAGCCCCCAAGATGGTGGATACCATGGCAGGAACTACCAAACACCTCTCAGTTCTACATCTCAATATTAATGGACTTAACTCCCCAATTAAGCTACATAGACTGTCTAGTTGGATCAAAAAACAAGATCCTTCTATCTGCTGCCTTCAACAGATACACCTTGCCCACAAAACAAATATATTCTGAACGTGAAAGGCTGGAATACAATCTACCAAGCAAACGGCCTCCTTAAACAGGCAGGAATTGCAATCCAAATATCAGATAAAATAGACTTAAAATTAAAATTAGCCAGTAGAGATATAGAAGATCATTATATACTAATTAAGGGATCTCTCCTTTAGGAGGATATTACATATCTAAATATCTATTCACCAAATGAAGGAGCGCCCAAATTTATCCAAGAAACACTACTTCCCCTCAAATCTCACATAGATCCAAAGACATTAATTGTTGGAGACTTTAACACACCAGTATCCCTGCTGGAGAGGTCAACCCACCAAAAACTCAACAGAGAAACCTTAGACATCTACCGAACATTTCACCCAGCAGCATCAGAATGCACGTTCTTCTCAGCGGCACACAGAACATTCTCCAAATTTTAGGTTATAAAGCAAATTTGTCCAAATTCAGAAACATTGAAATTATGTCCTGCATTTTCTCACACCACAAGGAAATAAAATTAGAATTCAACACCAAAAGCTACCAAAGAAAATCCTCTAAAGCATGGAGGGTGAACAACACACTATTTAACCACCAGTGGGTCACAGAAGAGATTGGCAAGGAAATTCAAATGTTCATGATATTTACCAAAAATGAACACGCAAATGACCAGTTCCTCTGGGACATAGCAAAGGCAGTACTCAGAAGCAAGTTTATAGCTATGAGCTCCTACATCAATGAATTGGAGAGATCTGAAACCAACAATTTAACAAGGCAAAGTAAGCCAGGCCCAAAGAAACATAGGTCCCATGGTTTCCTTTATTTGCAATAACTAGTATATGTATGAGACAAGCAGAAAAGGTCAGATAAATTGATGTTAGGTGAAATGAACCCCAAGATAAGTATTCAAATATTTTTTCTTTCATATGATTGTTTCTAACATATTTATAAGATGATTTCTTTGTTGCTTTGTATGTCCCTCCCCGACGGTATAACTCCTGCTTTCACTGTATTTGATGTTGGTATAATTTGTGGAGGGGAAGGGAAAAAACAAAGTGTTTAAATAGGGATACAGGTGGATCCATTGCAACAATGAGATGTACAAGTCATCATGTCGAAAAACATACTTTGGGGGGATGGGAGGCTGGGGGGTGATGGGAGATGGGAAGGGATGGGAACAGGAAACAAAGAAATAGTCAACAATGCTTGATAAGAAATGTACTCATTATCTTGCCCCTGTAATTGTAACCCCTCTATACGGTATTTTCACAATAAAAAAAAATCACACACACATACACACACAAAACAATTTAACACAGCACCTGAAGCTCCTTGAAAAACAGCTACTAGTTGAACCCCAATCCATTAGATGGAAAGAAATAATTAAAATTAAATCAGAATTAAATGAATTAGAGTCCAAAGAAACCATAGAAAGAATCAACAAAACAAAGAGTTGGTTCTAAAAAGAAAAAAAAACACAATTGACAAACCCTTAGCAAATCCTATCAGAAAAATAAGGGAATATGCCAAAATAAACAAACTAAGAGATGAGAATGGAAACATCACCACAGAAAGAACCAAGATTCAGAACATTCTAAGGGAATAGTTCTCAAACCTTTATGCTAATAAGCTTGAGAACCAGGAAGAAATAGACTAATAGACTAAATAGACTAGCAAATATTGGCATGCCCAAACTGAACCAAGATGAGTTAAACAAACTTAGCAGAAACATATCAAGCATTGAAATAGAAACAGCAATAAGGGGTCTCCCACCCAAGAAAAGCCCAGGACCAGGTGGGTTTACAGCTGAATTCTACAAGGCCTTCAGTGCAGAACTCAAACCAATACTCCTCCAACTCTTCAATTAAATTGAAAGTGAAAATTCACTGCCAAACTCTTTCTATGAAGCTATCATGACCCTCATCCCAAAACAAGGCAGAGACTCATCAAACAAGGAGAACTACAGATCCATTTCTTTGATGAATATTAATGCAAAACTTCTTCACAAATTCTTGGTCAATAGACTTCAACAACTCATCAAGTAAATCATACACCATGATCAAACAAGATTAATTTCAGGGATGCAAAGCTGTTTCAATATACACAAATAAATTAATATATTTCATCGCATCAACACGAGCAAGGATAAGAACCACATGATTATCTCAATAGCTATGGAAAAGCATTTGACAATATGCAACATCCTTTTATGATGAAAACTCTGAAAAAACTAGGAATCAATGAAACATTCCTCAATATAATAAAGGCTGTGTATGACAAACTACAGCCAGCATTATACTTATGGGCAAAAAGCTAAAGCCATTTCCTCTGAATTCAGGAACAAGAAAAGGATGTCTGCTCTCTGTATGTCTCTTCAATTTAGTATTAGAATGCCTATCTAAAGCAATACGACAAGATGCATGCATAAAGGGGATCCAAATAGGGAAATATGAGGTAAAACTCTCTCTCTCTTTAGAGATAATATGCTCTTGGATTTAAAGAATCCCATGGACTCCACTCCCAAATTATTCGAGATAATTTGAAACTTTGCCAGAGTTGCAGGGTATAAAATTCACCCTCAAAAATCAATGGTTTTTCTGTATGCCAAAAATGAGAAGTGCTCAACTTAAATCAGGAAAGCAATTCCTATAGTAATAGTCACACAAAAAATAAAATACCTAGGACTTAACTAACGATGTGATGGACCTCTACAATGAAAACTTTTAAAACCTAAAAAATAAAATTAAAGCAAAACTTAGGACATGGAAAAACCTCCCATGAACCTGGATTGGGAAGATTAACATCGTTAAAATGGCAATACTTCTACAGGCTATCTACGAATTCAATGCAATACTTAACAATATTCCAACCTCTATGAAATAGAAGAAACAAACCAAAAATTCATATGGAACAACAAAAGACTCCAAATAGCAAAAACAATCCTTAGCAGAAAGAACAGTGCTGGACGGATAGCAATACCAAACTTCAAACTCTACTACAAAGCCACAGTACACAAAGCAACTTGGTACTGGCACAAAAACAAACATGAGGACCAATGGAAAAGAACTGAAGATCCAGAAATGAACCCACAAACCTATAGCCACCTAATCTTCGATAAGGGAGCCCCTTCAGTAAATAATGCTGGGAAAATTGGTTAAACACCTAAGAAAACTAAAGCCAGATCCATTTATATCACCCTGTACCAGAATCAACTCCAAATGGATCAAAGACCTCGAAATCAAAGCAGACACCCTTAAAACCTTACAGGAAGGAATAGGAGAAATTCTAGGGCTCTTTAGCACAGACTGAAATTTTCTGAAGAAAGACCCAGAAACACAATAAATCAAAGAAAGGTTGTACAAATGGGATTGCATAAAACTGCAGGGTTCCTGCATAGTAAAAGACAGCTAGCAAGATCAATAAAAAGCCCTCGGATTGGGAGAACATCTTCACTAGCTATATAAAACGGACAAGGGTCTTATATCCAAAATATACTTAGAACTCAAAAAATTAAATCCTCCAACAACAAATCCTCAAAGAAACAGCCACTCCATTAGTGGGCTAAAGACTTAAAGAGAAACCTGTCTGAAGAGGAAATGAGAATGGCTAATAGACACATGAAGAAATGCTCAGCTTCTCTAGCCATAAAAGAAATGCAAATCAAAACAATATTGAGATTCTACCTCACCCCAGTTAAAATGGCTATAATCAAGAACTCTAATAACAACAGATGCTGGAGGTGATGTGTCCAAAAGGGAACCCTACTGCATTGTTGGTGGGAGTGTAAACTTGTTCAAACACTTTGGAAAGCAGTATGGAGGTTCCTCAAAAGACTCC
>NW_012267403.1:1190433-1252463 GCF_000151885.1 Dipodomys ordii
AAGACACTATATTGAAAATAAACTTTACAACTGCGGGGGAGGGGAGGGAGGAGTTGGAGAGGTGCAGACAGAAGGGATTGTAGGAGGTAACAATTCTTGATAGGAGATGTACTCATTGCCTTACTCATGTAACTGTAACCCCTCTGTATATTATTTTTTTACAATAAAAAGCACAAAAAATGATACACCATGATCAAGATTTATTTCAGGGTTGCAAAGCTGGTTCAATATATACAAATCAATTAATATAATTCATCACATCAACAAGAGCAAGGTTAAGAACCACATTATTATCTCAATAGATGCAAAAAAAGGATTTGACAAGATGCAACACCCCTTTCTGATGAAAGCTCTGAAAAAAAGTAGGAATCCATGGAACATTCCTCAATATATTAAAGGCTGTGTATGACAAACCTACAGCCAGCATTATACTTAATGGTGAAAAACTAAAGCCATTTCCTCTTAACTCAGGAACAAGACAAGGATGTCCGCTCTCTCCAATTCTCTTCAATTTAGTATTAGAATGCCTATCTAGAGCAATAAGACAAGATGCAAGCATAAAGGGGATCCAAATAGGGAAAGATGAGGTAAAACTCCCCATGGAATCAACTCCCAAGTTACTTGAGCTGATTCAAAACTTTGGCAAAGTAGCAGGGTATAAAATTCACCCTCAAAAATCAATGGCTTTTTTTTTTTTGGTCCAGTCGTTGGGCCTGAACTCTGGGCCTGGGCGCTGTCCCTCAGCTCTTCAGCTCAAGGCGAGCGCTCTACCACTTGAGCCACAGTGCCACTTCTGGCTTTTTTCTTTTTGCTTATGTGGTGCTGAGGAATCGAACCCAGGGCCTCAAGCATGCAAGGCAAGCGCTCTACCACTGAGCCACCTTCCCAGCCCCCTCAATGGCTTTTCTGTATGCCAAAAATGATAAGAGCATGGCTGGAATCAGAAATACAACTCCTTTATTAATAGCCCCACAAAAAATAAAATGCCTATGAGGTAACTTAACGAAATAACTGAAAGCCCTCTATGATGAAAACTTTAAAAACCTGAAAAAGGAAATTAATGAAGAACTAAGGAAGCTGAAAAAAACTCCCATTCTCCTGCATTGGGACGATTAATTTCGTGATAATGGCAATACGGCCAAATGCTATCTACAAATTCAATGGGATACCTATCAATATCCCAACCTCATTCTTCAATGAAATATAAGAAGCAATCCAAAAATTCATATAGAACAAAAAAGACCCTGAATAGCAAAAACAATCCTTAGCAGAAAGAACAGTGCAGGAGGAATAGCAATACCAAACTTCAAACTCTACTACAAAGCCATAGTACTCAAAACAGCTTGGTACTGGCACAAGAACAGACCTGAGGACCAATGAAATAGAATTGAAGACCCAGAAATGAACCCACAGCCCTATAGCCACCTAATCTTTGATAAGGGAGCTAAAATTAAAGGTAAATCTTTATACATTACCTTCCACCTGAATAAACTCCAAATGGATCAAAGAACTCAAAGTAAAAGTAGACACCTTGACAACATTATAGGAAGGAATAGGAGAAACTCTAGGGCTCCTTGGCACAGGCCAAACTTTTCTTAAGAAAGAATCAGAAACAGCAAATCAAAGAAACGTTGGACAAATGGGATTGCATGAAATTACAGAGCTTCTGCATGGCAAAGGACACAGTTAGCCAAATCAATAGAAAGCCCGGGAATTGGGAGAAATTTTTCACTAGCCTTGCAATGGACAAGGGTCTCATATCTAAAATATACTTGGAACTCAAAAAATTAAATCCCCCAACAACAAATCCTCAAAGAAACAACTGCCCAATAAGTAAGTGGGCTAAAGACCTAAAGAGAAACTTCTCTGAAGAGGAAAGAAGGATGGCCACTAGACATATGAAATTTTGAAACGCTCAACCTCTCTAGCTATAAAATAAATGCAAATCAAAACAACATTGAGATTCCACCTCATCCCAGTTAAAATGGCTATAATAGAAATCTAATAACAGATGTTGGAGGGAATGTGTCCAAAAGGGAACCCTACTGCATTGTTGGTGGGAGTGTAAACTTGTTCAAACACTTTGGAAAGCAGTATGGAGGTTCCTCAAAAGACTCCTATGACCCAGCAATTCTACTTTTGGGCATTTACCCAAATGATCACAAACAAGGCCACACTACAGCTACCAGCACAACTATGTTTATTGAAGCATTATTTACTATAGCTAAGATATGGAACCAACCCAGATGCCCCTCAGTAGATGAATGGATCAAGAAAATGTGGTATATATACACAATGGAATTCTATGCCTCTATCAGCAAGAATGACACTGCTCCATTTGTTAGGAAATGGAAAGACTTGGAAAAAATTATATTACGTGAAGTAGGCCAGGCCCAAAGAAACATAGGTCCCATGGTTTCTCTTATTTGTAATAACTAGTATATGTCTAGTACAAGCAGAAAAACTCAAAAGCTATGTAATATGACCATATAAGATGATGCTAAATGAAATGAACCCCAAGATAGGGACACAACTTGTTTTTTCTTTCTTGCTGTTGCTTTTAATGTATTTATAATGTGTTATGTGATTTTTTTTTGTTTCTTTGGTATGTTCTTCCCCCACAGTTTACCCCCTGTTTTCACTATATTTGATTCCAGTGCCCTGCATTTTGTATATACATTTTTCTAATTGGGGGAGGGGAAGGAAAATAATAAAATGCTGAAATAAGGATACAGGTTTACCCATTGTAACAATGAGATATAGAAGACACTATGTTGAAAATGAACTTTATAACTTGGGGCAGGGGGAAGGAGGAATTGGGGAAGGTGGGGAGGAATGGGATGTTAGGGGAAAATCAAAGGAGGGGACAACAATGCTCAATAGGTAATCTACTCATTACCTTTCTCATGTAACTGTAACCCCTCTGTACAGTATCTTTACAATAAAAAATATATAAAAAAGTAGAGAGACCCTCCACTGGAGAGGTGTCTAATGATGAGTTCAAAGGATTCTTCTAGGAGGACAGTTTTTTTTTGTTGTTTGTTTTGTTTTGGGTCCGGTCGTGGGGCCTGAACTCTGGGTCTGGGCACTGTCCCTCAGCTCTTCAGCTCAAGGCTAGCGCTCTACCACTTGAGCCACAGCACCACCTCCGGCTTTTTTCTTTTTGCTTATGTGTTGCTGAGGAATCAAACCCAGAGCCTCAGGCATGCAAGGCAAGCACTCTACCACTGAGCCATCTTCCCAGCCCCAAGAGGACAGTTTTTATTGCAGAGAATCCTTTCCATAATTCCTTCCTGGCCTTTATGCTGATTTCTTGAGTGCTTGTTCATATTGATTGAGTGTCCAGGGTATTAACTTTGTGCAGGAAGAAACATTTCTATACGAGCTTGAGGTACTATGGGAACAAAAAAGGCTATTATGAGACACACGTTATATCTGACATTTGTTTTAAATTCCTATCTACCAAACAGTTCCTCCTTCTCTTTCTCATTAGTATAACTCTGTAGTATAATTACAAGTCTGGTATTGTGATACCTCCAGCCATGTTCTTTTCACTTAGACTTTTTAAAATATTATTTAGTGTTTGTATACCTCTATATGACTTTTTTGATAGACTTGTATAATTCTATGTGGAGCAAATTTTTTCTTTTATATTGTTATTTTTAAGGTGTTCAAAGGGGTTACAATTTCCTAAGGCAGGTTATGAATTAAGACAGTGTTTCTTGGGCTCTTGTTTTTCTATTTGTACATTATTCTGGATCTAATTAGTGATTGTTAAAGTATGCTTTGAACCAGCCTCTAGTGGTCCATGCCTGTATTCCCAGCTACTCAAAGGCTGCTGAGCATGAAAGCTCCAATTAACCACCAGAAAAGCAGAAGCAGTGCTGTGGCTCAAAGTGGTAGAGCACTATCCTAGAGCCAAAGATCTTAGGGACAGTGCCCAAGCCCACGTTCAAGCTCCATGAGGGCCAAAAAGTGTATTTTGTAAAACAGTTACTATTTTATGGATATTTGTTCCAATGTTCTCTGATAATATTTACTAGATATTTACTAGAACTGAAAGAGAGGTTCTCCACTCTCATGAATCTCTCTCTTGTCTGTGCTCTGCCTCACTAAAACACCCAGTGCTATAAAATATTTGCCAAAGTGCAAAATATTTAAGATGGATTCACAAATAATAACGTGTTATTGAGGAACAAGCTTGATGAGTACACAAAATGTAGACTGCTTTGGTTAGTATGGCCATTTTCATGATATTAAGTCTGCCAATCCATGATCATGGGATGTCTTTCTATCTTCTAATGTTTTCTTCAATTTCTTCTTTCATTGTAGAGGTCTTTCACTTACTTAGTTAATACCTAAACATTTTATTGTTTGGGGACTATTGGGGATGGTACTATTTTCCTAATTTCTTTCATAATTTGTGGAGAAAATTCTTGGGACTGATAAACTTCTTTGAAGTGGGAGTTACATTGTTGATTGTGAGCTCAATGTTAATGAATCAACAATAAATAGTAAAGGAAATTTTTAGCAGAAACACAAACCAAAATTTTGTCTTGATTAGTTGATGAAAATGATTTTACCAAAAGCTAGCAGGAACACAACTCTATTTTCCCTAGGGGTGACATTAATTCAGTGTTTGTGAGAACTGTTTTTGAATGATGATACTTTGCTATAAACATACACAGGGGGAAAAGTTGTCTACCTCACATCATATTTGTAAATATAACAAGATTCGGTGGCTTAGTTCTTCTCTAGCTTCTTTTCAGATCCTTCCAAAATCCTGAAATCATGCGTTCTCTAAGTCAAAATTTTAAATCAAAGTATAATTTCTCCCTCTAAACAAAACAAAACCAAACACCATCAGCTTCCCATTTAGCTATCACCTTATCCCACTCTTTTCTCCCTGGAGCCAGAACTCTTGAGAGTACTCATTTTTATTATCTTCTCTCCAGCTCCAGCTGGTGCGACCTCCATATTGTTGAGGCCAGTAATCTGTGTTTGCAGATATAAACTTCTTCCTCCTCAACATTTTTCCTTTGTTACCTATGGTATTAATTTGTCTCTGCCTCCCTCCTTTGTCTCTGTCTCTGTCTCTCTGTCTTTCTGTCTCTCTGTCTCTCTTTCACTCTCTCTCTGTTGTGCCAGTACAAGAACTTGAACTTAGGGACTCATATTCTTGTTTGGCTTTTTCACTTGCAGTTGGCACTTTATCTCTTGAGCCATACTTACACCGTCAGCTTTTTGATTGCTAAATGGAATAATTGTCTCTAAGGTTTGTCTGCCTGGCTGGCCTTGAACCTCTATCCTCAGATCTCAGCCTCCTGAGAAGCTGATAGTTGTTAGCCAACAGTGCTCAGGGTCTCAGTCAATTCCTGGATATAAAAACAAATCTCTGGCTAATGTATTCACTCATAAAGTCATTGTACTCAGTCTTGAATATTTGATCTTTCTCTCATTATGTATTTCCTAAATAACTTCATCTGATCCAGTTCTTTCATACCACCTTGATGCTATTGACTTTCCAATCTGTCTGTTTTATATCTGTTTCTGTGGTTCATATTCTTCTATCTAGGGGCTGAGGAAATATTTCCATTTGAATTTTCCATACACATCTGCAATCAACAAATAGAGACAATCCTATCATTCCCTAAGTCTTGTTTCTTTCTTGTCTTAATAAATCATATTACCTGTTCTGAACTCACAAAAAACGTGGGGCTTATCTTACATTCTTCCATTTCTCACTTCTTTCATTCAGTTGGTCACTAAGTTTTATAATTGTACAGATTTATTGTTTGAATTCACATATTTTATATATGTGGGATAATTTGTTTGAAAATACATATGGCCAGGCACCAGTGGCTCACACTTGTAATCCTAGCTACTCAGGAGGCTGAGATCTGGTTCAAAACTAGCCAGGCCAATAAACTCTATGAGATTCATCTTCAATAAAGTACAAAAAAGGATGGATGTGGAGCTGTGGTACAAGTGGTAGAGCACTATCCTTGAACAAAAAAATGTTCATGGACAGCAGCAAACCCCTGAGTTCAAACCTTAGGACAATCACAAAGAAAGAAAGAAAGACGAAATACATCTATAAGTCAGGTGCCAGTATCTCATGCCCATAATCCTAGCTACTTGGGAGGCTGAGATCTAAGGACTATAGTTCAAAGCCAACCTGGATAAGAAAGTCTGTGATATTCTTATCTACAATTAATCACTAAAATGCCAGTGTAGAGGTGTAGCTCTAGGAACAATGTCCAGGCTTGAGTTCAAATCCCAGACTGCGTGCGAGCGTGCGCGCGCGCGCACACACACACACACACACACACACAATCCTTCTGTTGCCAGAATCCAATAGCTATAATCATAGCTCATAATCCTAGTTACTCAGGATGCTGATATATGAAGATCACAGTTTGATACCAGCCCAAGCAGGAAAAATCTGTGAAATTCTTATCTCCGATTAACTACTTAAAAGCCAGAAGTGGAGGTGTGGCTCAAGTGATAGAAAGTCAGACTTGAGTGAAAAAAGCCAGCTATAGCACAAGGCCCAGAGTTTACTGGCCCAAGAAAAAAAATAAAAATAATTTTAAAAAACATATCTATACACATCTATAATTTTTGTTCCTTTTCTTGGCTTTTTAGTTTAAAGCTTATTTTATTTTAGCCTAGGTTAATGTAATACTGGTGGATTACTATTTGATTTTCCTTATCTCTACTAAAACTCCTCTGTAACTCATCCAACGAAATTGCTACACATATTACTGTCAGATTGACCTTTCTAATATATAAATCTAATTAAAATTTCCTCACTTAAAATCCTCATAGCTTCAAAGTAAAGTTCAAACTCCTGAAATTGGCAAACAAGTCCTTTTGACATCTGTCTCCAGCCTACTTTCCCAAACATATGCTAACATTTTGTTCTTTCTACATGTGGTATATGTTTGCATGTTTCTACCCACTGAAAACATTCTATTCTTTCTACTTGGATTGTACCACCTACCATTGCTCCTCCTCATGGTTAGTTTTTATTCATTTTTTAATCACATTTTGGGTTAAATGCTTCATTTCTATACTATTCTCCCTAGGTTTTAATCTAAACTTCTTTTCTTAGAATATATATATATATATATATATATATATATAACTTTATATTTTATTTTATTTTCTATTTTGGCAGCACTGAGGTTTGCACTCAAACACTTGAGTTTGCAAGTTATCTGCCACTTGAACTATGCCCCTGGCTCATTTTGGCTTTTTAAATTTTTGGATAGGGTCTCAGATTTTTGCCTGAACTAGCTTGAAACCACGATCCTCCTACCTATGCCTATGCCTTCCCCATAGCTAGAATTATAGAGACATGCCACTACAATCAGCCTATTTTGTTGAGATAAAGTCAAACTCTTCTCAGACTAGAATTTTACTGAATCCTTCCAATCTATGTCCTCAAGTAGCTGAAATTACAGGCATTGACCACCACTACCAGCTGATTGCCCCTTATTTTCATGCAAATTTATGATTCAATCTCTCTTCTGTCAGATTGTTTACTTTTTGAGGTTACAATATTGATATATTTGTGTTTGCCTTCTTCCTTATCTTCTGAGAAAAGGTATATTTTCATCATTAAGTATAGTAGTTGTTGGGATTTTGTAAATACTCTATTGAGTTGAAGAAATCTGCCCCTTTTGCTAGTTTGTTGAGTGTATTTATTGTCATGAGAAAGTTTTGGTCTGGCAAGTGCTTTCTTTCTATACATACTGAGATAAGCATTGTGGGTTTTGTCCTTTATTCTGCACTATTGCATTTATTGAGTTTCATATGTTGAATCAACCTCCCACTTCTGGGACAAATCTCTTATTAGTTATGGCATGTAATTCATTGTATAAGCTCCTGGATTTTGTTTGCTAGTGTTCTGTTGAGGACTTTTACATCTATATTCATAAGGGATATTGCTCTCTCTATGTGATATCTTTGTCTATCAAAAAAAGTTTTGGCCAAGCCTATAATCCTAGATACTCAGTAGGCTGAGATCTGAGGATCATGGTTCAAAGCTAGCTCAGGTAGAAAAGCCTGTAAGACTCTAACCTCCAATTAATTACCAAAAATTCAGAAATAGAGCTGTGGCTCAAGTGGTGGAGTGCTAACCTTTAGCAACAAAAGCTCATGGACAATGCCCAAGACTTGAGTTCAAGTCCCAGGACTAGCATAAGAAAAAAAAATTGGTATGAGTAATATTTTCCTTGTAGAATAAAAAAAAATTCTTCATTTTCTGTAGTTTGGAACACATTGTGATGATAGATTGGTTTAATTCTTCTTTAAATATTTGGTATCAGAAATGGAGAAGGCTCAGGTGATAGAGCACCAGTAATGAGGGAAAATATGTGAGAGCAGGAGACTCTGAATATAAGCCCCAGTATCAGCACCAAAAACAAGCAAATAAACAAACAAAAAATTGATAGTTAATTGTTTGAAAGTAGAGGTGTAGCTCAAGTGGTAGAGTGCCAGCCTTGAATGTAAAAAAAAACAAATAAGAGCAAGCTCCAGTATACACACATGTGCATAAACTGAGTGAGTGAAAATGAGAGTGAGAGAGAGAATGAGAGAGAAAGAATGTCTGGCAAGAAAAAATCCTGAGGTTACCTGGGCTTTGCATGGTTCTCACCTATTAAAGCACCAAAATACATTGTCTAAGGTTTAGGAGTTAGTAGTCTGACATGACTAGATGTATTCATCTAGCCCAAAAATATATAGTAGCTGCTATTTTGAAGTCTTCAGGTTGCATCTCCTCATGGGGAACAAGGATTATTCCTCTATCTTTTCCATTTCTCCCTACTTTAACTCTGATATAGTAAAATAAATCCTTGTTGAACTTTAACCTTATGAAACTTGCCTTTTCTCAACACCCTGAGAAGCTTTTCATGAGTGGATCTCAAAGACATGTGATTTTATGTGGAAACTGGAAAGCTGAGAGAAGCCCTATTTGCTCTTTTTAAGGCATATTTTACATCTTTGAAAAGGCTGGGCGACTTATTGATTCCAGTTACTTACAAAAATATTTGTTTAATCATTATCTGACTACTGAGGTATCTCAGTGAGGAGATACTTCACTGGTCATACATGACAAAGAATAGGGACTTTACAGAGTCATTGTTATGTATGAGTATATATGCTAGCAATGTGAATTTTGGGTGTTGATTTTGACTTGATTATCTTGATGAGTGTTACATGCTTTTATGTGGGTCAAGTTAGCGATGCAACAAGAAAATAATCCATAGAGACCAAAGTTTTTTCTAAATTGTTTTTTATTAATTTATTTTTTTGTGCTGGTACTGGGGCCTGAATTCAAAGCCTGGATACTGTCCCTGAGCTTTTACTCTCAAGGCTGGTGCTCTACTACTTGAGCCATGATCTTACTTCTCAGTATTTTGCTGGTTAAATGAAGTTAAGAGTTTCATGGACTTTGTTCCTAAACTGGCTTCAAACTTCAATCCTCAGATTTTAGCCTCTTGAGTAGGTAGGATTACAGATGTGAACCACCAGCACTTGGCAAGATTGAAGTTTTTATACTTACAGATCCTTGGAAATAAGAGTTACGGCATACCACACAAGACCACATAGAAAAGCAACAAGGCTGGTCAAGAGACATAGGAAGTCAAGGGAAAACATGAATAAACACCCTTGTCCCAGTCTCTGCAATGTATCTCTTGAGCCTTGCCTATGCTAACTCTAAGTACAAAAATCCCTGCCTTTTCTCTAACCTATTCAGAGTGGAGAGACTTTACTAGGGGAAGATTACAACTTGATTTTGTTGTACAGGAACTCAGTCGTGAGAAACAGAGTAGCCACCTTTTAAAAGGTCAAACTCTTTATTGGAGAGCCACCAACTACAGGTGGACTCCTGTCTCAAAGACCTGCAGCTTAGAATCCAGCTGGAAAAAAGCTTTTAAAGACAAAAACTACATGCTTGGGGGTAGAGACAAAGCCTTAACAAAAGCAGACCTTATATGGAAGTACTCAGGTGCAAGCAGAACTTTCCATCTAAAGAATTAGCTCAGGGGTCAGCTTAAACTTTCCATATAGAGGATATTCCTCCAATTTCCGATATAGGGAGACACTTAGAGCCTACTCAGAGATATGAATCAAATCCTTTAGGTGAAACTGAAGGCCAGCTTTCTCCGTAGCAAAAGCTCTCCTAAGACTAACAGCATGACATCTGCAATTCAGTGAATGAGTCTTTCAACTCTAGGCTTTTCAGAACTGGGTGGAAAGCCCCTTCCAACCAGCAAGATATCAGGCTACTGTAAGGACAAGGGATATTGCTTAGACTCAATCTCTTTACTTCAGTTTCATCTATATTCCCCTTGCACATGCATCAAATACTTGCTTGCTTTGTGGATACTTTTACTGGATGGATAAGAGGCTTTTCCTGGGGCTGGGAAGGTGGCTTAGTGATAGAGTGCTTGCCTCACACGCATAAGGCCCTGGATTCCATTCCTCAGTACCACATAAACAGAAAAGGCTGGAAGTGGTGCTGGGGCTCAAATGGTAGAGTGCTAGCCTTGAGCTGAAGAGCTGAGGGACAGCACCCAGACCCAGAGTTCAAGCCCCATGACTGACAAAAAAAAAGAGGCTTTTCCTGCCTGAAAAGAAAAGATCTCAGAGGTAACTACTTCCATTATTGAGCATATTGTAGCTCGTTTTGGACTTCATGTATTTCTTTTTTTTTTTTTTGGGTCCAGTCGTGGGGCCTGAACTCTGGGCCTGGGTGCTGTCCCTCAGCTCTTCAGCTCAAGGCTAGCACTCTACCACTTGAGCCACAGCGCCACTTCCAGCTTTTTTCTTTTTGCTTATGTGGTGCTGAGGAATCGAACCCAGGGCCTCAGGCATGCAAGGCAAGCGCTCTACCACTGAGCCAACTTCCCAGCCCTTCATGTATTTCTATAAGCAGATAGTTATCATGTCTTCATAAGTTATCCAGGCAGTCTGGCAGGTTCTTCATAGTAAATTCTACCTACATGCTGCCTAGCATCCATGATCTTCAGGAAAGGTAGAAAGAGACAAATATACACTAAAAAGACACATAACCAAATTCTTTTTTTTTATTGCAAGTATTAGGGCTTGAACTAGAACCTGGAAGCTGTCTCTTACCCTTTTCTTCTCAAGGCTAGCACTCTATCACTTAAGCCATACTTCCACTTTGTGCTTTTTGGTGATTAATTGAAGTCTCATGGACTTTCCTGCCTGGGCTGTCTTGGAACCACCATCCTCAGATCTCTGCTTCCTGAGTAGCTAAGATTATAAGCATGAGCCACCTGTGCCTGCCTTCCTTTTGAAGTATTACGCAGAAGGCCATTCTTTCAGCCATACCTATCACTAGATTCCAAATACCACTGTTTAACCTAATAAGTTGTATCTCTAAGTGATACAGTCTTACAGAAAAAAATCTCATAAAAATTCATCTCTGCAGTTGTGACATTAGGTATATATTAGTATTCTTCCCCCAAGATAAAGAGCCCTTAAAACCTGTCTAGACAGGTCCCCATTACATAATTCTAACCACCTCTACAGTAGTTAAACTTTTACTTATTCCTCCATGGATTCCTATGTCTAAGATCAGGATAGCACTTCTACCTAAAGACCCACAAATTTCCAGAGATCACTGTCAGCCCCCAGATGTCCCTCTGTTGTTTTGATGCACTCCAAGCTATAAAGTTACAAATGAGGTTACAATACTGCTTCCATTCCCTACCATGGGATCTTCTGGTGCCTTTAAGCTTGCTAGACTTAGCTTTCATACAATTTCATTCAGATATTCAATTAGATTGTACTGTGTCCCCAAAGACCTTACTGTAATGCTTTGCCAGAACAACAAATGCATAGGCAGCAGTATCTCTATGCTTCAGTTTGAAGCAGTTCAGCTTGAAGAGACCTTGTGCCCCAATAAAACCATGGTAGATTCTGTTGTTCTGTCAGAAGTAATGTAGGAGACCCCCTTTAAGGTGACATGTACACAGAAAAATCTCAAGGGCTAGATGGAATGAAATGAGGTGAAGGCCAGCAAATGGGCCAGATAGACTATAGATACAAAAACTGAGGGCTCAAGCTGTCCCAAGAGAGAGAGGAAAATTTAAACCACAGTTTGAGGGATAACCAATCAATAGGTTACATAAAACAGGAAATAGTAATCAAAAATAGCCTAACCAATGGCATAAATCCTACTATCCTTTTCCCCCTTCCCTACCCCGTCCTTCACCCCCATGCACTCTACACTCTGATGTGCTTCTTTGGCTGGCTAACTGTCCTTAGTGGCTCTCTTATACCAGTGACCAATTAAACCTTTATTTCTCCTATTCTTCTCTCTTGGTAAATTCATTTACCATCCTTGATCTTGGCTCCAAATATCCACAACAAATTGTATGTGTTTTTAAAGTTTCTAAGCAGGGACATCTCCAGAGTCAGCCAGGCCCCAGATATTAAAACATCAGAATAAAAACATGATTGATTCTTTGAGTCAGTGCTTGTCAAATGTCTTTAAGATGAAGTCACTCAATCCTTTTTCATATTGAGCTGGGGGAAAGGTTCAATGTAAAATCCATCCTTAAGCAGTGAGGAATAATGCTCCATCTATGCAAGGGTGAAATATATAAATTATTTGGAAAACTTCTGTCAGGGATATTTTTTCTTTTTCTTCTTTTATTTGTTTACTTATTTAATAATTTCTATCTGAACTCATACATATTGACATTATACTTTAGATTATTATATAATAATATTTTGGTTTCTAAGTGTAGCAGTTTTGGCCATTAGGACCTCTTGGTGCTTTGTCCTTTTGATGGACATATACCCATCAGCATAGGTTTGTCTTTTATCAATTTCTTTCTTTTGTTGTGCCAATATAGAGATTAGACTTAGTGCTTTTTACTCTAACTTGACTGGCTGGTGCTCTACCACTTGAGCCACACCTCCACTTCTGGCTTCTTGCTGGTTAATTGGAAATAAGAGTCTCATGGACTTTTCTGCCTAGGCTGGCTTTCATAGATTGTCAAATCTCCCTTCTAAGAAAGTTAGATTAAAAGTGTGAATCACCAGTACCAAGACAACTTCTATTATTAGAAAAATAGAATCCGTGATTCCTCTTTATGCTCCAGTCCATGCTTTAGACAATGATAACAGAAACCAATATTGAGGTGTTCCTCACTGTCAATAAGATGTCATTTTTGTAGGCCTTCTCATATGACAGAGCAAGAACTTGTACATGTGTATTCAAATTTAAGTGTATGCTTCTCTGTGTGTTTATACTTAAGTATTTCCATATGTAATGATCCATATGAATGAGTTCATACTGATATCTCCAACTTCAATGAGTCTAGTGTTCTATTTTTTTCTGTAACTCTAGCTCTATTCATTTTTTTCATTCTTTTTTATATTTAAGTTTTTATATGTATTCCTTAGATGGTGTATTTTTGTTGTTGTTGGTTGGGGGCTTGAACTCTGAGCCTAAGCACTGTTTCTATGCTCTTCATCTCAAGGCTAGCACTCTACCACTTGAGCCACAGCACCACTTTGGGTTTTCTAGTGGTTAATTGGAGATAAGAGTCTCACGGACTTTCCTGCCTGGGCTGGCTTTGAACCACTCCTCAGATCTCAGCCTCATGAGTAGCTAAGATTACAGGTATGAGCCACTGGCACCCAGCAGATGTGTATTTACTATTGATTTACATTTTTGGAGTTTTATGAGACAGGCCCAAGCTGGCCTAAGATTCATGACTCTCTTGACTCAACCTCTCAAGTGCTGTGATTATAGAAATGTTCTACAATTCCTGGCTTGATGTTTTTTAAGTTCACTGATTATTTGTTTTGCCATGTCAATCTACTTTGAACAACTCCATTGAAATTTCATTTATTGTACTTTTCCACTACACATTTCTAACTGGTTTACTTTTTATAATTTATACTTATCTATCAATGCTCTATTTGGTGGCAAATCACTTTCATATGATTCATTGGTCATAAATTCATTGGTCTTCAGTTCTCTAAACACATTTATACATGGCTCAAATTCTTTTAGTGTGTCTAAAATTTGACTCTTGGGAAGTGTTTGTTACTTCTTTTTTTTTCCTATGCCTATTTGAAAATATACAGGTTAGGGGCTGGGAAGGTGGCTCAGTGGTAGAGCGCTTGCCTTGCATGCATGAGGCCCTGAGTTCGATTTCTCAGCACCACATAAGCAGAAAAAGCCGGAGTGGTGTTGTGGCTCAAGTGGTAGAGTGCTAGCCTTCAGCTGAAGAGTTGAGGGACAGAGCCCAGGCCCAGAGTTCAAGTCCCATGACTGACCAAAAAAAAAAAAAAAAAAGAAAATATACAGGTTACAATGTAATAAAATTGTGTCACATTCCTTTATCTCCCCAAATTATTGTTTCTGGTGTTATTTTCATTTATCTTATTGCTGTTTACTTGTTTTGACTACTCTGCACCAATTCTTTAAACTATTTAGTCCTGGCAAGGTATAGCCATTGTTCTTGACTAGCTACTTATAAAACTTTGTGCTTTAATTCAAATATAAAAATGTCATAATGAGAGAAACAACTGTGGTAGTACATGCCTGTAATTCAAAGCCTGTACAAAATGTTAGCAAAACTCTGCCTCAAAAAGTAAGTTGGGCTGGGCTTCTGTGGTTCACATTTATAACCTTAGCTACTTAGGAACCTGAGAACTGAAGGCTGCAGTTTGAAAGCAGTCTAGACAGACAAATCTATTATCTCCAATTAGCCAGCAAAAAGCTGCAAGTGGAGGTGTGGCTCAAATAGTAGAGCGCCATCTATGAGCAGAAAAAGCTGAGCTAGAGTACAAAGTCTGGAATTCAAGGTCTATTACCAGCAGAAAAAAAATTAAATCATCAAAACAAGCTCTATGTGGTGGATATTGCCTGTAAACCTAGCTATGTAGGAGAAAAAAGGAGATTGATATGGGGCAAAAAAATAGAGACCCTATCTGAAAACTAATTTAAAGCTAAAAATGTTCAAGTGGTAGGCATGTAATTGCCTAGCAAGTACAAGTCCCTGAAACCAAACTATATTACCACTAAGAAGAAAAAAAGAATAAATGAATGAGTGAATGAATGAAGCAGTTGGCAGGATCATAAGTTATGTGTATAATTCTGCTTCTCTATGATGGCTGATTCATAATAAAAGTTATAAGTGGACACTTCAGAAATTTCAAAAAAAATTGTGTTTGAAAAACACATTCTGGCTTCCAGAGGGTCACACCTGACCAGTGTGATTTAAATGCTTTTGTTGTGTGGTAAAAATTATACCTTAAATTAGATATAAAATCAACCATGAGAAAGTAGAGAAGCCACAGTTCAGCGGTCAAATTTTTGGAGTCTTTACTGTAGTGTTAGCAGACTTCAGAGGGCCATTACAAAGGTCTGCAGCCCTAAACAGCTTGCACCAAGCTTTTAAAGACAAAGGTCAAATATTGGGTGGAGACCAAACCCCAGCAAAGTATTATATATAAACACAGCACAAATAGCAGAGCTCCCCTGGGGCTAAACAACATGTTTGTATTCCCCAAGGCAAGGCCCTCCTGACAGGACCCATTGAACCAGGCATCTACAATTCAAAGGATGGCTTATCTCACCTTTATGTGTTGGAGTGGGTGGACAGCCACCCTTTTCCTTGCTGCTGAGCACCTGGCTAGGCACAGGGATGGCTATGACTCAGTTTCTCCACTACACTTTCTTTCTGTATCTTTCACCCTTTGCGAAGGGGGTCTTTGTGAGGATGCATGCCTTCAAAATTAATGCAGTTTGCCAGATGCCGGTAGCTCATGCCTGTAATCCTAGATACTCAGGAGTTTGAAGCCAGCAGGAAAGTTCATATGATTCTTCTCTAGTTAATCACCAAAAACTAGAAGTGGAGCTGTGCCTCAAGTGGTAGAATACCAGCCTCATTTGAAAAAGCCTGAGTTCAAACCAGTGTATCAGCACTAAATAAATGAACAAATAAAATTAATTCAGTTTTATCCAACAGTTTAGCTTTCACTTCTGACTTTGTCCCTGAGACTCCAAGTCAACTGAAGGTGATTGAATGGCAACTTCTCCTTTCTAGATTTTTTTCCTCTTTCCTTTTTCTAGATTTCCTCTTTTGAGTTTGAGGAATGTTTACACCATTAATCACTCTGCTTTGTCTTTTAGATTACTGGGACTATGAGGAAAGTTTTCAAAATACACTGCTGTTTCCTGTAAATTTTCCAGACAAGCTTAAATTTGCCCCAGTTGAAACAGTATCTTTCAGAAGCTATGGTATTGTTAGCCTTTGCTATTCTTTTCCTAATGCCACAACTGTAGGCTTCCTAATCTCCCATCACCTCAGTTAAGCTTTAAGTCCAATCAAATAACCACTGCATTCTGAGAACAGAGATGTCCCTGATGCAATTTCAGAACAAGCAGCTGAGCTCTGAGGACTGTGATTTTATTAGTGCTCTCAAAGTGGTCAGATTTCTCCATTGTCTACAGTATTTCCTGCATTTGATTCTGGTACAACTGAATTGTTTGGGTGAAATAGGGTAGGAACAGTTCCAAGTTAAATGTTCATAGATCTTGTTGCAGTAGCTTCCTTGGGCTGACAATTTCACTTCATTTTTGGCCAATTGACAAAGTTGCAATAAGGCTGATTTTTAAATATGTAGAATATATTGTTAGCCTAAGTTAGACCCAGCCAGAAAACCACGGGGACATCCTGGTAGGGAGACAAAGGAAAGGTTTATTGCCAGTAAGAGGACAGGCAATACCTCATCTCACCAGGTGATAGGAAGTGAGAAGAAATGCCAGCTATTGTCTCAGGTGACCTTTTATAACTTCCGGGATTTGGATAGCTATCCCAGCAGGCTGCTCTCTCAGGGAAAGGAAGGTAGGTGTTAATCATTTGCTGCCTTTATTACATGGGCCTAGTGTTGCCTAGGGAAAGAGCATGTTAAGCCATGAGGGAGGAGGCTTCTGGGCTAACACATATTTCTACTTTTAGACTTAGAACAAATCCACAGAATTATCTATACCCTTTTCATAAGGCAATTCCTATTATATAGGTTATTTTAAAATCCTCCTTGTAAGGTCCATTCCTGGATGGTGAACAGACCCCGCCGGGTACCTGCGTTTCCTAGGCAACTGGGACACCTAGAAGAGGTCACATCTGTATCCGCTGAGGTCACAGCTGAGGTCACATCTGAATCTGATGTGACCACACCTTTCTCCCACCTAGTCCCACCTCTTACCTGGTCCCACTTCCCTTTACCTGGACACACCTTTCCCTGCCCCTACCCTATATAAGTCCTAACCCAGGGCCAGACGCCCTCTTTTGCCAGCTGCGTGGAATGCCAACCTGGCCTGGTCCCAGCAGGTCTACTGAATAAAGCTACCCCTTACCTGAAGACCACATGCGTGGTGCTGTTCTTACTTGGCTACCTCTTTTTAAAAACCTAACACTCCTTACTGAGATATATATTTCCATATAAAACAGGTCACTGTTTTAGATGGAGCTCTCACACAAAGACCCTGACAGACCAGACCGATCAATATGGAGCAGCTCATGATAAATGCCACAAAAGAAAGCATGTGGATCTCCAAATATCTATTTTTTTTGCCCAAACCAAGAGATTCTAATATGTGTTAACTGTAAGGTCCACTCATGGATGGCGAGCAGACTCCACCCTCCTCGCAGTAAAGTCTCCGCCCAGTTACCTGCATTACCTAGGCAACTGGCACACCTAGAAGAGGTCACATCTGCATCCGCTGAGGTCACATCTGAATTTGATGTGGCCACACCTTTCTCCACACATAACCTAGATAAGGCCTAGGCCAGGCCCAGACGCCCTCTTTTCTAGCTCTTTTCTCAGCTCTTTCTCAGCTCTTTCCTTCTCTTCTCTTTCCCAGCTCTTTCTTCTCTTTTCCAGCTCTCTTTCCCATCTCTCTCTTGTTCCCAGCCCTCTCTCTCTCTCTTACCCAGCTCTTTCCCACCTCTTTCCCAGCGCTCTCTTTCCCAGTGTGCTCTCTCTCTCTTTCCCAACTCTCTCTTTCCCACATCTCTTTCCCACCTCTCTTTCCCATCTCTTTCCCAGCTCTCCCAGCTCTCTTTCCCAGGCCTTTCCCCACTGCAGTGCCAACCGGGCCTGGTGCCAGCCAGAACGATGAATAAACCTATCCCTTACCTGTATACCACGAGCGTGGTGCTGTTCTTACTTGGCTACCTCTTTTTAAAAACCTAATGTTAACCAAGCAGCTTTTTAAAAAAGTTCCATCTTTTCTGTTTCCTTCTGAAACACTTCAAGTGGATCTAACTCTTTCTAAAAGTATTTTAGTTAAGGTTTAAGCTTGTTAGATAAAATTGTGAAGAATTTTAGTTTCAAGTTGGATTATTGTAACAAGAACCCCTTAATGCTTTTCCCTATTAAATTATACTAGCTGTCAGGTGGTGGCCATTCTGTTGCTTAATTGATAGTAGTCAGACTTTTCCCCAGCACTCTGGCCAGATTTAAAGCTAGAACCTGCTTCAGGCCAGGCAGGAAGGGAGGCTGGATCAGCAGAGCTATGGGGCCACATTGGTAGAGCCAAACTGTTGTTTCCAGGGTCCCCAACTCCAACAAAGCTGTGAATGCCATTGCTGCAACTCCTGAAGATCCATCTGGGGCAGTAGCAACTTCAGTCCAGCTATTTTCTTAGATATGTCAGGAGCTATCGATCAAGTAGCTACTTCTTCCAGAATTCTTAGGACTGTTGTCATGACAACTGAGGCTGTTTCAAACACCTCACAGCTACCCAAGGAGACTTGATCCAGCCACAGACATGTTGAACTGGTCACAGTTAACTACAACTGTCTCTCCAAGGGCAACCTGGGTTTCAGAAGGCCTTGCTTCAACTAGGGCCACTTCAGATGTCGTATAGATGGCTCTGAGTCTGGACTTTAAGCCATGATAGCTTACATTCTTACATCCTGGTGGATATCTTCAATTTGCTGTGTAAGAATATTTCCCTGCCCATGACACTTATGGTAGGCAAGCTGTGCATATACATGTGTGACAGACTGTGTAAGCAGTTCTCCACTTACCTTATCTGACCAGCCTGGAGATGTGTCGTAACAGGAGCAGAGACTAGATAGGGATGAGACAGTCAAGGACTGCAGAAGTGCTGGGAGCTCGAAACAGTGAAGAGCTAAGGCTCCAGAGGCCAAAAGTCTGTGAAGAGCTGAGACTCTACAACAGCTACAGACCCCATTGTTGAACGTAGCCTGGAGTTTCTAGCTTGGCTAATGAGAAGTAGTAACACTGAGTGGAGAGTCCTGATTCTCAAAATTTAGAGCCAAAACACTAATTTTGGAGTCCTGAGTCACTGGCACTTAAATCTCAGAGGGGGTAACACTAGGAAATAGGGATCCTAACATCACAAACTCAGAGTTGCTGGCAATAGGAGAACTGCACTCTCCTTGTGATTTTTACCTAAATAGGGCAAAAGAACTCTCAGCTGAATGGTAACACTCTGCCCAACTTACAAAACTTACTGTTCTGCTATTGTCCCATTGATGAGAACTCTCATTCCATGTTATTAATTATTCATAAATTATTAATACAAATCAACTAATATCTTAATAAATGTGTAGAAATTTTTGCCTTTTAATAGTAACATTTTGTGTCTGGTTTATTAATAGGTTTTAAATTTAATCTATGAGGTAGAATGTATTAGTATTTTCTTTCTTTTTTTGTTGTATGTGCTGGTCCAATAGGTTGAACTTAAGGCTGGGATGCTGTCCTTGAGCTTTTTTGCTCAAGTGTGGCCCTCTACTACTTGAACCACAGTTCCATTCTGGCTATTTTTTGATAACTTGTTGAAGATAAGAGTCAGTCTTTTCTGCCTGAGTTGGCTTCAAACTGTCACACTCAGATCTAGGCCTCCTGCATAGCTAGGGCTCCAGACATGAGTCAGTGTCACTCATTGATTCAAACTAGTTAGAGGCAAAGAAGTTATATATCCATATCACAGTCTTCATCCATTTATTTATTGAAAAACATGGGTTATTCCCATTTGTGTGGGGGTTTTGTGTGTGTGTGAGAGAAAGAGACAGAGACAGAGACAGAGAAATGCGAGAGAGGGAGAGAGAAAGAGAGAGAGAGAGACTACTGGAGCTTGAACTCAGAACCTCCTTGCTCTTGCTTGGCTGTTTTTCTCCAGACTGGCACTCTTCTGCTTGAGCCAAACATCTACTTCTGGCTTTTTTTCTGGTTAATTGGAATAAGAATCTCTCAAATTTATCTGCCTGGGCTGACTTCAAGTAGGAATCCTCAAGATCTAAGTCTCCTGAATAGCTAAGATTAAAGGCATGAACCACTGGCCCTTGGCTTTATTCCCATGGTTTTTGTTTTGTTTTGCTTTTTTTTTTTTAAGGTATTGCTATGTGTCCTGGGCTGGCCTCAAACTTTTAATTCCCCTGTCTCAGCCTCCTAAGTGCTGGGATTATGGGCATGCACCACCGTGTCTGGCTTTGTTCTCACTTTGGGGTATCATGGATAATGATTCTATGAATATTCATATACAGGTTTTTCCTGTAGACATATGTATTCATTTAAACATATACCTAGGATTAAAGTTGCTGGATCAAATAAAAACTATGTTTAACAGCTTGAGAATTGCCATACTCTTCTTCTTAACAGTAAGTATTTCAAATTATTCATGTCACTGTTAACATTTGACATTATCTGGCTTTTTTATTATAATCACCATAGTGAGTGTAACGTGGTATCACCTTATTGTTTGGTTTGCATTTTCCTGATGGGGTAATGATATTGAACACCTTTTCCATGTGTTCATTGGCCATTCATGTATCTTCTTTGGAAAAAAATATTCTAATCCTATTTTGATTATTAATTATGTATAGATGCTTATACAAATATACAAGTTTTCATTTCTATAGGTATAAGCTTAAGAGTGCAATTGCTGTGTCTTGTAGCAGGAGCAGTTTTAAAAAAGAAATGTTTTAGGAAGTTTTCAGCATTACATCCAGAAAAAAGTCATATCCAAAAAGTAGTGGCTATATGGTACCCATGTGAGCTGCTCCCAGTGACATCACACTTGACAGCTAGGGGAGAAGATACAAGTTCAAAGAGTAGGAGATGCTGGGCACCAGTAGCTCACACCTATAATCCTAGCCACTAAGAAGGCTGAGATATAAAGATCACTGTTCAAAGGCCGCCCAAGCAGGAAAGTCTCTGAAACTCTTATCTCCAACAAACCACCAGAAAACCGGAAGTGGTGCTCAAGTGGTAGAGCACTAGCCAAGAGCTGAGGAGCTGAGCGACAACACCCAGGACCAGAGATCAAGACCCATAACCGACAAAAAAAAAAGGACAAGGAAAAAAGAGAAAGAGGAGGAAGAAGTAAAGAGGGGTAGGAGGAGGATTGGGGGGGAAAGGAGAAAAAGGAAGAAGAATTATTATTTGAAGTTTATCATTTGAAACATAGTAGTAGGGACTGCAGCCATCAGGGACATTTCAAACTACTATTGGCAGTTACATGCCTCCTGAGGTCTAAGTGAAACTATATTATTTTGAGTATCATATTATTCACAACACACACTGGTGGTATGGTTGTACCATGACCATACCAATCAAAAATTGATTTCATGGTATCCAGAAGAACTGAACACTCAATCACCCAATTTAGACTTGCTGGTGTTGTCCCATCACTCCCACCAAAAGTCCATGTAAGGAGCTGGGTCTTTCAGTACTGAAAAAAAATGTCCTCTGAAGGAAAAATGAAATGGAAATTCTACTTATAAAGAAAGAAATTGCCAAATTTTTTCCCTGAGTAGCTGTAGCATGCCACATTCCTACCAGTGATGTATAAGTTTTCTAGCTTTTCTATATCCATATCAGCATTTCCTGCTATTGCTACTTTTTAAATCAAAAGTTATGATTTTTTAAATCAATACACCAAAAATATTTTTTAATGTTGTGAAATAAGTAGTTGAAAAGAACAGTTCCATCATTGCTGTGATTTGCTTTGTGAGGAATGGAAGAATGGGTTTCCATCTGGATACAGGCTCAGGGGCCCTCAAGAAGCAAAACCTTCCAGTGGTTTTTAAGGAAGCAGAGAGCAACCTCCAGCCTAGACATCCCCAACCCAGCACTTGTCGGACACCAACAAGACCACATGACCTGAAGCTCTATCAAGCTACTTCTTGATTTATTTTATTTTTGTCCATTGGGACAAAGTCCCACATGCCATCAAACACTGGGAAAACAATAGCATTTAAATACCAACACATCATTCTGTGATGTCCTAAATGTGTTGCCAATGTGCCTTGGTCCTGATTTATGGGACTAGCTTTTCATCTCACCAGTAACTCCAGTATACTGCAATGCCATTGTGGGTGTGGACTTCTAGTGAAATAGCCTGAGCTCAATGCCAGAGCTGTTTCCAAGATCTCCTTACAGCTACAACAACTTCCATGTGTGACTTCCTTCAGTCATTCTGGTACATGTACAGTAATTGTAGTTTCAATATGTATTTCTCTAATGGGTAATGATGTTCTGTATCTGTTCCTGAGCATATTTACAAGTCCTCTTTGGAAAAAAACAATGACTCACAGGATTATGATTAATTTTTTACCCCACTGAGGATTGAATTTAAGATGTTGCACTTATTATGCATACCCCAAATTCTTTTGCTGTTAGATTTTTTTATACAATCTTGCATTTTTGCATGGGCCAGCTTTAAACTGAGTTCCTCTGTTTCCTCTAGTACTTGAAAGTACAGGAGTCTGCCATCATACCCAGTATTGGACATTTGTTTTGATTGTTGAATATATATATATATATATATATATACACATATACATATACATATGTATTACAGTCCTTTGTTGAAAATATTTTTGCCAACCTTATATCTTTTCTTCCATTCATTTCCACACTCTTTTACGGAATAATTAAAACATTTTGGACTATTTCTAATTTACCAATTTTTAAAATTTATGGATAGTGCTTTTGGTGAATTCTCTGATGTTCTATCCCATGTTTCTCTTATTTTTTCCAAATAGGTCTTGTTTGTGAATAATTTTGAGTTGATATTTTGTAAGGAACATGGGTTCATTGTTTGTTTGTTTTATATGAGGACTTGTACTCTAGATCTCATGCTCTGGCTCAGCCTCTTCTACTAACAACTCATACTCTACCCCCTGAGCTACATCTTCACTTCTGCATTTTGCTGGTTAATTGGAGATAAGGGTCTCACATATTTGTCTGCCTGGTCTGGCTGTGAACCAAGATCATAAAATCACAGTCTCCTGAGTAGCTGGGATTGCAGGCACTGGACCCTTGCTGGGATTTTGATAAGAATCACTTTAAACTTTGACATCATCTGGGAGGAAGTTAACATCTTCAACGTGCTGAAACTTCCAAACTATGAATTAAATATGATTTTTCATTTATTGAGGTCTTATTTGATTTAATCAGAATTTTATAATTTTAACTTAAAGATTCTGTATGTTTCATCGAATTGTAGTTAAGTAAGCCATTTATATTACTGATGAAATATTCAGAATACATTGTCCTACAATATGCACCTTGGCATATTCAATGTCTTAAGCTGAAAGCATTTGTAGAAAAACACAGAAACAAGAGAATCTCTTTCATCTTCATTATTCTTTTCTGAAACAGTCCATGAGATCCTCATGTGATAGGCTGGGAATGTGGGTTAGTGGTAGAGTGCTTGCCTAGCATACATGAAACACTGGGTTCGATTCCTTAGTACCACATACACAGAAGAAGCTGAAAGTGGTACAGTGGCTGAAGTGGTAGAAGCTCAGGGACAGTGCCCATGACTGACCCCCCCAAAAAAAAAGATCATGTGAGGGATGTCCTTTCAATACCTAGGAAAAAGGAAGCTCCTTATTTTCGAAGACTAAATGTGATAAAGAAGAATGTGAACAGGACTTGCTAAGTTGTCCCGAGATTGATCAAACATTTTGGTATTATATATATATATATGTATATACACACACACACAAAATTGTTTGCTATTCATCAAATCTAGCATAACTATACATAGGTTTCACCATTTCTTTGGGACTTCATTTCCTTAATTCTTTCATGTTACATAAAGGTTATTAAATAAATTTATATATTTTCCTTTCTGTACATTTTTTGGGGGGGGGTCTGGTCGTGGGGCCTGAACTCTGGGCCTGGGCGCTGTCCCTTAGTTCTTCAGCTCAAGGCTAGCGCTCAACCCCTTGAGTCATAGCGCCACTTCCGGCTTTTTTCTTTTTTCTTTTTCTTGCTTATGTAGTGCTGAGGAATCGAACCCAGGGCCTCAGGCATGCAAGGCAAGCGCTCTACCACTGAGCCAACTTTCCAGCCCCTTTCGTACATTTTGTGCAGGGATCCTCAGAAATGAACATAAGATAGAAGAAGAGATATTTTCCTCCATACAATAATATGTAAATGGTTTATTAATTTTACTTTTAGTTTTTGCATGCTTGTTGTTCATATATGTATATATAATCTATTTTATATATAGATTTTGTAACTTGATATTCTGATAAACTTACGTATCAGTTCTAGCAGATTTCTTTGTGGCTCACTTGGGATTGTTTACACAGATAATGATATACCAGGAAATAGGACTAATTTTTGCTTCTTTTCTAACTGCAGTGGCTAGAATTTCCAGCACCATTTTTTATTAGTATATATTAATCATACAAAATGGTTTCATTCTGCTTCATATGCATGCATATATTGTCCTTTGATCCATCTCTAATGACCATTTTCAGCATCTTTTGGTGGATTTTCTTATGCCATCTTCATAAAGAGAAAATATATTTTATTAATTTATTTATAATATTATCTTTAGTTGCCCAAGGGGGGTTGAATTTAATATATCCCCTATGAGTATAATACATCTTGATCAATGCCACTCCAGTCATCATTCTCTCCCATTTTCCCACTTTTTTTGTGCCTGTGCTAGGTCTTGAACTCAGGGCTTAGGCACTGTCCCTGAGCTTTTTCATTCAAGCTTGGTGCTCTACTACTTGAACAACACCCCCACTTCTGGCCTTTTTGAGGTTAATTGGAGATAAGAGTTTCACAGACTTACTTGCCTAGGCTAGCTTCAAACAACAATTCTAAAATCTCAGCCTCCTGAGAAGCTAGGATTACAGGTGTGAACCACCAGTGCCCAGCAGCACTCAAATATTACTGAATTTATTTGATGCCTGTTTCAACAGCCTCTTTCTTTTCCATTCCAGAAGGGAGCTTTGGTGATGTTAACCTTCTAGGTGATTTATTTACTGCCAGGTTTGGATAAGCTTTGAATGAATCAGGTAGCAGGAAAATTTAAAGGACAGCTTTGTTTTCTTATAATTGTATTTCAATATATGATGAAACTGATGTAGCATGTTCTATGTTCTAATATCATGGATGTTGAAGAGATCATCATGACTAGAAAAAAACATCAAATTAAAATCAAGTACTAGTAGGCCACAAGTCTTGCTTTCCTACCAATGGGAACACTAGAATTTAAGCTCTTTGTAACTAATAAATTATAAATCTTACTAGCTAATGAATTTGGCCTACTGGAGTATCTTAGAGAGAGAGAGAGAAGAAAAGAAAAGAGAGATAATGTCCAGAGAAGAATCTCTGCATGCAAATACATTTTAGCATTTTCAGAACAAGTTTAGATTTATAGAAAAATTGAAAAGATGGTACAGGGTTCCCACAGGCCTTCACATCCAATTTCCTCCACTATTAACATTATATTTGTATGGTACATTTGCTACAATTAATGAATCATATTAATATACTATTATTAACTGCCACGGACCGGGTTCTATCGGGACGATGGAGGACACCTAGGGGAGGAACCTGGAATAGGATGGGGAGATGGCAAACAGACAACTCACACACAAGAGGAGTGGATGCTGAGTGCTGAGTGCTGAGTGCGATTTAATGCAGAGGATAACAAACTTTTATAGCAAAAAGTCTCCATAAGAAAGGGCAAAAGGTTACACAACCTTGCTGCATGGCTTCATTCTTGGGTGGTCACCAGCTGGTTGCCTGATAGGCACTTGTTTCCGGCTTATCTCTAAGAAATATAATGGGTTTTGATGTTTGTCACCAACTAACCATTACCTTATTTCTATAGAGGCCTTAACTGTCCCATAAGATCTTTTCTGTTCCTTCTTTAATAGTAAACACCAAGGAGACTTAGATCTAGCAAGTCTCTTAGTAAATGAAAGAGAGTAGTAGGAAGTTCTTTCTCCTAAGTAGTTATCTCAGCAATTGCCACACATTCTTTCTGTTCTAGCCGCACCTACAGCTTTTTGTAAATCTCTTACAAACAATTCCTTCTGCTGAAGTGACTTTGTGAAACCCCCAATACTTTTATATTTGGTTATGGCTTGTCTACTAGCCTCCATAAGAGGGGCTTCAGGTTAGCACTTAACTCCGGTGAGTTAGTCATATTTTTAAGACACTCATCAGATATTGGAGTCGTCAACACTCTTAAGAAAGAGCTTTGTATAGGGAAACGTTGACAATGAGCAAGTACAAAGAGCACTAGAAACAGTAAAAGATTAGTAGGCACTCTTATGAGGAAAAGAAAGGCAGAAACACATCTTTTCCAGGGGTTTTGCCAGCCTTTTCCCAGGAGTCGGCCTCTTAGAAGCCCTATTCTCCGAGGTAGACTTCGGTGAAGTCCCAAAACTTGGAGATAGGTTTCTGTAAAGCCCCATTCTCTGAGGTAGACTTCGGTGAAGTCCCAAAACTCAGAGATAGGTCTCTGAAGCCCCTATCATGCTCTGATAGATGGTTTCCCATGCTAAGCAGACTCTACTGGAGTCGGCGTGGCAATTAACTACACTCCACCATTTATTCTCATGTCCTTACTTTATACGTAATGTTTTTCACTGTTCCAGATATCACATTACATTTATTTATCATGTCACCTTAGGCTCCTTTTTTGTTGTGATAGTTTTGAAGCTTTATCTTGTTTTAAATGATTTTGAGTGTATGTGTGCGTGTGTGTGTGTGTGTGTGTGTGTGTGTGTGTGTATGTGTGCCAGTACTGGGGCTTTCACTGAAGGCATGGGAGCTGTCTCTTGATTTTTTTCTGCTCAAATGTAGGATTACAGGCGTGAGCTATGAGTGCCCACTTGGCTTTTGTTTTCATTTAATTTTATTGTCAAGATGATGTACAGAGGGGTTCCAACATATTGTCTTGTGAGTATTGCTGTTGCATTGGTTCCTCATTTGTCCTTTGTCTCCCCATTTTGTTATTGCCCTTCCCTTCCCTAACCACTTGGCTTTTTACTTTTTTCTTTTCTTTTCTTTTCTTTTCAATTTTGAACAGCCCAATATTTTGTAAAATATACTTTAGTGGGGATTTGTGTGATGTATTTCTCACTTTTAGCTAGGATTTTTGAGTTTTCAGGAACATCATTAGGGCAAAGTATCAATTTTATCACATTCTATCAAAGGAATTATTGCATCAGGATTTATTACTGTTGATGTTAAACTTGATCACCTGGCTGAAGTAAAGTTTCAGATTTCTCCAGCTTAAATCACTCCTTGTTTTTATAGTGAACTCTTTTGAAGAAAGTCACTAAATATTATACTAAGATTAAGGAACTGTGTTCCTTATTTTTGAAGGCACAATATCTGTCATTTATATGGAATTTTTCTACAAAAGAGATTTGTCATTTCTGTTTATTTATCTGTCATTGAAAATTTTACTTTAGCAACTGATCTCTATTTCTGATTGATATATACATATTATACATATTTAGAGAGTATATTCTAAGTATGTGATATTTGCATGCAATATGTACGCATCACTACTCCTTTCTCTTTAAGCATTTATTACTTTTTTGTGTTGGGAAACTTTAAACTCTCCTATTTGAGGTACTTAAAATGAATTGTAAACTATAATCAAATGAGGACTTCTCCCTCTTCTCCTTTTCTTCCTTTTTCTTCATCTTGTTCTCCTTCTTCTTCTTTTGATGCTGTCTCAGGATCAAAGCCAAGTGAGAGTCCAAGGCCCTGAGTTCAAGGCCTAGTATAAGCACAAAAAATGATACCTATCTACAACAAACATGCACCTTGGAAAAATACATCAAAACATTAATAGTGGTTATCAGCACTTTCTACTTTAGTTTTTGTAAGTATCTACAAGTTTAGCCATGGATGTGTTTGACATTTCTGCCAAACTATTCATTTCCTGAATTACTGTATGGTAGTAATTCTAATGCTATCTTAAAGCCTATGTCCAACTACAAAGACCTTGCTTGGCAGAACACACAAAACTCGTAGTCATCCTGAGGTAGTGAAGATATAATACATGTGAGTTCGATAATTTCTTCTTCTAAATGTTTGGTAAAAGTAATATTAAAAACATTCATAGGGGCTGGGAAGGTGGCTCAGTGGTAGAGTGCTTGCCTTGCATGCATGAGGCCCTGGGTTCGATTCCTTAGCACCACATAAGCAAAAAGAAAAAAGCCAGAAGTGGCTCAAGTGGTAGAGCACTAGCCTTGAGCTGAAGAGCTGAGGGACAGTACCCAGGCCCAGAGTTCAAGCCCCATGACCGGACCCCCCCCAAAAAAAAACATTCATAATAGCCCAACTCCCGTAGCTCGTGCCTATAATCCTAGTGATTCGGGAGGCTGAGATCCAAGGATCACAGTTTAAAGCCAGCCTGGGCAGGAAAGTCCATTAGACTCTTTTTTTATTGTCAAGGTAATTAATGTACAGAGGGGTTACAGTTACACAAGCAAGGTAATAAGTACATTTCTTGTCAAACTTGCTATCCCCTTCCCTCGTTTTCTCTTACTTTCCCTCCCTCTATCCCTAAGTTGTACAGATCATTTCCAATATTGTCTTGTGTATACCACTGTTGCACTGGCTTCTCCCTTATCCTTTGTCTCACCATTCTGTTGTTCCCCTTCTTTTCCCTAATTCAAATAAATGTATACATAATACCATGGTACCAAAATCAAATACAAGGGATATACCATAGGGGGAAAAACATACAAAAGAAACGAAAAAAATCACATAGTATATTAAAAACAACATCAACAAAGAAAAACCTCTTGTGTCCATGTCTTGGAGTTCATTTCACTTAGAATCATCTTATATAGTCATATGTACATAGCTATTGAGCTATTCTGCTCATCTGCTAAGATTATCCTAGACATATATTAATTATTGGAAATAAGGGAAACCATGGGACCTATGTTTCTTTGGGTCTGGTTTACTTCATTTAATATGATTTTTTCCAAGTCCTTCCATTTCCTTACAAATGGGGCAATTCTTTCTGATGGAAGCATTGGGGCATTTGGGTTGGTTCCATATCTTAGCTATGGTAAATAATGCTGCAATTAACATAGTTGTGCTGGTAGCTTTAGTATGGCCTTGTGGAGTCTTTTGACTCCATACTGTTTTCTAGAGTGGTTCAACAAGTTTACACTCCCACCAACAGTGCAGTAGTGTTCTCTTTTGGCCACATCCCCTCCAGCATCTGTTGCTATTAGATCTCTTGATTATAGCCATTCTAACTGGAGTAAAGTGAAATCTCAATGTTATTTTGATTTGCATTTCTTTTATGACTAGAGAAGTTGAGCATTTCTTCATGTGTCTATTTGCCATTCTTATTTCCTCTTCAGAGAAGTATCTCTTATTAATGGGGCAGTTGTTTCTCTGAGGATCTGTCTTGGGGGAATTTAATTTTTTGATTTCTAAGTATATTTTAGATATGAGGGTCTTATCTGTTGTATGGCTAGTGAAGATCTTCTCTCAATCTGTGGCCTTTCTATTTATCTTGCTAGCTATGTCCTTTGTCTATGAGACTCTTATCTACAACAAATCGCTAAGAACAATCCAGAAGTGTTGCTGTGGCTCAAGTTGTAGAGCACTTGCCTTGAGCAGGCAAAAATACCCCATAACTTATACATAATATAAACAATAGAAGCAAAGGACCCCCTTGCTTCTTTCAAGGGCTGCAGATCTCACCCTGAGGAACTCTGAAAATGTGCAGATCAACAGGAGAACATGAACATACATTAAAAACTTTTGATTTTTTGGGGGTTTTTTTGGTACTGGGATTTGAACACAAGACCCTGCACTTGCTA
This sequence comes from Dipodomys ordii, assembly GCF_000151885.1. Classification (NCBI taxonomy): domain Eukaryota; kingdom Metazoa; phylum Chordata; class Mammalia; order Rodentia; family Heteromyidae; genus Dipodomys; species Dipodomys ordii. The sequence goes on from NW_012267403.1 coordinate 1,220,601, forward strand.
GGCAGACATTCTGTCATTTGAACCATACCCTCAGCCCTCAACAGATATTTTAAATTTTTTATACTAAAATCAAGGTTAATGTTAAAACTAGTATGAATATATTAGTCACTTTTCTTCAAAATGAGGAAAATGAAATAAAACCTTAGCCAGGCAACCTCAAAACACATTATTTTCCTTCTAATTTAAATAATGGACTTTAGAGTAAAATTAAATTTGTCATTCTAATCAGTTCTACATTGAAAAGTCCATCCAAAACATAGTAATTATTCTCACCAAAGACTCCAAGTGTCTCAGGGTTTTTGTTTTTTTTGTCAGCCATGGGACCTGAACTCTAGGCCTGGGCACTGTCCCTCAGCTCTTCAGCAAGGCTAGTACTCTATCACTTGAGCCACAGCTCCACTTCTGGCTTTTTCTGCTATGTAGTGGCGGGGAATCAAACCCAGGGTCTCATGCATGCTAGGCAAGCACTCTACCACTGAGCCACTTTTCCAGCCCTATCCCAGTATTTTAAAGGCAATGAAAACCAGTGGGCACATACTATTGGCAATTAGTATAAATTCAGAGAACATGGTCAAAGGATACACTAAACTTATAAAAAACATTTTCCTTCAATAAAATCAAATATAGCTTACTGTACCTTTTTAAATGTATCTTTTTTTAATGTTTTGGCTTTTGTAATAACATTTAGCATAACACATTAAACATTTATAGCTGAAATTTTTTCTTCCTTCATAGTCTTACTTTAGAAACTTCTTTATAATTATTATTTTAATTCTTTGTACATGTAAAAATATAAGACAGCCAGGTACTGGTGGCTTGAGCCTGTAATCCTAGCTACTCAGGAGGCTGAGATATGAGGATTGTGGTTCAAAGCCAGCCTGGGCACCAGGAAAGTCCATGAGACTCTTCTGTGCAATTAACCAACAAAAAGCCAGAAGTGGACCTGAGGTTCAAGTGGTAGAGTGTCTGACTTGGGTGAAAAAGGTCAGAGACAATGTACAGACCCTAAGTTCAAGTCCCAGTATCAGCACACACAAACACACAAAACGAATAATAGATTTTTAAAAGAAAATAAAACTAAGACACAGGCATCCACATTCTCCTAGATCAGCATAGATTCAGGATCATTATCACATGCCTATTGGAAAATCTTTGTAGGAAATAACACATATGGGGCTCTTCTGTGATGATACTACTACTGCAGTACTTCCTGCTGGAGGTTCTTTTAAGAAGTATGTACATGGTCGGAGTTTTGTTATTATTATTTTTTTCTAATCATCCCTTGACTAGTAAGCAGATAATACACCATGAACATTCCTCTCTAATAAAGAAAACCTTCTAGAAAGTTTGAGCTCAGGACTAGAAATGTGGCTTAGGGGTATAGTGTTTGCCCAGCATGCATGAAGCCTTGGGTTCAATTCTTCAGTACCACATGAACAGAAAAGGCCAGAAGTGGCACTGTGGCTCAAGTGGTAGAGCGCTAGCCTTGAGCAAACAATGCTCAGGGACAGTGCCCAGGCCCTGAGTTCAAGCCCTAAGACTGGCAAAAAAAATAAAGAAAGTTGGAGCCCAAATTTTTAAACGTTTTTGGTGGTACTGGGGTGGGTATCGGGACATTGTGTTTTCTTTTTTTGCCACATGTGCCCTGTCTTACTTCTGTGAACATTCACTAAGCACTAACAGTTCCTTCCTCTAGCTCATCCCTTGCCTCTCTCCCTCCCCATGCCAAGCCCACCTTGGCATCTTGCCCTCTGGGGAGCCCCCCACCTTCTGTTCAGCCTAGCTCAGCCCACCCTTCTAGCACCACTAGCAAAGAAATCTCCAGATAAACAAAGTTCCTGATGGGCGTGGTGTGTCACCTGTAGTGTGGAGAATCGCTAGGTTGAGGCTAATATTAAGCTCTATAGTGAAACCCTGTCTCAAAAAGAAACAAACCTGGATGGGGGGGGTTGGGGTGGGAGGGAGTATGGGAAAGGATGAGAAGGGGAAACAAAGGAGGATGCTACAATGCTTGATAAGAAATGTACTCATTATCTTGCCCATGTAATTGTAACCCTTCTGTACAGTATTTTCATAATAAAAAAAAACCTGCTTCCTTTTTCCTGCTGTTTAAGAGTTTATAGTGTTCACAGAGGAAGTTGACTTCACGAGGTCAGATTCTCATCTTTACAGTAGAAGTGGAGGAGTGACAAACCTGTCCCATCAGGCAGGTGCTGCTGGCAGAAAAATTCACAAGAATCTTATCTTCAATTAACCAGCAAAAAGCCTAAAGTGGAAGTGTGGCTCAAGTGGTAGAGTCTCTTATCTCTAATTAACCACTAAAAAAAAGCTGGAAATGGAGCTGTGGCTCAAGTGGTAGAATACTAGCCCTAAGCAAAAAAATCAGGGATAGTGCCCAAATCCTGAGTTCAAGATCCAGGAGCAACACACATAAAAATATTATATTGGCTGTGTGTAATCGCTCATGCCTGTAATCCTAGGTATTATGAAGGTTGAGTTCAGTTTGAGGTCATCCTGAGCAAAAAAGTTCACAGACATCATTTCAACCAATAAAAAGCTGGGCATCATGTTGCATGCTTGCCATTACAGCTGAACAGAAAGTGTAAACAGAAGGATCACAGTCCAGCCTTGTCCAGGCATAAATATGAAAGACCCTATTTGAAAAACAATGAAAGCAAAAATGACTGAAAGCATGGTGCAGGTGGTAAAGTTTCTACCTGGAAAGATCAAGACCCTGAAATCAATTTCACCAAGAAAAATGTATCTAGGAAGACCAACCTATTTTATTGATTGTAAACATTTTCCTTTCTAGCATAACCCAGAGTTCATTTATGCCGTTATTAAGTACTTTCCCATAAATGTGTGTGTGTGTTATAGTAACTTGAATATTTTTTTTGAGACTGAAAGTATAGACTAGGACCCCCCCTGGGGAACTCATTAGAAACACAAAATCTCATGTCTTATCCAAACTCTACTGAACCAGAAACTTTGGGGGCAGGAAAGTAATCTGTTTCAACAAATTCTCCAGGGAGTTATGATGCATGCCAAAGTTTTAGAATCACTGTTCCATACTAATCCTTTCTTCAAGAATATTTGTGGTTTGAAAGCTTGGATAGGAGTTCAAAAACAGGCGTTCTCAACATTCCTCTGCCAATGTGCTATCATTTATTTCATCAAGTATGGAAACAATGGTTACCAAGAAACAGCCAAAGAGAAAGAGATTAAGTGATTTCTAGACTTCTTTGCCAATATTATTATACAGAACTGGTTATTATTCTTTTGCTAGCAGGTACTTTTCTAGTTTTCTTCCTACTGAAAATTTGCTTCAGCACCTCTTACATGACTTGAGGAAAATTTTTTTTGGGGGGGGTCCGGTTGTGGGGCCTGAACTCTGGGCTTGGGCGCTGTCCCTCAGCTCTTCAGCTCAAGGCTAGCGCTCTACCACTTAGCCACAGTGCCACTTCCGGCTTTTTTCTTTTTGCTTATGTGGTGCTGAGGAATCAAACCCAGGACCTCATGCATACAAGTCAAGCACTCTACCACTGAGCCACCTTCCCAGCCCAAGGAAAATATTTTTATTGTGAACAATCTTTGGGTCCCTTGAAAGTAATGCACTTTCTTTAGCTAATTAATTCCCTAATAAGTACTGATTTTCAAATCTCTTTCCTTAGTTGTATATGATAGCTACTTTATAAGGACAGCTAATGATTCTTTTATATCCCAACATCATATTACCATTTTGGGTTTGCTTATTTACTACTAACAAAAGTTACTCAAGTGTCAAATAAATGATGAGATACTCTTGTAATTATTTTTCACAATTAAGATAAATATAAGTGGGAAGCTACTAGTTACAACTATAAATCCTAATTACTCACAAGGCTGAGATCTGAAGGACTGCTATTCAAAGCCAGAGGATCAGGAAAGTCCATAAGACTTACCTCCAATGAAGCACCAAAAAACCCAGAATTGAACCTGTGCATCAAGTGGTAGAGCACTAGCTTTGAGCACAAAAGCTCAGGGACAAGGCCTAGGCCCCAAGTTTAAGCTCTAGGATGAACACCCCCCTCCCACACACACACAAAGATAAATCTGGTCCTTTTTATATGTCGTATGAACTCTAAGGAGACAAATTTTTAGCATACATAATAACCTAAAGCTTAGATTGGCTACATAGGCTGCAGAGATAGATGAATCATTTTATAATTGATGAAATTTTCAATGGAATGTATTTAAAATATGAGGGTAACACCAAAGCAGGCACTATTTTAAGTGTATGTAGTACCCCTAATTGAAATGGTTCTTAAGGTGGAATCCCCTCTGTCTCTCCTCTCTTTTCCCCTCTTTCTCTCCATCCCTCCTCCTTTTCTCCATGCAACACAGTCCTTTCTCAAGTATCCCTCAAATGAGGGTCATTTTCCTACTTTATAAGGAATGTAGAGGTATACATGTATTAGTCCCAAGCCTGCATGCCTCTATCAAGCTATAAACAAAAAGTAATGTTGGAAAGAGAAGAGATAGCACAGTCAAAGATCCTAGAGTTCAAATCCTAGCTCCATGGCTTATTAACAGAATATATGCTTCTCAAAGCCTGCTTTCTCATTTTCAAAGAACAGTAGCACCTATCACAGATTAAAAAGTTGAAAAGACAAAGTCTGATACTTCATAGGTGCTAAATAAGTCAATCAGGTTTTCTTTTCTTGTGTCCTTCCTCCTTTTTACATTTTCTTTCAAACAGAGACACTGTGTTCTCATTCTTTTAGTTGTTTTTGTCTGTACTGAGGCTTGAACTCAGGGCTTCAGACTCGCTTGGCTTTTTGCGTTGAAGTCTGGTGCTATACTCTTAAGTCACAGCTCCACTTCTGAGTTTTTGCTAGTTAATTAGAGATAAGTGTCTCAGGGATTTTTCTGCCTAGTTTTTAATCTTAATCTTCAGATCTCAGCCTCCTGAGTAGTGAGGATTACAGTCATGAGCCACCAGTGCCTGGTTTATATTCCCAATCCCAGTATACTCCTAGGTTAATAATATGCATGCAACAAATATTCAAGAAAAATCTGAGTGAACTTCAAACCTGACGTTTAACTTTCAGAAAAATTGAGGGCTTTTCCTCCTCCTTTAATTTTTGGTGTGGTTGGATGTGCAGGGAAGAAGGAGGGGAAATTCCTTGTATTTTATACAAATAGTATTGCTGAAAACTGAAAAAGAAGCCAAAGTACTATGCATAGTCTGTTTTCCTTTTTCTAGTGATGTATAAAATCACATTTTAAAACCAAATAGAAGTACTTATTTGTGGAAGACATTAAGATCTGAGAACTTAAGCTTCAGGGAAGTAAAGAGGCTTGCCCAGGTCACCTAGCAAGAAAATAACTATGATTCCAGCTCTGTATCATGTCCACAATTAATACACTACTTGAGAATTGAGCATACTTGAACACAACTGAGAATGGCCCCTAAGAGAGCAATTCTTTGTAAATCAAGGTGATAAGCACATTTTGATGAGTTTTCTAAAGACTTCTCGAAAAGAAATCAGCTAAGAGAAATCCAACCCCCAACTTAGAAAAAGATGGTGGTAAGCAGCCTTTCTTAATAACCATGCCCTTCTCTCATGGCCTTCCTTGGCTCTGGCTTCCTCTCTGAATTCCAGCTTATAACTAAATGGGTTGCAAGTGTCTCTGCCAGGGAAAGAGGTCCTGATGGGCATATCAAAGAGGTCTTCACCTGCCCCTTGGATCAACTGAGTGAAAACTGCGGTGCACTGGGAGTCATCTGAACTGCCTGGGAACAGGAACAAGACATGGAGGCTAGTGGAGAGACCATATTCCAGGTCTGTGGTAAAAGATTGGGAAACTCTGTCTTGATTTTCCTGCAGTGGAAAAGTAAGAGTGTTGTGGTTGTTACTCCATGGAGGAATGTCTTTGTGGCTCTTGGAGAAAGAATCAGATTTAGCTGTATCTTGCTTGAATACCTAGGCCCTCAAAGTTGCATCTCTAAGAACTGGCATAAAAGTAGCTCTCAAAAATTGCTCAATGACAGTTTAGGCAGGAAAATCTGTGAGACTGTCCTCTCCAACTAGCCATCAAAGAAGTGGAAATGGAGTTGTGTCTCAAGTGGTAGAGCACCAGCCTATTGTACTTTAGCAAAAAAAATTAAAGGACAATATTGAGGCACTGAAATCAGGCACTGAGTTCAAGCCCCAGGATTGGCACAACAAAGTTCAGTGAATAAAAGAATGCTCATCACCACTAATATTGTATGTATATAAATCTTCCTGTGTTTAAAATACATTACCATCCACATGAATTTTACAAAGATCTTGAAAGATGAAGGCACATTCCCAAAGTTATAGTAGCAGCACTAATTCTCAGGGTTTCTGACTCCATTATATCTTAGTTTGTTCCTCCTGTTATAAAAAAATATATGAGACTGGGTAATTTATTTTTTTCAGAGGCTGAAAAAGTCTAAGGCAACAGCAGATTCACTATGTAATGAGGCTGCTCTCTGCTTCCAGGATAGCATTTCTTTTCTTTTCCCCTTCCCTCACTCTCTCCCACTTTTTCCCTTCCATCCCCACCCACAAGTTGTATAGTACATTTTCAACATAATGTTTAGTGAATACCACTGCTGCATTACCTTCCTTCCTTCCTTCTTTCCTTCTTTTTCTTTTCTTCCTTTCTTCCTTCATGTCTTTCTCTCATTCTTTCTTTCTTTGTGTGTGTGTGTCAATACTGTGGCTTGAACTCATGGCCTTCTGCTCTTTCTTACCTTTTTTTGTTCACAGCTGATGCTCTATCACTTGAGCCATACCTTTACTTCCAGTTTTTTGCTGATTAATTGCAGATAAGAAGCTCAGGGACTTTTCTGTCCAGTTGGGCTAATTCCAATCTCTAATTCCAATTCACTAATCTCAGTCCTTGATTAGAGTGAGGCTTCCATTGCTCAAGCAACTCTTAAAAACTCTATCTGTATACTATTGTATTTATTGTTCAGTTTCACTGTGTATTTTGGAAGAGACACAAAAATTCAAACCCCACTTGCACCTCTTAACATGTCTTATGGATTGTAACACCTACACCTATCTATGTGTACCACTTTTACTAGATATTTTTGGAAAGATCATTTTTTTCTTTTACATTAGCATATGTTAATTTCAGAAAGGGGTTTCATTGTGATATTTCTACATATGCATATAATATACTTAGATAAATTTTATCTTCTTTATCATGCTTCTCTCTAACAATCTTAATTTTTCATTTTTTGATTCAATTACTCTAATTATATATATATATATATATATATATATATATATGAAGTTCTTTGATCATATAAATTTTTGAACAAAATGTCCTTTTGTCCTCCTGCTGGCTCCCATTCCCAGTCCCCTGTTTTGCATCCATGCCATTCTTATTTATTTAAGTCTACATTCAGCACATGGATTTGTGACATTTGTTCTAGTCCAGCTTATTTTACTTGGATATTATTTTCTACTTGTGAGGGTTATTAAATGTTGCAGTGGTATCCAAAGATGTCAGAGAACAAGGTTCTGATTGTGGCTCACACCTATAATCTGAGCTACTCATTAGGCTAAGATCTGAAGATCATAAGGCTGTGATCTGAAGATCACAGTTGGAAGCCAGCTCCAGCACATAAATCCTCAGGGATCTTATCTCCAGTTAACCAGTAAAAAGATACAAGTGGAGTTGTGGCTCAAGTGGTGGAACACCAGCCTTGAGCAAAAAAGCCAAATGAGAGCTGGAGGCTCTGAGTTCAAGCCCTAGTACTGGCAAAAAAAGGAGGTGGGGGAAAGAGAAGAAATAAGAATCATGTGAATTTTGTCAAATTTTAGGGCTCTCAGTGGTCTCAGGGAACTGTAGCTTGAAAAAGATATGGCCCCATGATTGCTTCCAGACTAAGCATTACAGTCTCTGAAAGGTATGAAATCAAGTGGATTTAGAATGTTAAGGGTCTTTGGACCCCTTAGGTAGACCTTCAGAGCAATAAGGAACCACAGGTAATCAGACTTGTAATTCCTTACCCTTATAAACCAATAATTTATCGATAAGAATAAACAGCTGACTTTCTAGCTGGGTGCCTGTAATTCTAGTTATACAGGAGGCTGAGATCTGAGCATTGTGGTTTGAAGCCAGACCAAGAAGGATACATTGAGAGTCTCTTATCTCCAATTAACCAGAAAAATGCTAGAAGTGAGGTATGGCTCAAGTGACAGAGCGCCAGCCTTGAGCAAAAAAAGCTAAGGGAGAACATCCAAGTCCTGATTTCAAATCCTAGTGCCAACACACACATACAAAGCTGACTTTCTCATCATTCTAACTCCATCAGAGTTGTTAGCAGGAAGCTAACAAGATCTTTTCTCTTTTGTATTGAGAAAGCTCACCTAATAAATTAATCTCTTTTCTTAAAGCAAGTGCCTATCCTTACACCTTTGCAGGAGCAATGATTTGAACTATTTAGAGACAAAGATGTTAGGAGCCTCCTTAAAGCAGGAGCACTGGCAAATGGAGCTTGGCAGGTGAAGAAATAAAGGAAATGTGGGTTAGTTGGTCTGATTCATGTGATGCTCCTCTGTAAGCTGAGCAGGTCCAACCTCCTCCAAATGTATGATGCTCTGTGTCTGTCTCAATACTCAGCTTGATGGGCTAGGAAGACAGAGACAACTTGGTGGTAGCTTATTCCACCTGAACCATCAGGAACAGGACAATAGTTAGTCTCCAGAGGATTGGTCTCTTCCAGAGATAGAGCTTTGATTTAGTTCAGAGGTAGAGAAAGGGGTAGAAAAAATGCCAGCTTTGGGTCCCAGGCACTCCATTTTGGAGTTTCTAGCAGATGCCCAGTGTGTGTGTGTGTGTGTGTGTGTGTGTGTGTGTGTGTGTGTGTGTGTGTGTGTGTTGGTCTTGGGGCTTGAACTCAAAGTCTGGACACTATCTTTGAGCTTGTTTTGTTCAAGGCTACAGCTCTACCACTTGAGCCACAACTGCACTTAGGGCTTTTTGTTGTTGTTGCTGTTAATTGGGGATAGGACTTTCCTGGGACTTGGCTGCCCAGGGTGAATTTAAACTGAAACATTCAGATCTTAGCCTTCTGATTAGCTAGTATTACAGGCATGAGCGGCCTGAGCCTGGCCAGATGCCCACTTTTTGTAAATTCCCTCCAGCCTGATAAGCAGTTAAGGTCCTTTTTTGTGCCAGGCACCTGTTCGAGGCAGTGGGGACTTAATGGAGAATTCGCACAAGGCTCCAGTTATTTATGTGTATCCAGTTGTGATGCACCTCTGCAGAGGCTAGATCTGTGTGATTGCTTCTTTCTTGAATCTCAATTTCTCTCGCAGCTTCCTAATTAATTCCAAGCAAATTCCCAGAAGCACAGGACTGGAATAAGCCAGTTTCCTTACGCCCCCTTCATCGCCCTCCCCCCACCGCGGCTTCCTGGCTAGCTGCGGTGCGGCCGACCGTGGTAGGCGGAGGCGGCTGGGACGCCGTGACCTGATTTCATTCGCCGAGCTTTTCGGTTCGCGGGAGCACAAGCCCACGTGACCACATTTTCCTAAATAAAGTTGAACAGTTCTAGGCTGCACTCAGTTGCTGAGGGAGAAGATATCATCAGTGAGCTTCTCGCTGCAGTAGTCCCCACCTGGCATCTCGCCCCCTGCACAGCCCTGAATCGTAGGAACAGCGGCATCACTCAGAGATCAGCTCCGTGAACCGCCCAGGTAGGGGTGGGGTGGGGGAGTCGCGCTCACACTCCGTGCACTGCACCCTCATCGTTGGATGGATCAGTGGAAGAAAGGGTGGGTGGGTGGCTGCTAGGGCTTAGGCACTAGTGAATAGAGCTGGGCTGGGGGAAATGGAAGTGTCAAATGAAAGAAAGGGTCCACGTGTGAGCAAGCACTTGTAAGGACGGGCGCGGCTCGTGTTCCTGGGTCCTGCTGAGTGCAGGAGGCTTTGAGGAAGGCGGCACGGACCCCAAATGGGAAAAGTGTGGAACCTGAGAGCCTGGGGTTCCTCCCTCACCCCGCCTCAACCTTGCGGTGTAACCTTGAGCAGAGAGTTATTTAATCTCTCCCTACCTGACTTTCTCCATATGCAAAAACTGATTTGGGACTCCCGCCATTCTAGCTAGTAACGTATCTGGCGCGGGGGGGGGGAGGGGGGTTTGGAAGAGACAATGGCGGAGAGCTTGGTGCACCTGGGCTGAGGGCTGTGGACTTCAGGCACAAGAATAGAGTCCTCAAGTGAAGGGCGGAGGCTGCCTCAAGAGGACGTGTACGATCTGTGGAGGCTGAGTTGCAGGGCTCATTCCGGAGGCGTGCACCCCTAAGCACCTGTGCGCAGATTCGGCTGTGGCTTTGGACACAGCTGGGGCCTCAAGGCATTCTGAGACCGTTGCATTCTTCCAATTTAGACTAGCGTCCGATACAAATTCCTATGCCCTACCGGTGGCAATGCGACCCCGACTCATAATATATGGCTCCCTAGATCGCCGGGTTCTTCTGAGGGCGCCCCCTCCCACAAGATGCGCCTGCTCTGGATCACTGCGGGAAAAGGAGGGGGCATGGAAGAGCAGGAAGAAGGGACAGGGAAGACTGATGTGTGTATGTGGTGTGTGTATGTGTGTGTGTTTGTTGGGGATAAGGTTGTTTACAACAGGGGCTTCATTCCTAGGGATTTACCACATGCCTTGGATGAGAACTGAAATATTAAACCTGCATTCTTAGTTCAAACAAGCCCCCTCTACCCCGATGCTGTTGTTGGGGAAGAGCTTGTGGAAGCTGAGAGACCACACCCTGGATGGAAAGGGATGGGCAAACAGGTCACTAAACCTCCTGGGGATCAATAGTGACTGTCCATCTAGCCTAGTCTTGCAAGTGCTTTGGACCAAGAAGTGGGGGAGGGGACACACATACTCAGGCAGAAGATGGCCCCTAATCACTAACTCTCTGTTCTGAGCTGGCAGCTCTTTCTGACCGCAGTGACAGTTGCACTACTTGAATGGCTAAGAAGATGAAAACCTTAAGAGAGAAAAGTCCCTCAGCCTCAGCTTTCTGCATTAGGATGTAGGTACCACCAGGGAAGGATACCTACCTGTCTACACTTTCTAGCATTGCATTTTGAATTGCCATCGCCCTTTGAGGAGTAATTTCTCTCACAATATCCAAGACATCCAATTCTCATCAACAAGTTTTTTTTTTAATTTTAATTTATTTTTTGGTGCAGGTAGTATGGCTTGGACTCAGGCCTTGCACTCTCATTTGCTCTAGCAACTTGAGCCACACCTCCACTTCTGGCTTCCTGCTGGTTAAGAGATAACAGTCTCACAGACTTTTCTGCCCAACCTACCTTCAAACTATGATTCTCAGATCTCAGCCTCCTGAGTGGCTAGGATTACAGGCAGGAACCACTGGTGCCCAGCTAACAAATCACTATTAATGACCTCAATCCTTTTTTTTTTTTGCCGGTCATGGTCCTGAACTCTGGGCCTGGGCACTGTCCCACAGCTCTTCAGCTCAAGGCTACCGCCCTACCACTTGAGCCACAGCACCACTTCTGGCTTTTTCTGTTTATGTGGTGCTGAGGAATCGAACCCAGGGCTTCATGCCTGCAAGGCAAACACTCTACCACTAAGCCACCTTCCCAGCCCAACCCCAATCCTTACAGGAGGTGACATGAGATTTATAGAAGTAAAACCCTCTCTGTGAGGTGGGGTGGTGGAGTCGGATACATGTGTAACGCTAATATATACAAACAGAGATGGAGCCACTTACTCTCCCTAGGCAACTTTCACTATATCTGTGTAAATTGAAGATTAAATTTTGAAAAGCTGTATGGCTCAGTGATCATAAGAGACAAATATACACAATTGTGAACTAATAGTTCATGATACAGTCAGAAGATAATTAACTGCTAAATTATTTTGTGGAGTTAAAACTGTCACCTATCACTTCTTACTCCCTCTCACTTAATAGATTGCTTTTTCACTTGATTTCTCCTTCCTCAAGACAGATTAAAATGGAAATGAATGCATAGCAGCCAATAATCCAGGTCAGAGGAGAAAAGTAATCTATTAAATCAATTTCTCTAGACACAAGCAGGAAATAGCTCTATAGATTGTCCTTGGAAAATAAAGAAGCAACAATAATCTTAAATGTGTGGTTTTTCATAGATTATCCCAAACCATGTCCCTGCAATACAACCTTTCTAATGACTCCAAGTGGAAAGGGGCATGGAAGTAAATAGTGTTCCCTAAAAACTTAATGCTTTAATGTTTGGCTGCATTGAGGATAGTGGTGGTTTTATTTGGATGTTAATAACTTCTTCTTTTGAAAAATCTTTTTAGATTCAAGCTAGGTAGAAGACATTTGATATTCCCATCTTTGCTAAAATAAAATTCACACACACACATACACAGACAGGATAACAACTATTGTTATGAACATATACAACAGAGAAAAGGTTAGGCCATCTGAATTACTATTCCTGGACTGCTGCCTTTTTTTTAGTCCACAGCAGAAAATCCATTAACAGTATGAGAGATACTTTTCTTGGGGGAGGGGAATATAGAATAGAGGAGAAATTGAAAACCAGAAATTGATGACCAGACCAGATCCTCAGACACAGTAGTAAGTGACCAATTTCTCTCTCTTCCTTTCTTTCCTTCCTTCCTTCTTTCTTTCTTTCTTTCTTTCTTTCTTTCTTTCTTTCTTTCTTTCTTTCTTTCTTTCTTTCTTTCTGAGTTCCTGGAAGATGATGCTGGTAAAGACAAAATAAACTTGAACATGTCATATTGATGCTAATGGACTCCAGCCTTTCACAATGGTACTCGAAGTAGGGTACTACAGCCAAGAGGTTCAGATCCTCACCTGCCTTGGTAGCTGAATCACTCTAGACTGCATGAGGGTGGGCACACACAGGTACTTAAGTTTGATGAAATTTTGTTGAATTGACTTGAGTACAAAGGAAGAGTGCCTGGAATTGACATAGAAATAATTCCATCTGGGGTTTGTCTTCTTGAATTTTACCTTGAGCTTTATCTAGATAGTATGTGGACATAATGAAATCACTAGTTGCTTTATCTAAACTTTCATTTTAAGTTTACTTATAAACACATCTATACTTATACTGAGGGATTTAATGGAGGTAAGAGAAGGAACTCTAGATTGATTATCCTTTTGTGGCCTACTCAAGTATATTAATAAGTATACATTTATTATATGTATGTTAATCATAAGCTTGGAGGGTCAAGAGGGGAAGGGTAGAGGATGGCTATAGGAATAGTTGTAAAGGTTATAAAGATTTGTTATTGAAGAATCTTTGCTGCTGAGTGCTGGTAATTCACATAGTAATCCTCAGTAGGCTGAGATCTGTGGATCACGGTCCAAAGCCAGGTTAAGCAAGAAAGTCCATGAGACTCTTATCCTCTTATCTCCAATTAACCAATATTTTAAAAAGCTAGAAGTGGAGATGTGGCTCAAGTGGTATAACAACAGCCTTGAGTGAAGAAACTAAAGGACAGTGTCCAAGACCCTAGTACTGGCACTAATAATAATAATAATAATGAACCTTTGCCAAAGAATATCTCTTGCTCTGGTTGTGAAGGTATTCCACATCCTCCTTGACCCATTCTAAATCCTTAACCTATGACTACCTAGCTGCCAAATGATAATCACTTTGAAAATACCAAATATGCCTCATATATTCCTAGCTGGACCCTGAGCTTTAAAAAATAAAACTAAGAGTGTTTTATGAAATGGTTCAAAGCCTCTTTCAATTCTGGCAGGATTCTATGATTTGATGAAAATATAAGGTGTATCTCCAAAATACACAGACCTTTGATGAAAATCTCTTAGATTCTTAGACTCTTAGATCTTATATATCTCCAAACTACACAGATCCTTTTAGTGCAGCCAGATAACAAAGGCCTGGAAGAGGGTTGATATTCTTTAAAACTATCTGGTTTGGAGAGAAGCAATATGTGGAGTTCTACTACTTTCCACCAACTGCCAAGCCAAGGAAAGAAATAGGTGAGACTTCATTTTTGCCCAACTGTCTAGAAACATAAAACGAGGAACTTAACAGGCAGCAGTGGCTCACATCTGTAATCCTGTCTACTCAGGATGCTGAGTGCTGAGGTTTGCAGTTTGACAAGTCTAGGTAATGAAATCCAGAAGTGGAACTGTGTGTGGCTCAAGTGGTAGAGCACCAGTCTTGAGTAAAAAAGCTAAAGGACTGGACCCAAGCCCTAAGTTCAAGCCCCAGTACTGGCATACACACCACATTACCTCCCCAACACACACAACCCCCCCCGCCCCCCCCCACTATCAGACACTTTATGGTAAAATCTGTTGAAATGTAATCAACTGAAATACACACTTCTCTCTCAAAAGCTGAGCTTATCTTTGCATTTTTTCATGTTCAATTTGGGTCTTTTTATCTCCAAACATTTACATAATCATCATAGTGTTCAGATGTGAGTGTAATAAACCCACATTCATTCCTCAAGGGATTGTCAGAAGCTTACTTTTTCAGTTTTGACATCTACAAAAAGTAATGTCACTCAAAAGTGGACATTATTGTGAGCTTAATCTTGGAGTCATTAGTACAAGCATCTTTCTGCCCATTTCTGTGATTGGGAATGCTATGTAAAATTTGGACAGTAGAAATTTGTCTTATTTACTACCTATATAAAGACTTTGACATTTGGATGTTTTTAATTTATATTTTTACCATCTTATGTCACTGCCTAATGGTTTGATTTCTCATGTATTTGCACCCAGATTTTCTACCCTGTCTCTGTTTACCAAAATGTATCATATTTCCTGCCCGGAAACTTCTCTAAAATCCAGCATTTAAACTCTCCTGGAAGTTAACAGATTGCCAGAGCATATGTGCCTCTGATTAGGGAGAAGAGCTAATTTACTTCTTTTAATAATAATAGTATGTCAATTTATAGTAAACAGAAATGCAGTACATCTAGATAGTGCTTAACATCACAGTTAATTAGCAAATACATAGTTCTTTGGTACATGGAAGGCTAGGCTGCAGACTTCCATTAAGAAATTAATTGCAAGGGGCTGGGAAGGTGGCTCAGTGGTAGAGCGCTTGCTTTGCATGCATGAGGCCCTGGGTTCGATTCCTTAGCACCACATAAGCAAAAAGAAAAAAGCCGGAAGTGGCGCTGTGGCTTAAGTGGTAGAGCTCTAGCCTTGACCTGAAGAGCTGAGGGACAGCGCCCAGGCCCAGAGTTCAGGCCCCATGACCGGACCCCCCCCCCAAAAAAGAAATTAATTGCAATTACAGTATATGTAATTATTCCACAGAGGTTACCACTCAGGATGCCCCTAATTTAGATGGTGCTAAAGAGCAGTTTTAGGGTTTGTTGTTAATGAAAACAGTAGTATAGAAGTAAATTTTTTGAAATGTAAAAAATACTTTCTTTTTTTTCTGTCCTTGTTTCAGCATTTTGTTATTCCCCTTCCCCTAGTAAAAAGTATTTTATAGTGTGTGTGTGTGTGTGTGTGTGTGTGTGTGCACACGCGCATGCATGTATGTATGTATGTATTTGTGTGTGTGTGTGCTGGTACTGAGTGCTGTCCCTTAGCTTTTTTACTCACGGCTGGTGCTCTACCACTTAAGCCACATTTTCACATTGGGCTTTTTGTGATTAACTGGAGTAATAGTCTCATGGACTTTACTGTCTGGGTTGGATCCTTAGATCTCAGCCTCCTGAGTAGCTAGAATTATAGGCATGAGCTTCAGGATCTTGGATTGTAAATTATTTTAATAATTTTCCCATTGTTCTAAATTAACTCTAATTTGTTCTTGTACTCAAACTAGACAGTGAAGGAAAATTACTTTAGAAAATATGATGAAAATATAGTGCCATTATATGCCACAAGATACACTGAATTAACATTTCCAATATGTTATACATTGTTTTTCAGATAATTGATCTTTTTAATATTCATTTTCACTTTACTTTTAATTTTTTAATGAAAAATAATACATCTTGCAAAGAGCTACAAATATGATGAAATGGATTAATATGATACTAGTTACATTTGCAAAATTCATGTGTATATTAGAGCAGTTCCACCCACCTGTTGACATTCACTGATTTCTCTCTTCCTCAATGCAGTTGAGTGGTCCACATGGCCTTTACTTTCCATGACCCTACACTTACTTTATTATTATTTTATTATTATTTATTTATTGGCATCATCATCATCATCATCATCATCTTTTTTGTGCCCATTCTGGGGCTTGGACCTGAGTTTTTGTGCTCAAGACTAGTGCTCTACTACTTGAGCCACAGCTCCACTTCTGGCTTTTTTGGTAGTTAATTGGAAAATTTAGCTAGTTCAGATCTTTACTAAATGAAAGCCATTGTGAATCAAATTACTTTTCTAAGTTCCTTACACTATTATATTATATTTCTACAACATTAAAAGTGTTTATTATTAAAACACATAAGGATGTGAGAACTAACACCAAAGAGGAGACATGTCTTTTTTTTCTTATAATGTTACTAATAGTCCTTGCTCCACACACTAAGTTTGGTCTTGTGTGTGTTGCAATCACTCTTGGAACTTTAATAACTTCTGTGTCCAGTGATTAATAGAAGCTTGACTCTATTCGTTTTGAACCCAGCTCCTGTAGCAGCATACTGGAGATTGCCATCATATTCCTGAAGAGAGAATCAATTCTTCATTCAACCATCTTAAAGCCAAGAACGGTGACAGAGTTTTCATTACCTTTTCTTCTTCAATGAGATCACCCTTCAATTTAGGATTCATGCCTGCCTTCTGGACTTCTGAGGACTATAAGAATGTTGATAAAACAAACGCAACCATTCAAGCTGAGGCTGCCCATCTGGAAGCACCTCTCTCCTCCACTGTGGCCCTGATAATAGTGCTCATAATTATTTTCTCATTGGTAATGACCTCCTTTGTGACATACTGTTTCCATAAGTGGAAACTGAGGGGCCGCAAGCTGCAGCGAGCCCAGGAAGAGTATCAGAGAGATCAAGAGAAAAGTATCTTTCATAGCCCTCCGGATCTGATTTCCTAGAAAGGTAGTAAACTGACAATTGAAGGGTGCCATCTGAAATGAAGCAACAAGACAAGAAAGAACCATAAATGAAGTGACATGAAATCAGAAGAAGTTATACATGAAACAACAAAATGTGAAACATGAAGGAAAACCATGGGCAGCAAAATAATCAGAAATGAAGGGAGAAAAAATTAATTGTATAATGAACTCTGAGAGAAAGGGTTCATGATGTAGTTGATCTGTTAATGAAGCTGATCATTGTTTGAAAGCTACCAACAATTTCATTATAAATTACAAGTAATTTGGTGGTAGGCTTTGTTTCATTTTGTTTTTCAGTGTAAGGGGAAGCAAAGTAATATATTTTACATTTACATTTTACTTACCACCAACTTTTGATTTGATAATGATTGATAAGTATTGAAGTTGGCCAGGTGAATACACAGTAGGGAATTTTGTCTAGTGTAAACCTTATAATGTGGTAGTTTATTTCCTGGCTAGTAGTGTTTGTAGTAAAGTTAAGAAAAAGAAAATTAAAAAGCTTCCAATCATAGCACTTGTAACTGATATTGTAAGTACTGACTGCAACAAAATAACTTAGATGTGTTGAAATGTAAACAGTGTGTTTCATAAAAAGGAGATAAAAAGAAAATCAAATTCCAAATAACCAAAAATCATTTTCCTGAAGTTTTGCTTTAGTTATGGATTGCTTGCAATTAACATTAATTAATGTTATACATGTGTAAAGCAAACTTCTTTCCTGGTAATAGTGCTACATTTGTATACTTGTTTTGGTGAGATGCAGTAGTAATTATCATATGAATGAGACAGTTAAAAAAGTCTATGCTATTTAAGTAGTGTGATAATTAAAGTGTGAAGTTTTCTTGGATGTTATAAATGAAATCCATTAAATGAGATAAATGTATTTTAGAATGCATTGTGGAACATATCAGTCAATGAATGTAAAAGCAAGTACTGTCCTTTGTAGCTCAATAAATATATACATTAAAAATAAAATGCTGGGCTTGGGAATCTAATAAGAACTAATATCTTGAGTTAAAAATATTTTTTATTGTTTTTAAAGTAGTGAAGTTCTGGTGATCCAGGCAAATGGTAAAGTGATTTCTGCATCAAATATGGGAAAGGAGGAAAATAGGTAGTATGAAATAGAAGCAAAGTGATTTCTAAAAGACAAATCCAGTGTGTGTGTGTGTGTGTGTGTGTGTGTGTGTGTGTCTGTATCTTTGTGTGTGTGTCTGTGTCTTTGTGTCTGTGTGTCTGTGTGTGTCTGTGTGCGTGTGTGTGCGCATTCACTGGCTGATATTGGGACTTGAACTTCGGCTCTTGTACTGCCCTTTGCCTTTTTCACTCAAGGATAGTGCTCTACCACTTGAGCCCCACTTCTATTTCCAGCATTTTGCTGGTTAATTGCAGATAAAAGTCTATCAGATTTGTCTGCCTGGGCAGGATTCAAACCATGATCCTCAAATCTCAGCCTTCTGAGTATTAAGAATTACAAGTTTGAGCCACTCAACAGTATTTTTTGTATGCCAGTACTGGAGATTGAACTCAGGGCCAGGTCACTCTCAACTTTTGGGCTCAAGGCTGGCTCTATACCACTTGAATCACAGCTCTACTTCTGGATTTTGGTGGTTAATTGGGGATAAGATCCTCACAGACTTTTCTGCTTGTGGTTGGTTTTGAACTATGATCTTCAGATCTCAGCCTCCTGAGTAGCTATAATTATAGGTATGAACCACCAGCTCTAACTATTAACTAACAGTTTAAAGTTTTTATTCATACTCCCCATTTGGTTGCACAAGACTTCTAACTCCAACTCCACTGGACATCTCCCAAGTATACAATTAGTATAAGAGGAAGAAGACAATGTGTAATATTTCAGCTATAATTCCTTCATAGTGTCTGCCACATTCTTTCTTCTGCTTTGCTTCCTATTGGAACAGCAGAACCACTACAAGGAGCCTCACAGTTGACCCTTGAATATGGTACCAATTATAGGAAGTTGGCTTTTTGTCAATGATTCTATCTCCTAGTGCTTACAAACCACTACTCCTTGTGGAGTCTGAGCAGTGTGGCTTCATATAGAACTTGAGATAAAGCACTTTCTACAATGGTGTACCAGGATTTGGTATCTGGATTCTAGAGAAATATTGCTAGTTCCCCGTTTCTTAACAAAATGACTCCACTCATGAAAACCACTGAGGCTCAGACTTTTCAAAGGAGTAGAGTTGAAGACAAACCTACTTTTCTCCCTTGAATCTGGTTCCCCATCTTTTCCCTTTTTACCTCAGTTACAAAACAAATTCCTCTCTTCCCTTCAAGTATACAGCTGGGCATCTGTGACTTAAACTTGTGGATCCTAGCTACTCAGGAGGCTGAGATCTGAACAGTTCAGTTCAAAGCCAGCTTGGGCAGGAAAGTCCATGCAATTCTGAAACACTTGACTCCAGTTAACCACCAAAAAATCTGGAAGTAGAGCTGTGGCTCATGTGATAGCAACGTTGAGAAACAAAACAAAACAAAACCTCAGGGACAGTACATAAGCCTTGAATTCAAGTTCCAGGGCAGGCGTGCATGCACACACGAGTGTGTGTGTGTGTGTGTGCGTGTGTGCGCGCGCACGTGCGCATGCTAGCAGAATACCAGAAACTGGATAATTTACAAAGAACAGAAATGTATTTCTTATGACTCTGAAGAGTGGGAAGTCCAAGATTGAAGCACTGGTTCTCAGTGAGGCCCTTGACCTATTGCTGAGTCATTCAATGGCCAAAGACAAAAGAGCAAGAAAGTATAAGTCAAGAGAAGGAAAAGGAGACTGAGCTCATCATTATGTCAGGAATCAACTTCAATGATCACTAACCCACTCCTACCATAGTGGCATTAATCCTTTCTTGCTGGAAAAAAAATTGGTGAACAGACAACCTCAACACTGTTGGATCTGGGATTAAGTTCGTATTACACGGACTTTGTGGGGGAGAGTTCTATCACTACATAACAAGTATACCTTTAGCTTCTATTGCCAATAAGCTTTTCCTATAAGCTTTCAGCAGCTGCCTCCACAAAAATCTAAATTTATATGACATTCAAGAAACTTTAAGCTTCTAAGTTTTCAGCCTTTCTAGCCTTTCCACCATGTCTGGTTTTAAAATTACAACCAAGCCCGGTGCTGGTGGCTCATGCCTGTAATCCTAGCTACTCAGGAGGCTGAGGTCTGAGGATCACGGTTCAAAACCAGCCCAGGCACCAGAAAACCGGAAGTAGCACTGTGGCTCAAGTGGTAGAGACCTCACCTTGAGTTGAAGAGCTTAGGGACAGCACCCAGGCCCAGAGTTCAAGCCCCATAACCAACCAACATATACATCCAAATTTAAAGTACTTATTTAGATAACACTGTACTTTTTATACCTAAGTCTGTATTAGCTATCTACTGCATATGACAAATTACCCTAACACTTTGAAGATTACCACCACAAGTATATCTTGATTGGTAGTTTCCATAGGCCAGAAATCCTTGCACATATCAGCTGAGTACCTCTGACTCAGACTTCTCACAAAATTACAGTAAAATGTTGGTCAGAAGTAAAAGCTCAACTGGAGAAAATCTAAATTCACATGGCTACTGAAAATATTCTTACTTGGCATGTGAGCCTATCTATAGGGTAGTTCACCATGAAAAAGCTGTCTTCCCTGGCTGAGGCTTACAATCTAGGGCACACCTTCCTGCCCTCAATACTTCTGCAGAAACTACATCTCAAACAAGAGATATAACAAAATGAATATTCATATGCCATTTAACTGTCTCTTTTTCATTATCATATATTCGCTATACAAGGGAGGAGGTTTCATTGTAAATTTTCATGCATGCATACAATGTATTCTAATCTCCTCACCTGTATTGTTCTCCCTTAGCTTCTCGTCTTATACAATTTCAACAGGATTTTTGCTCTATTTTCATACAGTTGACAATCAGTTTTAGCCACATTCCTCTACTTTCACCCTTGTTAGCCCACCCCCCTCTTTCTAGTACCCGCCCTCCACAACAGAGCCTGTTCCCCAAACCTCTTCCCCAAACCCTATATTGATGAACAGTGTTCAATGAGGCTTCTTTATGCTGTTTTAATATGTCATTGCAGTGTATCTCAAAATTATTCACTTTTTTGTTTTCCTTTTCTCCTCCTAAGTAGTACTCATATTTTGTTTATCCATAGATATAATAATGCCCATGAACATATGTATATCTTTTAGGTCTAGCTTCTACATATAAGTGAAAGATAAGATATTCTGTTTTTGATTTTGTCTCATCTCACTCAGTAGGATGTTCTCTGGTTCCATATACTTTCTCATAGATAACATTATTTCCTTTGGTATGGCTGTGTAATATTTGATAATCTATATATACCATATCTTTTTTATCTATTCATTTGTTGTTGGACACCTCAGTTGATTTTATCATTTAGATATTATGAATAGTGCTGTAATAAACATAAGTAGGTAGGTATCTTTTTTTCTATTGATTTACCCTTCTTCAGATATATAAAATATATGCCTAAAAGTGCTATGGCAGGGCTATATGGTAAGTCTATTGCTAGTCTTCTGAGGAACTTTACACTAATTTCCATAGCATTTACACTAATTTACATTCTTTTTTTTTTGTCAGTCGTGGGGCTAGTTTACATTCTTATCAGCATTTAATTCAGATTCCTTACATTAGGTTGCATATGGACTTATTTAAAATAAGTTATAGGGGCTGGGAAGGTAGCTTAGCAGTAGAGTGCTTGCCTTGCATGCATGAGGTCCTGGGTTTGATTCTTCAGCACCACATAGACAGAAAAGACTAGAAGTGGAATTGTGGCTCAAGTGAGCTGAAGAGCTGAGGGACAGCACCCAGGCCTAGAGTTCAAGCCCCACGACCAATGAAAAAAATAAAACAGTTTAAAATAAGTTATAGTAAACATGCTTAGGAAGATGCTGGCACCCTGGATCATACCTGTGCCACTAGCTACTTGGGAGGATGAGATCTGAGGACTGCCAATCAAAGCCAGCCTGGGCAGGGAAATCTATGTGACTCTTATCTCCAATTAACCACCAAAACACCAGAAGTGGCGCTCAAGTGGTGGAGTGCCAGCCAGTCTTGAGCACAGAAGCTCAGGAATAGCACATAGTCCCTGCATTCAAGCCCTGGGAAGGCATAAATAAATACATAAATAAACAATTTAACAATAAACTGCTTAACTGCTTTCCCAATTGCTTCCTTGTTGCAATTTCTGAACCTGGTCCTAATTATATTAAAAATAATATTATTTCCCTGTCTCCTCACCTATCTCTTCTCTCACAGGAACAACACCCATACTGATATCCTGAGCAAGAGTGACTGGCAACTACTTATATACATCTTATCATTGCAGGAATGGAACACAAGTGTGAGGCAGCTGGAGCAGTAACAGTAAAACCAGCAACAGAGCCGCTGCCATGACAGGGGTTAGGAGTGGTTATGGGGGTCATCAGCAGGAGCAGTCATCACAACTGCAGTGGCAGAAGAAAGCTTCAGGGGTGTTAGAGCAGGCTGTTAATGCTTCAGACCTGAATTCAGAATAAGAGTTATAACATCCTCTTATTGGGGTCTGTCAACTGCCCTGGGCAGCCTTGAGACATAGAAGCCCATGTACAACAACAGCTGTCTAAGGCCTGGGTCCAAGCCTGGAGCATTGAAAACTGAGGTGCTGCTGTCCACTATCATCTAGTCTTACAAAAAAAAAACCAGCCAAGGGCCTGGAGTAACTGGAGATGCTTTTTCTTACCTATGCACAATTTCTGTCTAGAACAGAAATACCCCAATCATCAGACATCAGTGGATCAGGAAAGTCTGAATAATAAAGTAAGCATAGAGTTACCAACCCTAGTCTCTAAAATGAGAACAGAGAGAAACCTGAAGTCCAGTTACCAGGATGATTTTTGTTGAATGGAGACTTAATTCTTAGTCCCCTGGTTCCCTCATTTTCTCAGAATTGCTCTCAATGTGTAAGCTTCTGCAAAGCCTACAAAGCAAGCATTGCTACTGGCTTAAAAACCCTGTTTTGATGTAAGCCTATACCTTCTGATATCTGAAATTCCATAGTCTATATTTTTGGAACCCCTACATTGATTATTGTATAGGAATAATAGATGAACCTGATAATTATTTTCTCCATGTCCTCTCTTCTCCAGGCTAAATTTTCCTAAGGTTCCAAGTGACTTCAATTTTTTTCATATTTTTCTTAGTCAATTAACAAAAAAGACAAAAGACACCTCTAGGGATGCCACAAATGTCTTCTTATTCTATGGAGAGTATAGAAATAAAGCCAGGAGCTATGAAAACTTGAATAAGTTAAAGTTTATTTGAAAGTAAGAGAAGCCATGAAAGAAAGTAGCTGAAACTCTCCATCTGGGGAGAGGAGTCAAATACAATCATCTCAAAGAACAGCTTTTATAGTTAGTACATGACTCCTACTTGATGGCTCATGTATCAGTACCCTGGTTCTTTTCATTTGTTGAGTGGGCATCCAGGGCTTTATGGGAGGAAGAAGAGTTTGAGCAGGAAGAAGCATTTTTTCAACTGTTCATACTTATATTTCAAGTTTGGAAATGCATATCTGCAAGTAGCTGCACACAAGTATTCATGAAGAATGCATAATCTCTGAAATTTATAAAAACATCCTTGGTACCAATACATTTCTAAATTCAGAACTGACTACCATTTTTGTTACTTCTGTATAGTGAGAGTTCTTTTTTTTTCTTTTTCTTTTTTATTATTTTGCCAGTTCTGAGGCTTGATCTGAGGGCCTGGGCTCTGTCCCTGAGCTTCTTTTACTTAAGGCTAGCACTCTACCACTTGAGCCAAGTGGTATTTTATTGAAGAGTCTCATAGACCTTCTTGCCCAGGCTGGCTTTGAGTCACGCATGATCCTCATATCTTAGCCTTCTGAGTAGCTAGAATTATAGGCATGGTCCTCTAGCATCAAGCTTGGAATAAAGTTTTTAAAGAAGAAATTAAGTTAAAAATGAGCTCATTAGGGTTGTCCTAATCTAACCTAATGTATCCATACATATTAAAAGAGAACATTTTGCCACCAGAATGTATGGAATGAAAACAAGATGAAGACACAGAGTGAGGATGAGCATCTATAAGCTAAGAGACTGGGAACCACCTTCTGGCTTCCACAAGGGTATGCAGAAACTTTACATTCTTTAAACCGCCTAGTCTCTGGTACTTTGTTAAAACCACTTGAGAAAACCAATGCTCAGATCTGTCTATTTGGACCCAATTGGCAGTGTGAACAGTTAGAAGGAAATGTGACAATGATGAAGTTACTGTCTCCCAGCACAGTAAAATAAAATACAAGCAGTAAAGAAAAGCATACTTCTTGTCAGAAAATTCTGCTGAATTAGTCCATTCTAGCCCATGCAGCCATGTTTCTAAGCCACCTTTGTCTTCATAGCTACATTTCCATTTCTAAGTACTTGATACACTCTAGCTGCTTTGGCTAAAGAAAATCTTCCCTGGTTCTTAAGAACTGCCTAACCCCCACTAGGATCACCTCAGCAGGACAAGATAAATTAATTGAGTTCTCCAAAGAATCAAAGCTTTTTTTTTAAGAAAAAAAATTGAGGGGGCTGGGAAGGTGGCTCAGTGGTAGAGCACTTGCCTTGCATGCTCAAGGCCCTGGGTTCGATTCCTCAGCACCACATAAGCAAAAAGAAAAAAGCGCTGTGGCTCAAGTGGTAGAGCACTAGCTTTGAGCTGAAGAGCTGAGGGACAGTGCCCAGGCCCAGAGTTCAGGCCCCATGACCGGACCCAAAAAAAAAAAAGAAAAAAAGAAAAAAAATTGAAATATCAAAGACCTTGAAAAAACATCAAACTTCTTCAAAATCTGTAACATCAATAAGAAGAAAGATAAAGCTAGAGGCGCTTGGATTTTGTAAGGACTCTCAAATGCCAGGACCTTTGTTTTTCAGGTGAGGAAACTGAAGTGCAGAAAAGGGAAGTGCTAGACCAAGTTAATGGTAGAATTGAGACTTAACGTGATAGCACAGAAGCCAGGCATCAGTGGCTAATGTCTGTAATTCTAACTAATCAAGAGGCTGAGGCTCTTGGTTTAAAGCCCATGAGACTCATCTCCAATTAACCATCAAAACAAAGACTACAAGTGTAGGTATGGCTCAAGTAGAGAGCCAGTCTTGAGTGAACAAGGAAAAGAAGAACACACAGGTCCTGAGTTCAAGTCTCAATACTGGCACAAACACACAAAACTGACATCACAGGACTCCCAGCCTAGTCAGTTCTTGCTTTGCTAGTTTACAAGAATTTCCCCATCTGAACTCAACTCCAGCTTGAGGGCATGCCTAGGCATGCCCTCTTCCATATTAGTCATGCTGCCAGTCCTTCCAACTTTTCTTTCTGTAGACAAATAACAGGAAATAAGCCAAGTGTGATGTCTACATCTGTAATCTTAGCTACTCAGAAGGCTGAGATCTGAGGGTTGTGGTTCAAAGACAGCCTGGGTAGGAAAAATCATGAGATTTTCATCACTAATTAAGGACCAAAAATCCCAAAGTGATGGTGTAGCTCAAGTTGCAGAGTGCCAACCTTGAATGAGAAAGTCAAGCAATAGTGCCTGGGTCTTGAGTTCAAGCTCTGGTACAAACACACACACACAAACACACACACACACACACACACACCATACACACATACATACACACACACACACACACACAAAGGTAATGTATATTAAGTGATTACAATTTGTTGAGCTCTATCAAAATAAATTTGCTAAAGAATAGATAAAATAAGTTTTTAAAACAGAAAAATTCAGTTTACAAATGTTATGAAATTTAAATCATTTCCTCTTGCTAGAGAGTAATAATACCAGGATTTTGACTTAAAAATCTACATGAGTACTTATGTTTCAATTGCCTGTGCTTCAGCTAGGTAATTAATCATGTGTGAGGAGCATCTTCCTTTATAAGGGACAACTGACCACTGTTTAAATGAGGATCTGAAACAGATTTATTTTCCTGTACCTCTGGCAAAATATAATAAAAATGTGTGGACATTACATATAAAACAATCATAAGATTTTAGAAAGCAGAAAGGTGAAGATATACAGGCTAAGTTCCTTGAGATTTGAAGAACAATGTGGTTGCGAGTTTTGTTTTGTTTTTTTGTATTTTCTTGTCATGTATTCAAAAGCTGGATAATGAAGAAGCTAAAATTCAGAAATACTAGTGGTTGTAGACAAAAATAGGCCAAAAAAGCCTACTCTCTATCATGGTAGTTCATAGTTGTAATCCAAGCTCCTTTTTTTTAAAGTCAGTCATGAGACTTGAACGCTGGCCCTGGGCACTGTCCCTCAACTCTTCAGCTCAAGGTCAGTGCTCTGCCATTTGAGCCACAGTGCCACTTCTGGTTTTCTGGTGGTTAATTGGAGATAAGAGTCTCATGGACTTTCCTTCCCAGGCTGTCTTTGAACCACGATCCTCAGATCTCAGCCTCCTGAGTAGCTAGGATTGCAGGTGTGAGCTACCAGCACCAGGCTATAATCCCAATTTCAGGAAGAAGGGATGAAGATCACTAAGATGTGATCTTAGTGAGATATCCCTCTCAACAAAAAGTTGAGCATGGTGGCCTGCCCCTTGTATCCCAGGTGTACAGGAGGCCTTAAGTAAGATGATCATGGTCCAAACTGGTTGGCAAAAAAATGGGAGATTATACCTGAAAAATAACTAGTGCAAAAAGGGCAAGAGGTATTGGGTAAGTAGTAGAATATCTACTCTTAAGTTGTAGAGCAACTACCCTGAGCTCAAACCCCAGTAGCACACAACACACAAAAAATCTAGTTTGTATCCCCCAAAATGGGAGGAAATGGGGAACCTTGCTAATAACTGTTCTACAAGCAAAAATAAGCCTCCAACTTGCCCTGCCAAGAAAGGTCTACTAGACAGTCTGTATTTCAACTATTGCCAAGTTGTAACATGAATCTCAAATTTCCCCAATGGGGAGAGAAGTGTCAGAGAAAGCTGAGTCAGGTTCCAGGATTGTCATTGCTGCTCATCAGTAACAAGGCCCATATCTCATGGTGTCAATGAAATTTACAGAAAGGACAGGAGAATGGAGACTTTTACTCACACTGGTAGTAACAATCCTCCCTACCCTCACTCTGATCAGAGGAATCCTAATGGAGTGTCATGTAATAGTAAAGTTTTAATAGTAACAAATCACCTCCCCTTTTCAGTCAGAGTGGCATCATTGAATGCCTGCTGAGGAGTTAGAACTACCACCCTTGCCCAGTGTTACCAAAAAACCTCTTTCTTGAAAGTGATGGGGGAGAATGATAAAAAGGGGTGATTATTGGTCAAAATACATTGTGTTCGTAAACTGACATGATGGTTTGTAATCCCTTTGTACAATTACTTAAAGACAATAAAAATATGATTTAAAGAAAGAAACTGTCTCTTCCCAGTTGTCAGGGCAAGTGTAGAACCTGGACTTATGCCAGTAATGATGCCAGCTTTAGCAACTCAGTTCATTTGCTACAGCAATGTCAGTGGAGATCCATTAAAATACAAGATTTTTTTAAAAAATACAGTCTCATAATTTCCTGAATGTCTAGGCTTCAATAGGAAAGCACTTATCATATCAACTATGTTGGGGAAATGGAGGAGAAGGGAAAAGGAATAAACCAGACTTGATCATCAACAGGCGAGGACTGTTTATTGAGGAACAGTGAGAGGCACAGACCTTCCTGTGGGTTTGGAGGTTGTGTCAGAGAGTTGGGACATGAGCTGGGTTTTTACTTGAGGTCTGAGCAAGGAGGCAGGGTTTAGTGAAAAAGCCACTAGGTCAAGGGAGTTGGGGGCTTTCAAATGGACCCACAATGGTATATTTACAGCTGGCCTTAGGTGGCTTGCCCTGGTAGCACTTCAAACAAGTTTGTACATACCTGAGATTTTTGACTGGCATCTGCATGGGCCTGGGATAATAGGGTGAGGGTCAATCCTTTATACTCTATCTTTAGATACATAAAATGATCAGGCCAAGAGGGGGGAGGCAAGTCCTTCAAACTATGTTATTAAGATCTGCTGTAAAAATGTACCATCATCTGGATTGCATAAACAACAGATAGTTGTTTCATAGTTCTGTATGCTATTTCAAAATCCCAGTGCAAATGGTTTACATCTGTAATCCTAGCTACCCAGAAGATTGATAGCTGAGGATTGATTGTACTTCAAAGCAAGCTCAGGCAGAAAAGTCCATGAGACTTATCTCCAATTAACCAACAAAAAGCTGCAAGTGGAGCTGGAGCTCAAGTGGTAGAGCATTAGCCTTGAACAAAAAAGCAAAGGAACAGTGCCCAAGCCCTGAGTTCAAGCCCCAGTACTGATGTACTGATACACACACACACACACACACACACACACACACACACACACACTTCCAAATCAAGGTATGAACTGGGTTAGTTCCTTCTTAGAGGTGAATAAAATATTCAGACCCTGACTCTCTCCTTTCTTCTAGTGGTCTGGTGGTTTGAAGGTCTTTGAAATACTTTGGTTTGTATACACATTAGCCAAATCTGTATTTATGGTAGCATGACTTTTCCATATGTGGGGGCTTGTCTCTAAAGTACACTCTTTCAAATGTGGTATATACACCATGGAATTCTATGCCTCCATCAGAAAGAATGACATTGCCCCATTTGTTAGGAAATGGAAAGACGGAAAAAAATTATATTAAGTGAAGTAAGCCAAGCCCAAAGAAACATAGGTCCCATTGTTTCCCTTATTTGCAATATATCTAGGACAAGCAGAAAAGGTCAAAAGCTATGACTATATAAGATGATGTTAAGTGAAATGAATCCCAAGATAGGGACACAAGTGTTATTTTTTTCTTTCTTGCTATTGTTTTTTAACATATTTATAATGTATCATGTGATTTTCGGTTTCTTTGGTCTGTTCCTCCCCCATGGTATAACCCCTATTTTCACTGTATTTGATTCCAGTGCCCTGCATCTTGTATATACATTTTTCTAATTTGCGGGTGGGGGAGGGGGAGAAGGGAGAAAACAAAATGCTTAAATAGGGATGCAGTTTGACCCATTGTAACAATGAGATGGACAAAACACTATGTTGAAAACGAATTTTACAACTTCAGGTGAGGGGGTTGGAAAGGGGAGTTGGAGAGGTGGGGAGGGAAGGGATGGTAGGGGACAAACAAAGGAGGGGGTAACAATGTTCCATAGGAAATGTACTCATTACGTTACTCATGTAACTGTACCCCTCTGTGCAATATCTTTACAATAAAAACATATTAAAAATAAAATAAAACACTCTCTATAAGTAAACCAGTCATTCTGGATAAGCAGTCTGTCTTTCTCTCCTGACTTCATTTTGGTTAATTATATTCGCAATGACCTTATTCTAAATAAAGTAATATTATTATGGTACTAGGGTTAGAAGTTCAACATAAGAATTTCAGGGGGTCCACAATCCAGCCCATAACACTAGCTAAAAAATTTCCACAGGGTAAAAGGTGCCAAAAAATGGGGTGGCACAGATGCTAGAATTATCTAAACATGGATTTTTACAGCAGCCATGATAAAAATGTTTCAGTCCAATGTTGCTGTCTCACATCTGTAAACCTAGCTATTCAGAAGGCTGAGATCTGAAGATCACTCCTGGTTCAAAGCCAGCCCAGGTAGGAAAGTCCATGAGCCTCTTATGTCCAATAAACTACCAAAATGCCAGAAGTGGAGCTGTGGCTCAAGGGGTAGAGTGCTAGCTTTGAGCAAAAGAAGATCATAGACAGCACTCAGGCCCTTTGTTCAAGCCCCAGGATTAGCACCAAAAAAAGTTTCAATAAGCAATTACAGCGCACTTGGAAAAAATGGAAATTCTGAGAGTTCCAGCAAGTAAACAGAGTCTCAGCAAAGATATACACAGCACAAAGAGTAAACAAAAAACATTAGAACAGAAAAATACATCATTAAACCTTAAAAATATGATAGGTTCATCAACAAGATGAAATAGGCAGAGGAAAGAATTAGACATCTTAAAGACAGAAATTATCTAATCAGAGGGAAAAAAAGAGAAATTAGTTTCAAAATGAAAACTGACAGTGCTTCAGTATCTCAGGGGCTATAGAAACAATCTTAATGCCTAGAAGGACAGGGGAAACAGAGTAGTGATGAAAAAAGTAATTGAAACATAATGGCTAACTACATCACAAAATAACCAAAAGCCACAAATCTCCAGATTCAAGAGCAAACTTCAACAGAATAAACTCTAAGAAATTTATCTTGAGACACATTATAATTAACATTCTGGGATAAGAAAAGGAAGGGTCATAGTGAACATCCTGAAACCGCCAAAGAGAAACAACTTACCCTCAAGGGAAAAATTAGAATGACAGATTGCTTGTCAGAAGTTAGCAAGACTTTAGTAGGAAGTGACATGAAATTGTTCAAGTGTTAAAAGGAAAAGAAGCATCAGAATAGAATCCCATGTCCAGAACATGGGATCCCTCTTCAAGACTTCCCTACATGAAGAAAAATAGAATTTATCAGCAGTTCTAACCTAAAAATGATTGAGATCTTATAAAAAAATTTACAAAAGAAGAAATTTGGGGATAGTAAACAAAGAAACAACACAGTAAAGAAAACATTGATAAGTAAGATATTTACTACCCTGTTTGTATGCTTAATGACTAAAAAAATTATTTAATATTATCTAAGCATATGTAGAAGAAACCTTTAAAACCTTTATATTATAAGCAGAAAAATATAAACAGATGTAAAAGTGAGAAAAGGTTTTACACTTCAAACTATTAAACAAACTATTAAACAAACTATTAAACATAAGACTTTGAAAACCTGGCACTAGTGTCTCACACCTATAATCCTAGCTACTCAAGAGGCTCAGATCTGAGTGACCCAAAGCCAGTCAAGGCAGAAAAGTATGTAAGACGCTTATCTCCAATTAACCACCAAAAAGCCAGAAGTGGAGTTGTGGTTCAAATGGTAGAGCTCTAGACTTGAGTAAAAATAAGCCAAGCAAAAGCTTGAGGCCCTGAGATCAAGCTCCAACACTGGCACAAAAAAAACTTTGATAAGTTGTGTACATATACTAAAACACTAAAAACTATTCAGAGATATACTCCAAAGTCAAGGTGAATTTTTTTAATTTTAGAAAGAAAATTTTATTCAGATGATATGATAACCATGTCATTGTCAAGCCCAAAGTTTACTTTCCTGCGTGATATAACAGCTATAACAAAACACAAGGTGCTTTTTGTACTTTTACAATGTTTTCTTCCAATTAAGATAACCTAAAGAAGAAAGATTTCTAAATACAAAGAAAAAAAGGAACAATGAAATCAATAAAGCCTTCTCCTTTCTTTACATTTTACATCTTAGATTCTTTAGAATATTCATTTGAACACACTCCTCTTGAATTTTCATAGTGAGGACTGAAAATAATTGTGACACAATTTCTTTCCCAAACTGCCACATATAGGTTTCAAGGACAATGTCAAAACACATTAAACAAAGTTAAAGTTTTCATTTTTTTCTCTTGAAACAACATTTATGAATTTTATCCCTAATAAAAAAATTTGTTGTTCAAAACAACATTGAGATACCACCTCACTCCAGTTACAATGGCTAAAATCAAGAACTCTAATAACAACAGATGCTGGAGGGGATGTGGACAGAAGGGAACCTTACTGCATTGTTGGTGGGAGTGTAAACT
>NW_012267403.1:1253363-1357603 GCF_000151885.1 Dipodomys ordii
AGACAGACAGACAGACAGACAGATAGATAGATAGATAGATAGATAGATAGATAGATAGATAGATAGATAGATAGATAGATAGATAGATAGATTGAATGAATGTACTGGTCCTGGGCTTGAATTCAGGGCCTAGATGCTGTCCTTGAGATTTTTACTCAAGGCTAGTCCTCTACTACTTAAACTACAGCTCCACTTCTGGCTTTTTGGTGGTCATTTGGAGATAAAAATGTCACTGACAGCTGGGTGCTGGTGGTTCATGCTTATAAATCCTAGCTACTCAGGAGGCTGAAATCTGTGCCAGCCCGGGCAGGAAAGTCTGTAGAACTCTTATCTCCAATAAACCCCCAGAAAACCTAAAGTGGCACTGTGGTTCAAGTGGTGGAGCACTAGCCTTGAGCTGAGAGACAGCACCCAGGCCCAGAGTTCAAGCCCCGACCAAAAAAAAAAAAAAAAGCACTGACTCTTCTGCCTGTGCTACCTTCAAACTGTGATCCTCATATCAGAGCCTCCAAGTAGCTTAGATTATAGTTACAAACCTTTGGCTTATTTCAGATGCAATGATCTTGGTACTTTGGGAGGGAAACTTAGTATAAGATACCATGTAAGCATTAAAGAAAGCAAGAGTGGAACTGAGAGTAGAACACATTTGTATAAGACTCATTGACAATTGCCAGGTCACAGAAACATCAATAATTATTTGAATAATTATTCATGTATGAAATAGCCTCACAAGAGCTAAGGAAAATAGATAAGAAAACATAGGATGTAACAGAATAAAAATAATTCATCTGGATGTAACATAATAAGACATAATGAAGAAGACAGGAGAGTTTTATATTACCTAACCCAATCCTTTCCCTTCCCAGCAAGTACATTGCAGAGACAGATACCAAACCACTGGAAGAAAGAAAATGAAGTAAGAATGGGACTTTTTTATTGAATTGAAGTAGGGATGCTGAATCTAACGGGTGTCATCTTGGCCTTGTGGTGGATGATAGGGTACTGGGGTTAACCAGCGCTATCTTGTCTTCATGGTGGAGGCAGGGGAGTCCCACCTCCCAGATGATGGGTGTGCCTAAATTCCTAGAGACAGGGGCTGAGACTTGGACAATAGGTTATTGGACCTGGCAACCTTGGATCATGAACTCTCAAGCTCCCTGTGACCCTGCCCATGACTTGACCCTATTTAGGCCAGGACCAATCCAGATGCAGGTACACTATGCCTCCCGTCCTGTGTCACATCTCTGTGTCTCCTGGAGCTCCCAATCAACATGGTATCCCACTTCAGCTCTCCATTGGAGCTGATCTGGTTTGTTGGTATTGTTTTTCTGTTCATTCTTTGTTCTCCTATTTTCATGTTTTCTGACAGTGTGAAGTGTATTCGTGGGGCTGTAGGTCTTTGCAACAAGAGTCTGCCTGCATTCACCAGCTTTCCAATAATGACTCCCAATTCAACCTCTCAAAATGTTGCTTTCCTGTTTTCTCAGTGTATAACAGAATCTTAACATCAAGCTCATCACAACAAAACTCAGCACCAGAGAGATCTCTGAAGTCTGCACCACCACAGGAACAACTACTGTGCCCTTTACCCTCACACAAACCACATCACCAGGCAGGCCTCAGTAGCTGGGGACTTCAGGATTGCTTTATTATTTTGTCAACCTCAGTGGCTGTGAATTACAGCCTATCACTATGCCTGCAACAGCAGTATTCTGTTTAGAGTGCCTCTGTTAGTGCTGCAGTGGGCATATCAATCCTGGGCATAGGGACCACATAAGATCATCTATCCAGAACCTCTGGTTACCAGAAAAAAATTAGGATATGCAGATTGGAATGAATATATATGTACCTCTTCAAATGCACAGACATTAATCAACAACAAAAGGATCAAAAATAATCAGGGAGCCAGGTGCCAGTGGCTCAAGCCTGTAATCCTAGCTACTTAATATGGCTGAGACCTGAGGACTGTGATTTCAAGCCAGCCCAAGCAAGAAGTGTGAAACTCGTAAAATTATGTTACGTGAAGGAAGGTTCAGAGAGACAAAGGTGCATGTTTTCTCTCATATGTGGAGGTTAAATCTAAAATATAATCATAGTTATGTGTGATAATTAGTACATACCTCTCTCTATATGTACATATATATGCAAGTATATATGCATATATATGTGTGTATGTATACATATATATACATATATACATGCACACATATATGGAGAATATTTGAGGTTAAAGCAAGCAATGAGAATCAGATAGGAGCAGCCTTAACTTGAAAAACCCTGAGACTGTCTCTGTGTACCGGCCAAGGTCTGAGGAGAAAGTATCTTGTTTAAGGGATGTTTAAGGGATAAAGAAAGGGGTGGGGCAAAACTCTTAGGGTAAGACCAGTTACTGATTGGTTCATCTGGGAGTCAGTTATGCAGTTAGGAAAGACTGACACTTAGGTCCAGCTATGCTTAGGAGAGTGAGGCCTGAGGCAAAAACGGTTTCCCTGTTGCCATCAGTATAGTTATACCTATACTGAATGTCTCTTTGTATTGGGCTTATAATGTTTTTATGTCTCCCTGACTGCAATTAACTGTGGCATATGTCTCTCCCTGTGGAGGATATCACCGGCACCCTCTAGGAAGGGTGTGAGAAGAAATCATTGCACAATATCTAATTCCTCAGCTATAGTAACCTGCCAGCTGTTTGTTCCTCCTGCTGATTGATTTCAACAAATGCCTTGGAGATTAAGTTTTGTCTACCATGCTTGAGTTCTGAATCAGGTAAAAGAATCACAAGCAAGTTTCTCTACAAAACTTCCTGACAGATTCAAGAGTGATAATTTAGTGGGTCTAACACCAAGCCTATTCTGCCAGACTGTTTACTCTCACAGCTTTCAAGGCTTCAAAGATGCTGGTCTTCAAAACTCCTACTTTGGTGGAGGCTTTAATCACCTGAATTCTTTTCAATGGGAACATTCTCCATGTTCAGTAAGTACTGGGTAGTGGTTGAGTTGAGGTACAATTTCTCATCACTGGACTAAGTTCAATAGCTAAACTTTCATCCTGCTCCCTAGTACCATTCAGGTAAAAAAAAAAAACTGAGTTCTCTTGTAGTTCCTATTGTATAGATCATTGCTATCCGACAGTGGAGCTAGTAAGGATCAACTGTTGATTTGATGGTTCCGTTAACTTTAGAAGTCTCCTTTCTTTTTTTTGTACAATGAGCTATGGCTGGCTATAGGCTCATCAGTTTATATCCTGAGGGTTCAGTAAACATTCAAGACTAAGGGTGTCTCACAAATGTGTCAGAGAATAGGGGTAAAAAAAAAACAGCACACTGAGTTTACCCTGGGGAACTGAGGAAATGTATCCTTTGCTTGCTGGTCTCAGTGCCTTCAGATCCTGCCTAGAGGTTAATCACATGGTGAGAAGCAGGAGGCTGGGAAATCAAATGATCCCTGGGACTTGTGCTCTAAGTCCTTAGTCCTGCCCTGTGGCAAACTGCATGCAGCCAAAATACAGGTCTCAGAGGCTGGGAAATCTGCCAAGTTAAGGGCTTGGATCTCTTTTTTTAGTGTTAACTAAAAACTTTTAATTTGTGCTATCTGAAAATCATTTACTGCAACAATAAAACCAGAGGTTAAGGCTCCTGTATTATTGAATTATACTGCAAAGTCTACATCGATGATTAGTCAGGAAGAAATGCTTTACATTTCCATGAAGAACACATTGATTTATTTTATTTTATTGTAAAGATGCTGTACAGAGGGGATACAGTTACACGAGTAAGGTAATGAGTACATTTCTTGTTGAGAATTTTTAATCCCTCCTTTGTTGTTCTCCCACTATCCCTTCCCTCCCCCATCTCTCTCCCTCCTCCCCAATCCCCCTGAAGTTGTAAAGTTTCCAGTATTCTGTCTGGTGGGTATCATTGTTGAAATGGGTCATCCTGTGTCCTTGTTTCAGCATTTTGTTATTCCCCTTCACCTCCCCAAATTGGACAAATGCATATACAAGATGCAGGGTACCACTATCAAGCACAGTGACAACAGGAGATATACCATAGGGGGAAGAACATACAAAAGAAACAAAACCATCTTATAGTACATTAGAAACAACAACGAAGAACCACTTGTGTCCATATCTTAGGGTTTGTTTCGTTTAGCATCATCTTATATAGTCACATGTGCATAGCTTTTGGGCTTTTCTCCTCATCTGATAAAATTGTCCTAGATGTATACTAATTATTGCAAATGAGGGAAACCATGGGGAAAAAAACAACCATAGAGAAAAAGAATGAATTGTATAGAGGGTCTAATGAGAGACTCTGTTTTCCAAAAGTTGGAATTCATGTTAATATGATTCATTATATATAGTCCTTTGCACTAAGCATTTAGGATCTTGAGATCCCCTGTTTAGAGTACCTTCTACATATTCTAGTTCTTACAGATGAGATATATCATGGGATCTGCTTTTCTTTAGGTCTGGCTTACTTCACTTAATATAATTTTTTCCAAGACTTTGCATTTCCTTAGGAATGGAAAAATGTTATTCTTTCTGATGCAAGCATAGAATTCTATTGTATATATGTACCACATTTTCTTGATCTATTCATCTACTGAGGGGCATTTGGGTTGGTTCCATATCTTGGCTATGGTAAATAATGTTATGATAAACATCATCATACTGGTGGCCTTGTTTGTGGACATTTCCATAAATTCCCAGAAATGGGATTGCTAGGTCATAGAGGAGCTCTATGTGTAGTTTTTTGAAGAACCTTCACACTGCTTTCTAGAGTCTTTGAACAAGTTTGCACTCCCATCAACAGTATACTGTAGTGTTCCCCTTTGGTCACATCCCCACCAGCATCTGTTGCTGTTAAATTGCTTGATAATGGCCATTCTAACTAGTATAAGGTAGAATCTCAATGTTGTTTTGATTTGCATTTCTTTTATAGTCAGAGATGTTGAGCAATTCTTCCTGTGTCTCTTGGACATTTAATGAAATAAAACAGACACTGACAAAAGACCAACTACATGCTTTAGAGAGTGACTACATGTTTTATCTGCTCCTACTTTGCTATCTTGGACCAAACACTTCTATTAGAGAACTGACTTTACATACATGTTAAGTCTGATTTATCTCCTCACATTTTTAAACATTAAATGGAGTTGTGGGTTTTTATTTTTTATAATTTCTAATCATAAACAAAAGACTGAAAACAATATTGGAGAAAAAGTTTGAAAACAAAGGAAGTAAGAGCAGATGGCTATGATCAAGTAGTAACAAAGTGGAGTAAAGCATGGCCCCTCTGTGGCTCATTTCAAAGAGACACTGTTACTCAGAGGGACAGCACTTCAGACCAGGACTGTTTCCCTGTGTTCCTAGGACCAAACCCTACAAGTACTTTTGGTTTCAATTGCAAAAATTAAGTGAAAATGCCTACAATATATCTAAAAGCTAAATATTGGATGGTATTTTTAATAAATGCAACAATGATGGTATTGATAAAGAAAAGCACTGCAATAATCTCTTCTCTAACTTTTATTAATAGTAATGGTAGGGGCTGGGAAGGTGGCTCAGTGGTAGGGTGCTTGCCTTGCATGCATGAGGCCCTAGGTTTGATTCCTCAGTACCACATAAGCAGAAAAAGCCAGAAGTGGCACTGTGGCTTCAGTGGTACAGCACTAGCCTTGAGCTGAAGAGCTGAGGGACAGTGCCCAGGCCTAGAGTTCAGGCCCCACGACCAACCAAAAAAAAATAGTAATGGTGATAATGTGGCCCTATCTTACTCTCTAAATGATTTCTAGTAGCAATGGAAGCCCTACTTCAGTATGACCCAATAACACAGTTTGATTTTAACAGGAATCTTTTTTTAAAATTATATTTTAGTTTTTGTTGTCAAGGTGATGTACAGAGGGGTTACATTGTAACAATGAGTTGTATAAGACACTATGTTGAAAACGAACTTTACATCTTTGAGGAGGGGAGGGGGGAAGGGAGAGTTGGGGAGATAGGGAGGGAAGGGATAGTAGGAGAAAAACAAAGGAGGGGGTAACAATGCTTGATAGGACATGTACTCATTACCTTACTTATATAACTGTAACCCCTCTGAACAGTATCTTTACAATAAAAACATTTTGAAAAATAATATTTTATTTATTTTTTATTGTCAAGGTACAGAGGGGTTACAGTTACATAAATAACGTAATAAGCACATTTATTGTCAAACTTGTTACCACTTTCCCTCATTTTGCTCTTACTTTCCCTCCTCCCCAACCCTCACCCAAGTTGTACAGATCATTTCCAACATATTTTCTTGTGTATGTCACTGTTGCATTGGTTCCCCCTTGTCCTTTGTCTTACCATTCTGTTATTCCCTATCCTTTCCTAATTGAAATAAATGTATATAAAATACCAGTGAAGCAAAATCAAGAACAGTGACAATTGGGGACATACCATAGGGGGAAGAACATACAAAAGAAACAAAAAAATCACATACTACATTAAAACCAGCAACAAAGGAAAACCTCTTGTGTCCATGTCTTGGAGTTCATTTCACTTAGAATCATCTTATATGGTCATATGTACATAGTTATTGAGCTATTCTTCTCATCTGCTAAGATTATCCTAGACGTATACTTATTATTGGAAATAAAGGAAACCATGGGACCTATGTTTCTTTGGGTCTGGTTTACTTCACTTAATATGATTTTTTCCAAGTCTTTCCATTTTCTTACAAATGGGGAGTGTCATTCTTTTTGATGGAAGCATAGAAATCCATTGTATATATACCACATTTTCTTGATCCATTCATCTACTGAAGGGCATCTGGGTTATATATCAGCTATAGAAAATAATGCTGCAATAAACATAGTTGTGCTGGTAGCTTTACTATGGCCTTGTTTGTGATCATTTGAGTAAATGCCCAAAAGTGAAATCGCTAGGTTGAAAGGGAGCTCTATGTGGAGTCTTTTGACAAACCTCCATACTGCTTTCCAGAGTGGTTGAACAAGTTTACACTCCCACCAACAATGCAATAGGGTTCCCTGTTGGACACATCCTCTCCAGCATCTGTTGTTATTAGATTTCTTGATTATAGCCATTCTAACTGGGGTGAGGTGGAATCTCAATATTGTTTTGATTTGCATTTCTTTTATGACTAAAGAAGTTGAGAATTTCTTCATGTGTCTCTTGGCAATTCTTATTTCCTCTTCAGAGAAGTATCTCTTTAAGTCTTTAGCCTACTTATAAATGGGACAGTTTTTTCTTTGTTGGGGATTTAATTTTTTGAGTTCTAAGTATATTTTAGATATGAGGCCCTTGTCTGTTATATGGCTAGTGAAGGTCTTCTCCCAATCCGTGGGCTTTCTGTTGATCTCGTTAGCTATGTCCTTTCCCATGCAGAAGCACTGCAGTTTAGTGATATCCTTTTGTCCAACCTTTCTTTGATTTTTTGTGTTTCTGATTCTTTATTAAGGAAATTTCTGCCTATATGTTTCATCCCTAGAGTTTCTCCTATTCCTTCCTGTAATGTTTTCAGGGTGTCTGCTTTTACCTCGAGGTCTTTAATCCATTTGGAATTGATTCTGATGCAGGGTGATATATAATGATCTAACTTTAGTTTTATACATTTGTTTAACTAATTTTGCCAGCACCATTTACTGAAGAGTCTATCTATCTTCCATCCCATTTTTTTACTCCCTTATAGAAGACTAGGTGGCCATAGGTCTGTGGGTTCCTTTCTAGTTCTTCAGTTCTATTCTAGTGCTCTTCAGGTCTGTTCTTGTGCCAGTACCAAGCTGTTTTGATTACTATGGCTTTGTAGTAGAGTTTGAAGTCTGGTATTGCTATTCCTCCAGCATTGTTCTTTCTGTTAAGCATTGTTATTGCTATTCAGGATTTTTATTGGATTGCTTCTTCTA
The DNA here is from genome assembly GCF_000151885.1 of Dipodomys ordii. NCBI lineage: Eukaryota > Metazoa > Chordata > Mammalia > Rodentia > Heteromyidae > Dipodomys > Dipodomys ordii. The sequence goes on from NW_012267403.1 coordinate 1,261,274, forward strand.
TTTCATTGAAGAATGAAGTTGAGATATTGATGGGTATTGCACTGAATTTGTACATAGCCTTTGGCAGTATTGCCATTTTCACAATGTTATTCCTCCCAATCCAGGAGCATGGGAGGTTTTTCCACTTCTTTAGTTCTGCTTTAATTTCCTTTTTCAGGTTTTTAAAGGTTTCATCATAGAGGTCCTTCACTTCTATGGTAAATTCCTAGGTATTTTATTTTGGGGGGCTATTACAAAAGGAGTTGCTTTCCTGACAGCCAAGCTCTTCTCATTATTGGCATACAAAAAAGCCATTGATTTTTCAGGGTCAATTTTCTACACTGCTACTTGTCAAAGGTTCAGATCAGCTTGAGTAACTTAGGCTGGAGTCCATGAGGTTCTTTAAATACAAGATCATGTCATCTGCAAAGAGGGAGAGTTTTACTTCATCTTTCCTTATTTGGATCCCCTTTATGTTTGCATCTTTTCTTATTGCTCTACCTAGATATTCTAATACTAACTTGAAGAGAAGTGGAGAGAGTGGACATCCTTGTCTCCTTCCTGAATTTAGAAGAAATGGCTTTAGCTCTTCGCCATTAAGTTCAATGCTGGCTGTAAGTTTGTCATACACAGCCTTTATTATATTGAGGAGTGTTCCATGGATTCCCAGTTTTTCCAGTGCTTTCAGCATGAAGGGATGTTGGATCTTGTCAAATGCTTTTTCTGCAGATAATCATGTGGTTCTTATCCTTGCTCTTCTTTCCTTGCTCTTCTTTTTTTTGGGGGGGGGGGTTGGTCATGGGGCCTGAACTCTGGGCCTGGGCGCTGTCCCTCAGCTCTTTAGCTCAAGGCTAGCGCTCTACCACTTGAACCACAGCACCACTTCCGGCTTTTTTCTTTCTGCTTATGTAGGCTCAGGAATGGAACCCAGGGCCTCAGGCATGCAAGGCAAGCGCTCTACCACTGAGCCACCTTCCCAGCCCCATCCTTGCTCTTCTTGATGTGATTAATTATATTAATTTATTTGCATATATTGAACCAGTTTTGCATCCTTGAAATGAATCCTGTTTGATCATAGTGTATGATTTTTTTGATGAATTGTTGAAGTCAATTGGCCAGAATTGTGTTGAGAAGTTTTGTATTGATGTTCATTAAAGAAATGGGTCTATAGTTCTCTTTCTTTGATGAGACCCTGTCTGGATGAGGGTTATGATGGCTTCATAGAAAGAGTTTGGTAGTGAACATTCACTTTCAATTTTATTGAAGAGTTGGAGGAATATTGGTGTGAGTTCTGCTTTGAAGGCCTTGTAGAATTCCGCTGTAAATCCATCTGGTTCTGGGATTTTCTTAGATGGGAGGTTTCTTATTGTTGTTTCTATTTCAATGCTTGATATGTTTGTTTAGTGGGTTTAAATCTTGGTTTAATTTGATCATATCAATATTTGCAAGAAATTCTTCCATTTCTTCCAAATTCTCAAATTTGTTAGCATAAAGGTTGAGAACTATTCCCTTATAATATTCTCAATCTTGGTTGTTTCTGTGGTGATGTTTCCATTCTCATCTCTGATTTTGTTTATTTGGTGTGTTCTCTTTTTTTGTAAGATTTGCTAAGGGGCTGTTAATTTTGTTAATATTTTCTTCCTAAGAACCAACCCTTTGTTTTGTTGATTCGTTCTATAGTTTTTTGGACTCTACTTCATTTAATTTCTATTTAATTTTAATCATTTGTTTACATCTACTGGATTGGGGTTTGGCTTGTTGCTCTTTTTCAAGGAGCTTCAGGTATATCATTAAATTGTTGGTTTGAGATTTCTCTAATTTGTTGATATAGAGACTCAGAGCTATAAATTTTTTCTCTGAGTACTGCCTTTGCTGTGTCCCAGAGAAGCTGGTAATTTGTATGCAAGAATCTTTTATTGCAATATAAATAGGTGTCTTAGAGAATTATTTGCTGGCATATATGATTTAAAGGCTAAAAGGCTACTAGCTAGCTATAAATTAGAATTTTTTACTTTTTATTTACAGCAAAACATTTGTTCTATTTATTACCAAAATATTTTTAGACAAATAAGTGTGTAAAAATTCTTTTTTTTTTTTTTTGGGTCCGGTCATGGGGCCTGAACTCTGGGCCTGGGCACTGTCCCTCAGCTCTTCAGCTCAAGGCTAGCACTCTACCACTTGAGCCACAGCACCACTTCCGGCTTTTTTCTTTTTGCTTATGTGGTACTGAGGAATCGAACCCAGGGCCTCTGGCATGCAAGGCATGCGCTCTACCACTGAGCCACCTTCCCAGCCCCGTAAAAATTCTTTTTATCTGCAGTGTTCCTTTGGTGATGGGGATTACCCTTTATAATAGAAGAAAAGACCACTAATGTAATCAAAAGTTTCGCAGAAGTGGCACTGTGGCTCCAGTGGTACAGTGCTTGTCTTGAGCTGAAGAGCTGAGGGATAGCATCTAGGCTCAGATTCCAAGCCCCACAACTGAGCAAAAAAAAAAATCACTTCTGCTTTAACTTTCAGTGAGTCCATATTATACCCTCCTCCTTTCCTCAATCACCTCTATTAATCATCTCCTACCCAGGCACTAAGGCTCCTCATGTTGCAATGGTTCCTTGTTTTCATGTCCCCAGAGTATCCCTGTCTCAAATCATGGACACTTCTCTAGACGGTACCAAGCTAAAGTTCTCCAAGTTACCTGTGATTACAGGAAAGCTATGTGAGAAGAAAGGGTAATTGCCGCGAATGCCTTCTCAGCCAGCGAGGAAGAACGACCACCACACCAGGAGTCTTCTCAGATCACGCTTTATTGGAGAGCCTTCTTGTTTGTAGGAGAGCTTGAGCGCGAGAGAACGCACAAAAACATGGCCACTTATATAGGGAATAGGAACACGTGTCGTTTTCCCATTGGTCGTCTGCCTTTCACCGTCACCAGGTGCCACGGGATTGGCTGGGGACTCTACGTGGCTCGTGCATGCGCAAAGCCCAGGACCCACCGTCCCGCCAAGCACTGCCTAATATGGAGTTGCAAGGAAGTGGGCGGCGCCTTGTAATGGCGTTCGCGCCGGCTCCCCGCAGGTAATTATATTATTTTTATCAAATATAAAAAGGTTAGACTTGGAAGTTGGACAAGGGAAGAGATTATCAAAGAAGTTAAGCTTTCCTCTATTTAAATTCCAAGTTATAAAACCTGGGAGACCTAAAATTGGCTAAATATCAAAAACTGCCCCCTGAACTAGATGCCAGTGGCTCATGCCTTAAGCCTGGCTACTTACAAAGCTGAGATCTGAGGATCTTGGTTCAAAACCAGGTTAGGCAGGAAAGTTATGATATTCTTGTCTCCATTTAACTACCAAAGCTAGAAGTGGAGCAATGGCTCAGGTGATAGGGCTCTAGCCTTGAGCACAAGAGCTCAAGGACAGCACCTAGACCCTGAGTTCAAGACCTGGGACCAGCACACGCGCGCGCACACACACACACACACACACACACCACAAAACAAAACACTGCCTTCCCCTTTAAAATGGTAAAAATTTAACATGATACAAACAGTAAGATGAAAAGCTTATTTGAGAAAAAGGAGCCCTAAAGCTCACCTATTGTCCCTATGTTTAGGATAGGTACAGAGATTCTACATATTTTAGTTTAGCTCAATCCCACTTTTTATTATTTCAGAAGTAAACCTCTTTGTATCTTCCTTCAAAGCACATGAGCAGCTCCCTAGGCAGCCTTTTCATTCTGACCCAGATATTGCCATATATGTGGATCTGTTTCTTTTTCCTTTTGGAAAAAAAATATGCCTGATATGTGAGCATTTATTCTGTCTTATACATGGAACCTAGATGCCTCCTGGTGGGCAATATGGTTATGCAGCTAGGATGATGATGAATTCCTGGAGTCACTTAAGCATGAGGATCTGGAGATAATCACTACTGATTCTATTTCCCTGGAGATGATGAAATTATAATATTTTAAGCACAAGAGGCCAAGAGTGAAGTGAGGTATGGAAAAGAAAGAATCAATTTGAACTGTCATACCATACTGGTTGTATTGAACTCTAATGGGAAAATCTAATACATATACTCTATCACAAGCAGGGAGAGTAAGAGGCAATTTAGAAGATGCTTTTGCCTGGCACCTGCGGCTCATGCTTGTAATCCTAACTATTTAGGGGCTGGGATCTAACTGTTCAAAGCCAGCCCAGGCAAAAAAGTCCATGAGACCTTGATCTCCAATTTGCCAGCAAAAAGCCAGAAGTAAAAGTAGAGGTGTAGTTCAAGTGTTAGAGCACTAGCCTTGAGTGAAAAAGCCAAGGAACAGATTCAGGCCCTGAGTTCAAACTCCAGTACGCTTGTTTTTTGTTTTTTTTTAACTTGCAAAGAGTTTAGTTGGTCAAGTGCTTGTGGGGATATAATATGATATAATAGCTGTAATAATTGTCTGAAACTGTTAACCTCAACTGTGAAAGGATTGCTGACTCTCTAGTAGTTTCCAGATGAACTTGTGAAATCTGATTTACTCCAGTGTCTACACATTTCAGTTTTTATTACACATCACCCATTGTTTCTTGGATTGCTGAAGTTCATAACGTATTTTATCTTTTGAGCCTATAGGTATATTTTGATCTCTCTCCTGGTGCCAGAAGAAAAAAAAGCTCGGTAGTAACACTTCATGGAAAAGCCATTCTCAGCTATGCTAAGTGCTGCACATGGAGCAAGTTGAGTTTAACAGACAGATTTAGTGAGCTGTTGGACGGCGGAGAGATTAAGAAGTTAAACTCAGTAGTTTCATAGACGCTAACATGCAACTTCTGGTAAAAAGTATTGCATATGGTAAAAGTGTGGTCTGTTTTTTAAGCATGGAAGGTAATTTAGACTCTTTCTTTTTTCATTTCAATAGTTTTATATAATCATAGCCACATTCTTTGAGTTCTTGGGATAAAAATCAGGAGAGAATTAAGATCCAGCATATTCTAGAGAACTAAATTCTCTATAGTAGAATCTGAATGAGATAAAAGCATTTACTCTTACTTTAAAAAAATACTCATTTTTATTTTTTTCAAAAAGGAATATTAATCAACAAATTGTCAAAACTACTTATTATCTTTCAGAGATGACTCATGCTTGTAATCCTAACTACTTAGGGGTTGCGATCTAAGGATAACTGTTCAAAGCCAGCCCAAGCAGAAAAGTTAATGAGACCCTGAGCTCCAATTTGCCATCAAAAAGCCAGAATTGAAAATAGAGGTGTAGTTCTAGTGTTAGAGCACTAGCCTTGAGTGAAAAAGCTAAGGAACAGCATCCAGGATCTGAGTTCAAGCCCCAGTGCAAGCTTTTTAGAAAGAGGCTTTTACTAGGTCCTATAAATTAACTACCAGCCCCCCAATCAACTTTGCATCACCAAGAAAGAATATATTAACCAATAAATAACCTTGTGTGGAAGGCCAACTGCCCCCTCAGACAAGCAGTATCTTTTTCTCATAATTTGAAAGCGAACAGCCAAAACTTCAGAGGATCACCTTGTTCTTGTTCTGTTCTAGTAATAAACTAATTACTTCTCTGGAACTCCTCCAGGGACACGGATTGAGCTAATGGTCAACCATATCACACCTGCAATATGGTACTATTTTAATTACACATACCCTTATCATTCCCTACACCTAATTCTCCCTATTTAACCTGAAGCTAATGTCTTCCCACAGCTGCCATGTAACTAGTCTCCTTTCTCTGCCCATCACCATGTCTCTTATAGTGGCAAGTGGACAGACCTAATATGGGACCCCTGGGGTCTAAAAACCTGCTTTTAGAAGGTAGCATCTATGTAGATGTCAAAATGAGTGTGTCAGGGCCAGATCTCAAATTGTGAAGAGACCAAGAGCATGTCATGAAATGGATTAGAAAGATCAGGTGGGAGTTGCCACTAACACACAAAGATGAAGAAGGAAGAAGAAGGAAAAAAGGAAGAAGAAGGAAATGAAGGAGGAGGAGGAGGAGGAGGAGAGGGGGGAGGCAGAAAGGGGAGGAGGAGAAGGAGGAAGAAAAACAAAAGGAAGAATGAAAAAGCAAGCAAGCAAGAAAAAGAAAGAAAGAGGAAAGGTTGACAGCACCTGGACCCAAAGATGCAGAAGGATGATTAGCCAAAGCTTATTCTCCCTGGCAAATTGCCAATTCCACTGTAGTCAGTGAAAGCAATGATAACTGCATGAGAGATTAGATTATAAATTGCCTTGTATTTGGGAGGCAAACTAAAGCTTTTAGCCAATGAAGTAACATCATCACATAGATATTTTATTTCTCTACTATTTTATTATGAAATTATAAAGAAAATACTATAAAATTACAATGAAATATGGATTTTATAGTTAACTCCCATGTGCTCCACTTAAATTCTACAATTAGCATTTTGCTGGATTTATTTAATCATTTATCCTTATCTATTCTTCTATCCATACATCAATAACCTGATAATTGATGCATTTTAAAATAAGATGCACAGAATAATACATTTCATCCCTAAAAATGGATTTGATTAATATTTATATGTATGTTAGTACAGACACTAATAGTGTTATTGAGGTAAGTTTTACATACAATTAAATATACAAATTTTAAATGCACTGTTCTCTGAATTTTGACATAGGCATCCATTGGCATACATAACCCAAATTGTATCAAAATATAGAAATATATAGAAAAGGGTTCACTTCCAAACTTTACTGTTATACTTTGACAGCCTGCTTAGAGGCTAATTCTTGAATAGAATCTATCTTTAATATTGGAATGATTGCGACCATTTATGGTATGAATGACTCAATATCTATACAAATTATATGGTTAATGTTTTATACTTCCTATGCTTTGGGAAATATGACATTTTGGCACACCCTATGCAGAGACTGGCTATGTAACAAGCGCTCAATAAATCATGCATACTAAGTCTTTGTTTTGTTTTGTTTGTTATTTTGTATGTTGTGAGGTCTGAACTCTGTCCCTCTGTCCCTCAGCTCGTCAGCTCAAGGCTAGTGCTCTACCACTTGAGTCACAGCACCATTTCCAGCTTTTTCTGCTGCAGAAAAAGTGCAAGGCAAGCACTCTACCACTGAGCCACCTTCCCAGTCCCGCATACTGCGTCTTTAATAAGCTTCCTGAAGCCTGGACCTGGTTGTTCATGTCTAGTTACTTATGAGACTAAGAAACAAGGATCATGGTTTGAAGCCATCCATGAATGGGAAAGTCCATGAAACTCTTATTGCAAATTAACCACCAAAAGCTAGAAATAGAGCTGAGGCTCAAGTGGTAGAGTACTAGCCTAGGGCAAAATAGCTTTGGGACAGCACCCAGGCCCTGAGTTTAAGCCCAAATCTGGCACACACACACACACACACACACAAAGAAAAGCTTCCTGGTAGTCAATATTTCAGTGTTGTCATGGACAGTTTGTGGGGTAACTAACTACATCCTATGTAATTCCCCTGACAGAGGACTCTTTAGAATATTTTCCTGATTTTTTCCAGACTTTACTATATATCTTTTCCCTTTGATGATTTTGCTGTTTCCCCTTTAAATGTAATAAATTACAGCTATGATTGTGACTTTGTGCTAAGCACTGTAAGCTCTCATCAAATCATCCAAGCAAAGGGGTCATCTTGAAAATTCCCAACATAGTGACCCTTAGAGAAAGTTTCCTTATTCCTCTTCTCTATTAATCCTCAGCATCCCAATCCTCCAGAAACAAATACTGTTATAATTTATCATTATAGATTAGTTTTGCCTCTTCCTAGAACATCATATAAATAGAATCAAACAGCATATAATGGTTTCCTTTGTTCAGGATATTTTTTAAAGATTTGTTCATGTTTTCACATGCATAGCTTGCTCCTTTGAATATGCCATACCTAATTTATTTGTTATTGTATTGATGAACCCTTGAGTTGCACCTACACTGGAGCTTTAATGAAACATTCATAGGTAAGATTTTACTGTAAATATAAGTTCCTTCTCTTATTTAGCAGAGGTATGTACTACTGGGTCATAGTGCTAGGTTATAATGTGAGTGACTACTTCACTTTAAATAAACTCATATTTTTCCTAAAATGATTATTTTACATTCACACAAACAATGCATAAGGATATTAGTTGTTTCATATTCTCACCAATATTTGGTGTCATTATTCATTTTAATATTAGTCATTTTAGTGGATTTACAGTCACATTCATAGTATTGCTTTATTTATTAAAAAACAAACAAACCAAATGTACTTGTTAAAAATAATGCAGTTTGGCAGGTGCCAGTGGCTCATGCCTATAATACTAGTTACTCAAGAGGCTGAGATCTGAGGATCGTGGTTTCAAGTTAGCCCAATCAGGACTCTTATGTCCAATTTACAAAATACTGTAAGAGGAGATGTTGAAAGGGAAAAGCTAAGCATAAGTGGGGAGGCCCTAAGTTTAAACCTCAGTACTGGCACACAAATACTCAAAAATAATGCTAAAACAATTTAGGGCTATGGATGTAATTTAGTGGTAAGGCACTTGCCTAGCATATGGGAAGCCCTGGGTTTCATCTCCAGCAAGGTAAAAAAAAATAAAAGAAAAAGAAAACAATTCAGAAGTATATAGTTTATAATTTCTTCCATTTACCACCAAATCCTGTCCTGCTACTTGTAAGGTATATTAAATAGGTAGGTTTCATTAGGTAGCTGATGAAAGAACAGCACGGGCTATTCAGGCCAGAAAAGTTTATTTACCGAACTGCTGCCCGCTCCATGCATGGTGGAGAAGCATGGCTGAAAAGGAAAGGGGGGAGGGGGCCCACCTCTGGCCCAGGACTTATCTAGGCCAGGGACAGGAAGAGGTGTGGCCAACTGGGGGAAAGTTGTGGCCACACTGGATCTGGATGTGACCTCAGGGTCTGGGACCCTCCTAAGGTCAGATGGGAGGCATGTGACCAGAGGTGGCCCAGGATGTGATATAGTAGAGGGGAAGGTGACTGCTTCCAGGTCTACCAGTTACCTAGGTAACAGATACTGGGAGGAAACAGCCGAGGGAGGGAGGTGTCCCTGTTCAGACTTTAAACTACTTATATGAGGGCCATGAGAATAGTTAGGTGTTCCTTCTTCCCATCCTTTTTCTGAAGGACATTCCCTATCCCAACATCAAGATACTCCTGAAAATGTGCAAAAAATATCTCTCACTCCATGTATCACCCAGGCCTGGACTTCCCTCCCCTACACTGCCTAATCCAGCCTTGCTCTCATGTGGGAAGACCTTTTTGAGATATGTGTTCTGGCACCTACTAATTGTGGTAGTACTGAAGCTGAGAAGGAACACTCTGAATCTAGAATAAGCCTTCTCACGCATCATGGCTGTCAATTTTCTTCATTTCCTTTTTCCAAGAGCCCTTTTGCTACCTTCTCTCCAACTCATATTATCTCCATGCACTTGTTTAGTTTGAGACATTTTTGTCTTTTGCCAGGGCATTTGCAATAGCCTTTCAGATGATCACTTTGCCTCAATCTCTCCTTCATATCTATCATCCATACTGCTAAGAGAAAAATCTTTTGAACTAAATTCCAAATTCTTTTGGAATTTGAGTTCTCTGTGTTTTTCTGACTCTTGGCTTTGATTTTTTGCTGTTCCTTTAGCCTAGAAAGTCCTTTATTTTTTTCTCCAGTTCTAAATGTCAATTTTTTTCCCAGTGCAAATTGCTGCTCCCTCAAGTCTGCCTGTCCAGGTGAGAAATAAGCTCTCCATTTGAAGGATTTTGTACTAGTGTCTTAGCCATCCTGGTATTTGTTTTCTACTTTGCAGAACAGAGTGCTTGAAAACAAAGATTCTGAGGTTGAATGTACCTGAATTCAAATGCTAATCCCATCTCTTACTAGTGTGGGACTAGACAAATTTATTATGTTAATCAAGCTTCAATTTCCTCTATAAGTAAATGAGGAATAACAAGAGCAATTCCTGGCCCAATAAAACTTTTGTGGAGAGTCTATGAAAAACACATGTTTAGGGGCTGGGAAGGTGTCTCAGTGGTAGAGTGCTTGCCTTGCATGCATCATTCCCTGGGTTCGATTCCTAAGCAGAGAAAAGTTGGAAATGGAGCTGTGGCTCAAGTGGTAGAGTGCTAGCCTTGAGCTGAAGAGCTGAGGGAAAGTGCCCAGGCCCAGAGTTCAGGCCCCACAAAAAAAAAAAAAAAACATGTTTAGTACTAGTTGAGGAAGCAGAATTGTGGTTCAAGTGGCAGAATATCAGCCTTGAGTGAAAAAGTTCAGAGACAGTGCCCAGGCCCTGAGTTCAAGCCCAGTAAGTTCTTAATAAATGCCAGCTGTTGTTATTCTTCTATTATCTAGAGGAGGGACAGAATCTAGAAGAGAAATTCAGATATAAAGATTGTTTTATTGAGAGGCTGTTAAAAACCACAGGATTCATTCTTTTTCTTGGAAAATGTATTGTAAAATGTAAAAAGAGCTGAAGTTGGCATCCTAAGAAAGTTCAACCTGCAGGAAGAAGGCAGAAGTGCAAGAGTCTATGAAAATACAATGGAGAATAAAATGAAATGGCTAATGTAGGATGTGCTGTATGGAGCATTGTAAGAAGGCAGTGAGGTTCAACGAGAGAAAAATACACAAATCAAGTAGGATCAACTGAAGTCCATTATCTTTCACAGTATGAAAATCAATTCAGATCTCTGAAGTGTGTCCATGGATAAAGAGGCAGCAAAAACTATAGTGATGATGATGATGGGAATGAGAAAGTGAAGGTAGTGGGCATAGATATGTATGTTTGCCTATACGACAGAAGGACTGAGGGTAGGTAGCATGTGAGAGACACACAGTCTTAATGGAGATTTCTTTTTCTCCTCTTTCCTTTCCTTTCCCTTACCTTTTACTTTCCTTTTCTCTTTTATTTCTTTTTCCTAAAGATAAGGATTATTTGAGTTGTAAATAAGGTGAGAAATAGTCACAGTAGAGTTTGGGATTGGAAAAGAGAGGATGGACAATTGATATATTGAAGCAGGAGAGGGAAAATCAAGACCAAAGTATGTGAATTAGCTTTGATTAGTCCAGAGATCAGAGGAAAGCAAAGAGGTTGATATGGTAACTGTGGCTCATATATCTTTGACTCTCCTAATCTCATAAGGGCAGAAGGTTTGATGGTCTTCATATGTGCCAGACCTCCAGGAAATGACAGACTGAGGAAGAACTAAGGAAAATTTAGGGGAGTAAGCTATAAGAATAAGGATATGTTTTTCATTACATGAGTTTCCTGATATACAAATAATGAAGCCTGATATAGGAGCTAGGGCATGAGGGAGGGGAAAAGGGAAAAGGCCAGGGTGTGAAAAGCCATGAGTATAAGGGGGAGGGAATACGTGTGGCTGGATTAGCGGAGGATTGAAATACCACTTGTTACCAGGTGACAATGAATAATTCACTTGAATTAATGCTAGTTCTGCCCCTCCTGAAGAAGTGTCTGATTCTTTCCATTCATTTGTACCAAGGCAGCTAGAAAGAAGTAAGTATGATCCTCGGAGAACGATGGTATATCCTCCTATTTCCCATTGCCCACCCTTAGCCTAATTTAGGTAAAATCTGCTTGGCAGTCAGTGAGGCAGAGGTGTTTAAATGACCTTTGCCATTTCTCACTTTCCAGTCTTCAATGTCAGTCTTATCTGGCCTAGCTGGAAGCCAGATGCAAACCTATAAGGAGGGGCAGATCTTTTTTGGAATATTTTTTTGGTACCCTGTTTATACTCTTACAGAACCAATATCTCCCAGTGAAAAACTAATTAGTTGGAGATACAAGCTCTGTTCTTTGGAAGCTCACCTCATAGTGGATAACAAAGCCAGACAAACAGGGAAATCACTAATAATGTGCATTGCGAAGGGAGCAAGGCCCTTGAGTAGAAATGAATAACCCATATGCTTTCTCGTGTGTGTGTGTGTGTGTGTGTGTGTGTGTGTGTGTGTGTGTATGTGACCATCCTGGGCTTGAATTTAGGGCCTCGGCACTGTCTCTGAGCTTTTGTGTGCAAGGCTAGAATTACAGGTGTGAGCCATGGGTGCCCAGCCTCCAATCCATGATTCCTTATTGAGTTGTGACTTTGCTTCTTTCTCAGTTTCCTTCCTCTACTCATTGACTTGGAGCAAGACAAGACTCATACCCAAGCCTTCAAATTCCAATTCTAAAAGGAATGAAGTGATATTGAGGACCTATTTGGTATCAAGTACTATTTTATGTATATTTTGGAGCATATTAGACCTAAGACACTTGATCTCTCTCAGTCTTAACTATCTTATTTCTAACTTGATGACACAGAATTTTGCTAGGAATATTTTTATTAATTTAGTTATTTATCAAACAATGCTTTCTATATTCACTCTTTTAAAATTTAATTAAAACATTTTGTGCTGGTCCTAGGGCTGGAACTCAGAGCCTTAGGCTCTCGCTTGTTTTTTTTTTTTTTCCAGTCAAGGCTGGTGCTTTACTGCTTAAGCCACAACTCCATTTCCAGGTTCGGGTGGTTAATTGGAGATAACAATCTCAGGCAGCCTTCAAATCATGATCCTCAATCTCAGGCTCTCTAGTAGCTAGAATTACAGGCATGAGCCACCAGCACTGGACTTCTCAAAATTTGCTGACATTTCTTACAAGGTTTAATAATACTAGAAATAGATATTGCCTTCTTTTCGTTTGAATACTTTTAAATTCTTTAATATAGTGTCATTTTTCTTTTTTAATATTATATTGTAAAGGTGATGAACAGGGGGTTTTCAGTTACAAATGGTAATGAGTAAATTTCTTTTAAACACTGTTACCCCTCCCTCATTTTCTCCCACTTACCATTCCCTTCCCCCCTCCAAGTTGTAAAGTTAATTTCCAACACAGTGTCTAGTGAGTATCATTGTTGTGTTAAATCATCCTTTGTCCTGTTGTTTCTGTGATTCCCTTTCCTGTCTATGGATCAGAAAAGCTTATATACAAGACAAAGCATACAGAAAACAAAAACAGAGAGAAAAAATAGAAATAACTGCATACAGGACATAAAAAGAACTTCTTGTTTCCAGTTCTTGGAGTGCATTTTGATATGTTTCATTATATATGGTACAATGTACTCATCGATTGGGCAATTGCGATCCCCTGCTAAGAATATCATAGACATATTCTAGTTATATAAAATAAGGGAAACCATTCAACCTATATTGCTTTGTGCCTGGTTTGCTGGCTTAATATATTTTTTCCAGGTCTTCCCATTTCTTTAGGAATGGGGAAATATCATTTTTTTCTGATAGAGGCATAGAACTCCATTTTGTATATATACCAATGGATCAAGAAGACATTGCTTTCTGTATAAATTAGTTCTTGCAATAAGATTTACTTTGTAAATTGATGCACAAATAACTTTGCTACCTGGAAAGCAATAGTTCCCCCAAAAGGTAATTTTGGAGAATGCCCTCCACCTTTATTTTGGGGTTGAAGTGGATTTGTTATGGCCTCACCAAGTCTGTGAAAAGTAAGTAAAGCTGGAAATGCTAATGGAGCCATTATACTGGTCCCCATTGAAGTGCTATTAACAGAAGGGGAAACTCGCTCTAAAAATGAAAGGAATTCAGATTCTTTTCTAAGCATATTTTTAGAACATGGACTTAATCTTGCCAGCCTTCCTAAAATACAAGATTATTACTTGTTAAAAAGCCCCACATGGTAGAATACAGATTTGAGGTCCATAAATGAGATGATTCAGGTAATATACCCCAATTATACCAAAAAGTTAAATCTTTCTAACTACAGTGTCTGGTGAATGAGGGGAATAACTACCATGAATGAGTTTTAGTGTTGGATTGAAAGGATGCTTTCTTTTGCAACCTTATGGAGGAAAAATATTATTTACATTTGAAATTGCAAGATCCTAATACTTAAGTGACTACACAATATTGTTGAACAGTCTTGTCACAAGGATTTAAAAGCCCATTTGCTCTATTTAGTGAAAGCATAGCAAGAGACTCATAGAATTTGCAGTTACAAATACTTGACAATATGAAAATATATTACAATATGTGAATGACCTCCTTATGGTCAGCCCTGATCCTGAACACTGACTTGCTAACATCAGTGCAGTGCTGAATCATCTTTCTTGACATAGCTGCAAGGTGTCACTTTTAAAGGCTCAGATTAAGCTCATGCCTGTAATCCTAGCTACTCAGGAGGCTGAGATTCAGAGGATCACAATTTGAGGCTAGCCATGGAAGAAAAGTCTGCCAGACTCCATCTACAACAGTTACCTATCAGGTCTTCAGTAATTTGAGGAATCCACATTCCCATGCCAGACTTGAGATAGGCCATTTTTTTTAAATTTACATGTCCCAAGGAGCAAGATAAAATTACATGGGTTCTTGGGAATAACAGGTTTTTGTGACATTTTAGATTCCAAACTGTGGGCTAATAGCAAAGCTTTTGTATGAAGTTCTCAAATGAACCAATACAAACCGTTGATTTGGACAGGGGAATGTCAAAAGATCTTTAAATTTTGGGGCTGGGAAGGTGGCTCAGTGGTAGAGCACTTGCCTTGCATGCCTGAGGCCCTGAGTTCAATTCCTCAGCACCACATAAGCAAAAAGAAAAAAGCCAGAAGTGGTGCTGTGGCTCAAGTGGTAGAGCACTAGCTTGAGCTGAAGAGCTGAGAGACAGTGCCCAGGCCCAGAGTTCAGGCCCTACGACCGGACCCCCCCCCCACAAAAAAAGATCTTTGAATTTTTAACACAAAGCCTCATGACAGCATTCCCCTGAGATTGCTTGGTTTATAGGCAATTTAAATGGCATGTATATGAAAAGCAAAGTCTGGCCCTTGAGGTACTCCTGAAGATGTTGGGGAAAGTCCCATGAACTGTTGCAAAACTCAAAACAACTCGAAAACACAGAAACATATTGGCCATCTTGTTTATGATTCATTGCTTCTACTTGTGATCTACTCCAAAAGACTGAAATGTTTAAATTGGGGCTAGCCCAGTGTAGTGTTGTAGTGTATGTGTTTCATCAGGTTTTGATAATATTAGACCAAAAAGGAAAGGGTTATCCCATTGGATGGAAGATATCCAGGCCATCCAATTGAATGATCTGAAAGGTCAGATTAAAAACTGGAATTCCATTTTGGAATTGGATTGATACTGATATTTACTCACTGACCAAAGTACCTTTATAGACAGTAATCAATGACAGGCAGATACATAGTTGTCGTTGAACAGCTGGTAATGAAGTTAGGAGCCTTGGCCCTCTGGCCTAGTTAAGCCTTCCCTGTGTTCACCTTGGGAGATGTTGATTTATAGAAAAAGTGTGGATAGTTGCTACAAAAAATGAGCTGAGGGCTTTAAGAGAAAAACTGTTGAAATTACCTAATCTTATGTGGAGTGGAGTTCTTACCTCCAATGTAAGAGAATCAGTAACCTATGACACAAAATATGCATACAATTCATTCTAGTTGTGTAGAGCAGGTAAAGATGACTACAGACTGACTGATCCCAAATCTGAAGGTATAGATTCTAGTTATAACTGTGATTCTAACTTACACAAGTAAGTTCCCTCCTCAGGGCCTCATTGATCATAAGTGGATGTTAACATATATGGTACAAACAGTACAGTATAAGCATCAAACAGGAATTGTGAGGCAAATACTAATGACTCACACCTGTAATCCTAGCTACCCAGGAGACTGAGATCTGAGGATCATAGCTCAAAACTAGCATGGATAGACAAATCTGAGACTATCTCCAATTAACCAGTAAAAACCCAGAAGTAGAGGTGTGGCTCATATTGGAGCACCAGACCTAAGCTTTTGAAAAAAAAACTAAGGGAGAGCACCCTGGCTCTATGTTCAAGCCCTATTACATACACATATGTCACATACTTATACAAACATCAGTGTTTGAAGCATAAAACATCTTAAGTATATAATCACTTGTCTTACTATTATTTTTCTCCTTATATTTCTCCCCACCAGCAGCTCCTCTCATTTAATTCTTTCTGTTCTCTTTTTTATTATCCCCTAATTGGATCTTGAGTTTAACAAACAGAACTGCACTTAGGCAAAAGAAACAAAGTTTAGTGTCTATTTAAGAGATCTGAATATTGAATCTGTTCCTTCCAAGTTGTTTGGTAACTCCTCCCTCATCCTTTTTTTGTGCCAATCTTGCGGCTAGAACTCAGGGCCTGGGTGCTGTCCCTGACCTTTTTTCACTTAAGGCTAGTGCTCTACCACTTGGACCACAACTCTACTTTCAGCCATTTTTTGGTGGTAAATTGGAGATAAAGCATCACATGGAGTTTCCTGCCTGGGTTGAGTTTGAACTATAGTACTCAGATCTCAGCTTCCTCAGTAGCTAGGATTACAGGAATGAGCTATCAACACTTGGCACTTCCTCTTCTTGAACCTCAGTTTTATTATCTGTAAAAAGTGAACACACATAACACATTCCTCACAAGGTTGTTGTCAGAAAATGGGACAGATTGGACATATGTCAGCAGTTCTTACTGTCTCTGAAATGCATCCAGCTCCTCCCATGAAGAGAAATCTATTTTCTCACTTTTCAAATTGAAATTAGCCTTGTGACTTGCTTTGATTAACAGAATGAGTACTGCAGCAGTATTGTGCACATATGACTTCTAATTTTAGGTCACAAAGGACCTAACAAGTATATTTTCACCCTTTTGAAAGCCAGCTACCAAGTATAAATGTCTGAATACTCCCAAGAAATGCCATATGAACTATGAGTGGCTTTGGAAGATAAATATTACAGAAGAGTGATAGATGACCAGCTAGCTGTTCAGACACTTGAGATGAGGTGCCAGATGAGAGAACAGCCATATTGGATTCTCCAGTCCCTAACCAGCTTTCTGAAGAAATATGACAACAGAAATGAAACATTCCTCACCAGATCTGTTCCAACTTCAGAATCATAAGCATAAACATAAATGGTGGTTGAATTAAACCAATAAGTGTGGAACATTTTGTTTCACAGAAAACAGATTTAAAAAAACAAACAAAATGAAATAGTGCCCCACCAAGTGGTTGGTAGGGTTAAGTGCTCAAGGCCTGATTATTCTTCATTTAAGTGTCCCCTGCTGTGTACTGGTGGCTCACGCCTGTAATCCTAGCTACTCAGGAGGCTGAGATCTGAGGATCGTAGTTCAAAGCCAGCCCTCGCAAGGAAGTCCATGAGACTCTTTTTTTTTTTTGGTCAGTCGTGGGGCTTGAAGTCTAGTCCTAGGTGCTGTCCCTCAGCTCTTCAGCTCAAGGCTATGGCTCTACCACTTGAGCCACAGCACTACTTCCAGTTTTCTGGTGGTTTATTGGAGATAAGAGTCTCATGGACTTTTCTGCATGGGCTGGCTTTGAACCGTGATCCTCAGATCGCTAGGATTACAGGCATGAGCTACTGGCACCCGGCCCATGAGACTCTTACCTCCAATAAACCACCAGAAAACAAAAAAAAACCCTGCTGGGTGCTGTGGCTCAAGTGGTAGAGCACTAGCCTTGAGCTAGAGTGCTGAGGGACAGCTTCCAGGCCCAGAGTGCAAGCCCCAAGACAAACAAAACATAAAAAAAAGTGTCTTATAAATACATTAAAAACAATAGTAAGAAAGATAAAACCACTTGTTTCCTTACCTTGGGGTTCATTTCACTTAACATCATCTTATCTCACCTTCTTCTAATATATTTAAGGTACCGCGTGACTTTTTGTTGCTTTGTATGTCCCTCCCCCACGGTATAAACCCCCCCTTTTTTTACTGTATTTGATGTTGGTATAATTTGGGGAGGGGAAGGGAAAAAAAACAAATTGTTTATATTGGGATACAGGTTGACCCATTGCAACAATGAGATGTACAAGATGTTATGTTGAAAAACGAACTTTACAATTTAGGCGGGGTGGGGGGAGGGAGTATAGTTGAGGAGGTGGGAGGGAAGGGATGGTAGGGGGAAAACAAAGGAGGAGACAATGCTTGATAAGGAATGTACTCATTATCTTGCTCATGTAACTGTAACGCCTCCTCTGTACACTATTTTCACAGTAAAAAAGTATTAAATACAAAAATAAATAAATAAAAGAGTCCCTTGGCTAGGCGCCAGTGGCTCACAGCTGTCATCCTAGCTACTCTGGACGCTGATATCTGAGGATCATGGTTCAAAGTCACACCAGGTAGGAAATTCTGTGAGACTCTTGTCTCCAATTTTTAAGAAGCTGGAAATAAAGCTGTGGAAGAACACCAACCTTGATTAAAAAAACTAAGGAACAGCAGCCAGGCCTGAGTTCAAGGCCCTCAATACTGGCACACACACACAAAATTGAAGTGTTTGTTGGCTTTCTTGGTTGGTGCTGTTCATCATCAAAGCTTGTTACTTTCACTACAACATAACTGAGAGACTTGACCTCTATTGTGACACGGACGTAAGGTAATGACCATCATCTCTATTTAAAGGCACCCATGAAGGTTACACAGGTTAAGGATGCACAGTTAAGTGACCTCCCTTTGCCCAGACTGTGCCTGTGTCACCTACAGGTGTACTGCTCAATTGATGCCAGGCAAAATGAATAGTAAGTCATTCAATCTACCCAATTCCAGCAACACAGAGAAGGAAATTAAGACATCAATTGTTTGTTATATGCCTGGCATTACTCATCACTGCTCAATGAATTAAATATATCATGTTCCCTATTTTCAGATTATAAACATGAAGGATAGAGAAGTTTTTTCCCACTCTTTGGGCTCCCTGGGAAGCACTGATAGTATGTAAGAGGCAACTTAAAAGATGCGTTGGGCCAGGTATCCATGGCTCATGCCTGTAATCCTAGCAATTATTCAGGAGGCTGAGATCTGAGGATCATAGTTTGAAATCAGTCCAGGCAGAAAAATCTATGAAACTCTTACCTCCAATTAACCACCAAAAAGACAGAAGTAGAGCTGTAGCTCAAGTGGTAGAGTGCTTACCTTGAAAACAAAAGCTCAGGGATAGCACCCAGGTCCTGGGTTCAAGCCCCAGGACAAACACACACACACACACACACACACACACACACACACACACAATGTTTTTGTTGGGTCCTTTGAATTAACTAAAACTCTCTCAACTTTGTATCTGTGCCCTTGGATCTGAGCTATTCTCTCATGGTCCCTTTGCAATCACCTTGTTTCCAAGAGGAAAGAGAAGATTCAGATAACCATCTTGTGTGGAAGGCAAGCTGCACCTCAAACAATACTTCCTTCTTATCATCTTAAAGAAAACAGTCTAAAATTTAGGAGACCACCTTGCTCCTTGTTCTGTTCCAGTAATAAAGGAACAACTTCTATAGAGTTACTCCAGGAACAAAGACTGAAGTAAAGAACAGCCAGGCCATACCTGTGATTATACACTCCTTGCCCCCAATTCTCCCTCCTTAACCTAAAACCAGTGTCTGTACCTCTGAAGCCTGTGAAAGCTGTATTGAAGTGCTGATTACATGGCTTCCATGTAATCAGTCTCCTTTCTTTGCCCCTCATCTTTATTTGGCACAACCTGGAAAGTGGCTGAACCTAACTTGGAACTCCTAGAATTTGGGCCTGAGGTCTAAAATCCCAGCCTCAATTACCGGATAGTAATTAGGGGGACCATGGATCAAGAATCATGGGAGAGAAGGAAAGCCAAGGTAATACAAGGCAAATGAGACAAGACTGAGTAGATAAAGATGGACTGTTGGGCAGTCCTAATGGCAGCTCCCTATGGAGGATGACAGATCTCTGTATCAATCACTCATTAGATAACTACTCCATGATTTCAAGTCCAGATTTAATCATCTCCCTGTTCAAGCCATTCCCAAATGCAGAAATGCCATTTATGTGGTGTGTGTGTGTGTGTGTGTGTGTGTGTGTGTGTGTGTGTGTATGTGTGTGTTGGTACTGGTGCTTGAACTCAGGGCCTGGGGACTGTTCTTTAGCTTTTTCACTTAAGGCTGGCTCTCTACCACTTGAGCCACAGCTCTACTTCTCACATTTTGGTCCTGGACTTTCCTGTTCAGGATAGTTCTCAACCAGGATCCTCAGATCTCAGTTTCATAAGTAGCAAGGTTTACAGGTGTGAGCCACTGTCACATGGTCCAAATGCAGAAATGTTGAAAGAAAAAAAATTAATCATGTGATGAAGTAGAAAACTCTGACCCCAAACCTGAAAGTTTCTCTTAAGCTATTTAATTCTGGGTAACTTATGGAAGCCTCTGAAATTCAGTTTATGTTTTATGGAAAATTATAATAAGAATACTTACCTGTAGCCAGATATAAGGTTGTGTGCCTATAATCCCAGCACTTGGAAGGCAAAGGCAGAAAATTGAGAATGTGAGAGGCTAACCTGGGCTACATAGCATGACCCTGTCTCAAAAACAATAAGAAAAAGTATAGTTAGGAAGTGGAGGTGTGGCTCAAGTGGTAGAGCACTACCCTTGAGTGAAAAAGGTTAGGGATAGCACTCAGGGCCTGAGTTCAAGCCCCAGTACCAACACACACACACATACCACATAAATGGCATTTCTGCATTTGGGAATGGCTTGAACAGGGAGATGATTAAATCTGGACTTGAAATCATGGAGTAGTTATCTAATGAAAAGCAGAAAAAATAGAAAAAGGAATAGCTTGTAAGACTGGTTTGAAAATCAAGAATGTGAGATAAAGCATTTTGCCTGATACAGAGTAGGTACTGAATAGCTTCTATGATAACTAGGAGAATTATTATGTTGTGGTATTCTATTTATAAACTGGAGGGAATAAAGAGCTATCCAGGAGAGAAAATGGTATTATATTTTCTGAATTATCATGTATTCAGTAGGCCCTCAAGTCAGTATTTACTCCAATGAACAAACGTTTATTGAAAAGGATTTATACAGACATAACACTCTTACCTTCAAAAGGCAGAGGAGCCTTTGTTATTATGAACACATACACTGTGGCAACTTAAAACTACAGTTAAGGAAAGAGGGAAAAAATATCTTCTCCCTAGCCAGGGACTGAGACCTAGAACTAAAACTTTTTCATTCAGTCAGCCCCCTTCTTCATTCTTTAAGTCTGAATGACTTGAAAAGGAGACCTAGCTAGGTTTGGTGCAGAGGAGAATTGTAGAACCTGGAGAACATGAGGCCTTTTCTTTTGGAATGAAGTTTCCTGCACAATCCACAGGAAAGAGGTGCCCAGCATCTATCCTGAGCTGAGGTTGCCTTATACAAGACAGACTTAGAAGAGAGAAGGATGAATGGAAATAAGTCTATCCACTTCATCAGTGTTTACTGATTGGTACTCATGTGAATTTAAGTCCACACCTTCTCTCCCCATGATATACCACTGAGCAGGTACCAAAGTAACCATTTTGAACACAAGCCAACATCATAATCATCACCGGGCCCTTCTCAGCCAAAAATAACTCCTGTAGGTTACGCCTCAGCCTCAATGTCTTGCTTGGGCAGTGAGTTAGGCAGGACCTATATACAGGGACTGGTTCTGTAATTCATTGTGGAGAAAGTCTAATCCAGCCCAACAGATCTCAGAATTTCCAGCCACCTAACCTGGTACTTAAGAATTTTAGCACATCTGAGAGACTTGGGTAGGGAGCTATAGGCTAACATCCAGGCCTCATAAATGATATTAAAAGGAAGATTTGTCTAAGCTACCTCTGGTACTTAAGGATGAGGATGGAGGTGGAGGAAAAGATGGCACTTAGTCTGTTAGGAAGTCCATCAAGAAGACTGCTGTCTCTTGGGAGCCTTAGACAAAAATAAATGGAAGAGAAACCAAGATATGAGCATTCCCCCTGGCCTCAGAGCCTATAGCTTCTTAAGACTTCAGGCATGAGGTACAAGCAACAGTCACTTCTGGGCTTTTGCCCTGCCTTTAACTCCAAACAGGAGCAGTGAAATGAAAATGGGAGAGAAGGCCTCATCATCAGATACAGTCGTTAGCACCTGAATCTCATTTCTTCTTAAATCAGAAATCCCAAGAGCACGAAAAAATGAAGCGCAAAGTGGGGGGAGGGGGAAGGTGTTGTGCTTCTATCACATTAAATAGGAGACTTGGTGAAGTAGGGAATCAGGACATCAAGCACTCTGCCAAGGGGAGGGCTTATGATCAGCTGAAGTCTACATGTTCTCCTCTTCATTCGTCCTGCTTCCGTTTGGGCTTTTTGGGGTTTCTAGACCGACTCTTGGCTTTGCAAAGAGGACATATAGGTGCATTCCGGTGAATTTGCTGGTGACAGGACAAACAAGCCTGGTGGGGGAGGGGCACAGGATAAAGAAAGTTAGTGCATATATTCATCTAGACCATGGCTCCTCAGGGACCCAGAAAGCAATTGTGATTTTCCATCAGGATGGAACAGTAATCAGACTCCAGGATAGAGATTAGTGCTCTTGGATATCATAGAAGATGAGGTAAAGGAAAAAACTCAGGTCAGAGAAGGGTGTTGAAAAATATATGTAAATTTTGGAAATAAGGCAAAATGAGGACTTAGCATTATACTACACTGCTGTCTCTAACAGACTGACTCATGATTATTTAATATTCTGGGGAGGGGTTAGTAAACTTTTTCTAAAAAGGCCAAAATAAGAAATAGTCTAGACTTTTGATACTATATTGTTTTGTTGCAACTACTCAACTCTATTTTATGTTAAGATGCCTATAAATCCTAGCTTTGCAGAAGGCTGAGATCTGAGGAACAGAATACAAAGCCTATGCAGAAAAGTCTGTGAGATGCTTATTTTCAATTATCTGGCAAAAAAGGCAGAAGTTGAGGTATGGCTTAAGTGGTAGAGCCTCACCCCTAAACAGAAAAAGCCAAGTTGAATACCTCAGTTCAGTCCCCAGTATGGGCACAGAAACAAAACAACAACAAAAAGATACAATATATAAATATACAGGCATGAATGTGTGCTGATAAATCTTTAACAAAAACAGGGATCAGGTCTGACTTTGCCTGTATATTATAGTTTGCTGAGCCTAGGATCGAACAGAATGTCTCTTTGTTTAACTGTTTACTATTGATCAAACTGTGTAAGGTTATTAGGATAACCTGTAGATGGATTTTGCCCGGTAATGATACAAATGAGTTCTTTTGGGGTGGTGGATAACCAAATTGCCCCATAGGAAATAAATCAGTTTTGTATCTAACTTTGCAAATTTATTTCAGATTTCCTTTGTTTTCTTAACGATATAAATATCTGCTCCTCAACTATTTTGGGAACATGCCTTCTGATCCTGGTGGCTCCATCATTGATCCATGCTAACTATATATTTGTGTAAATAATTATGTCTGCAACATTTGAAACATTTCAGCAGGACTGACCTATCTCCCTTAATTTGAATACATGTAGGAATATGGAGCAATAAAAATCACTGAGCCCAATTTAGCAGTTCCCTAGCATCCCAAGAGAAGGCTATTAAAAAAAAAATAAGGCCCAAAGCCCCACACCCAGAATTCCATGGGCGTCCTATAGGAAGATACTTGGATTCTTTCACAGCCCCCACTCACCTTCATAGGTGGAGGCTGTTGTCTGAAGGTGGCTGTCTGCCGGGTGTCCTGCTTCCGGGCCACTTGGAGTTGCTGGGCAGCAGCAGCTGCAGCAGCCAGAGACTCAGGGATGGGAGGCTCTTGAGGCTCTGTCTGCCATTCTGCTTTCTGCTTCTCAAAGTAACTTTGGAGATAAAAGACATTGGCTGAATCATTCTGAAAGCAAGAAGAACCTTCCCCCTCTAAAGTATCCAGGCCACTGAACTAGGGTTTGGATTATGGTTCTCTCTAGAAAGTGATAACACCCTCTTGAGCTCAAAGATCCCGTCTCTTATCAGCTAGGAGCATATCCCTCATGCCCTTGACTTTAAGAAGCCTAGTGGATTAGGTAACCTCAGACAAAGCTAGCCTGGGCAGAAAAGTCCATATGACTTTTATCTCCAATTAACCATCAAAAAGCCAGAAATGGAGTTGTGACTCATGTGGGAAAGCACTAGCCTTAAACAAAATTTAAGGGACAGCACTTACGTCTTGAGTTCAAGCCCCAGTACCATCACCAGAAAGAACAAATGGATGGAAGGGACAAAGGAAGGAAGGAAGGAAGGAAGGAAGGAAGGAAGGAAGGAAGGAAGGAAGGAAGGAAGGAAGGAAACAAGGAAGGAAGATCTGATTATGAAACCTTGCTCTGGTTAGCAAAATCCTTTAAGATATTTATTCCTATCCTTCAATCCATGCCTATTTTCACTATTCATTTTTTTTGTCGGTTGCAGGGCTTGAATTCAGGGCCTGAGTGCTGTCCCTGAGCTTTTTTGCTCAAGGCTAGTGCTTTACCACTTTGATCCACAGCACTAGTGCCAGTTTTCTGGTGATTAATTGGAGATAAGAGTCTGATGGACTTTTTTGCCCAGGCTGGCTTTGAACTGCAATCCTCAGATCTCAGTCTCCTGAGGGCTAGGATTATAGGTATGAGCTACTGATGCCCGGCTTCACTACTCCTTTTATATACCCCTCAGCATCAGAAGCTTACCACTTCCACAGGCAACCTGTTCTACCTTTAGGAAGCTTTCCTTCTGAGTAGCGAGGATTATAGGTATGAGCTACCAGTGTCTGACTAGTCATAGGTAAAATTTTATGTTGTCAAAATCAAAAAGAAATTTAAAAGGCAGCTATTAATTCTAGTCTAATCATCCAGGCTAGCCCAGCCCACAGACTTACCTAACATCATGCAATGAATCAACCATTGATAGGCCTAGAATTAGGACAATATATCCTGGCTTACAGGCCAGGTTTTGGGTATAAATACATAGTGCCAGTGTTTGTCTTTGCTTGCATGTGTGTCAGTGTTATTGATGTATTGTGGGTATAGAAGGAGTCAGCTTACTCCAAGGAGAGCTTCTCTTCCTCCTCACACAAGTCAGGAAGCCGCTGCAGGCCCAGAGTCATGCGCAGAGCATCTACATGTTCTTTCAGTGGCTTATACTCATCATGTAGTCGCCGGGTAGACTCTAGAAGCTTGTTTAGGTCATTCTCAGATTGTTTGATGGTGTTTTCCATCTGGAAAATAGAGTAGGATGACAGGGGGAAGAAAAAAATCCCAAAGTTCTTGAAGACACTTTATGACTGAGCAGATAACAACAAAAACTCTAGGGCCAGACCAATTTATGTTCAAGTTTTGGATCTGTCATGATCTTTCTGTCAAGCCTCAGCTTCTTCATCTCTGCAGGTGTATTAGTGTATTATCCCATGCAATGTTGACGAAGATTTAATGATTCATACAAAGCACTAATATAAGGACTAACAGAACAAAGACTGAATGAATGATAACGTTCAAACACACCTCAGAGCTGTGAAGGCCTTTATAGCTCCTTTAGGTCAGAGACATAAGCTTCAATGAGAAGAAAAGACTTCTCTAGGGAAATACTTTTTTTTGTTCTGGTATTGGAGCTTGAACTTAGGGCCTGGGAGTTGTACCATAGCTTTTTCTTTTCTTTTTTTGCTCAAGGTTGGTGCTCTATCAACTCTACCACAGCTCTGCTTCTAGCTTTTTGCTGGTTAATTGGAGATAAGTGTCACAAACTTTTCTGCTTTGGTTGGCTTCAAACTCCTATCCTTAGATCTCAGGTTTCTGAGTAGCTAGGATTACAGCATAAGTCAACATCTCCCAGCTGGGAAATACTTCTTAAGGACAAAGTCTGTACAAAACATAGAGTTTCTTTCTCCTAGACCAGTGATTTTTCTCCTAGGTCAATTGTTCTCAAAATGCAGTTGCCAGATCACCAGCACCAGCATCATTGGGAAGTCAGAAATGTAACTTCTCAGGTTCCAACCAAGCCATATTGAACTGGAAATTCTCAAGTAGGTAGAGCCTAACAATTTGTTTGTTAATAGGCCTATCCAGATATTGAGTCATTGGCTCTTACTCCATCAAAAGTAATTTAAATGGGGCTGGGAAGGTGGCTCAGTGGTAGCTTGCCTTGCATGCATGAGGCACTGGGTTCAATTCCTCAGTACCACATAAGCAGAAAAATCCATGGCGTTGAGGATTAAGTGGTAGAGTGCTAGCCTTGAACTGAAGAGCTGAGAGACAGTGCCCAGACCCAGAGTTCAGGCTCATGACCAACAACAAAAAAAGCTAGTTAGGAGGCTGAGATCTGAGAATCACAATTAAAGCCAGCCCAAGCAGAAAAGTCCATAAGACTCTTATCTCCAGTTAAGCACCAAAAAGCAGGAAATAGAGCTCTGGCTCAAATGGTAGAGTGCTAGCCCTGAGCAAAAAAGCTCAGGGACAGTGCCCAGGCCCTGAGTTTAAGTCCTAGGATAAGCACAAAAAAGAAAAAAATTAAAATGAAAAAAAGTAGTTTAAAGGGGCGGGCACTAGTGGCTCACACCTGTAATCTTAGCTACTCAAGAAGCTGAGATCTGAGAACAGCAGTTCAAAGCCAGCTTGGGCAGGAAAGTATTCGAGATTCTTACCTCCAATTAACCACCCAAACCTAGAAGTGGAGCTGTGGCTCAAATAGTAGAGCTCTAGCCTTGAGCCAGAAAGCTCAGGGGCAGCTCCCAGGCCATGATTTCAAGCTCTAGTACCAGCTCCCCAAAAATTTATTTAAAGAAATGTCATAGGCTCTAAGGATTGGAAAAACACCTTATAGGTTTTTGGATAACTCCAAAAAAGGGAAGCTTATCACCTTGTCACGAGAGTCTCCAAAAGGCAAGTTCTAATAAGAGAGCCTCACTTTGATAGGTATGCTGAGATAATTTGTTCAGTCTGGTTGGAAGCTTTAGAGTACCTTAAGATATACCCTCAGAGCCAGGTGTCTGCTCTGCTTTTCTTCATGACAAGTTCTTGACTCTCAGATTCCAGAATAAAAGCATAACCAAATGAAAGAGCCCCTGGAGGTTAGTGAACCCCTCGTACAATGCATAGACAATAAAATGAGGCCCAGAGTGAGAGGCCTTTCCAGGGAACTCCTGGATTGTTGCACTGTACAATGTCCTGACACATGGTCCCTCAGGATGGCCACAACCACATCCCAAAGAAAGGCCATACATTCACTGCTATATCTTCCTTAGCCAGCCCCATACCACATTGATATCAGCGTGGATGAGTCGAAGTTCCTCCACATGGGCCATCTTCTCCTGTAGCAGTAGGTCCATCTCTTGCTTGTATTCCTTCAGGTGCCTCTCTTCTGACTCAAGTGCTTCAAACTCTGCCTTCAAACGTGCCTTGATCTTCTCCATTTGCAGGGTCTTATTCCTGAAATTTCCCCCAAGCAGGAAACAGGTCAGCAGAAGAAGGGAGAAAAATGGAAATAGAGAACATAGTTATGCCCTGAGACAGTGCTATCTGCCTATACCATCATTCCAAACATTCCTCTCTTGGGCAGAGTCAAGTAGAAACCATCCCAAAAGAAGTCAGAAGATGTTTTCTTTTAAGAAAAATGCTCAATGTTCACAAATGGGGTTAATTGTGTACCCTTAGGATATTTTCAAATGAGGCGTGTAGGCCTCACTTATCTGTGGCATTTAGTGGACGCGATCTAGAGATATTAAATAGATACTTGATACACAGGAAA
Organism: Dipodomys ordii; assembly: GCF_000151885.1. NCBI lineage: Eukaryota > Metazoa > Chordata > Mammalia > Rodentia > Heteromyidae > Dipodomys > Dipodomys ordii. The sequence goes on from NW_012267403.1 coordinate 1,288,840, forward strand.
GTCACACACTACAGAGAACTCCCATAAAAGTTGCCAATAGTGACCTTTGTAGAAACTCTAGGAGGCACTAGCCAATAAACTTTCTTTTTTTGGGGGGAGGGGGGTCCAGTCGTGAGGCCTGAACTCTGGGCCTGGGCACTGTCCCTCAGCTCTTCAGCTCAAGGCTAGTGCTCTACCACTTGAGCCACAGCACCACTTCCGGCTTTTTTCTTTTTGCTTATGTGGTGCTGAGGAATCAAACCCAGGGCCTCATCAAGCAAAGCAAAAGGTCTACCACTGAGCCACCTTCTCAGCCCCATAGCCAATAAACTTTCTACAGGGATGAATTTATTTTTATTTTATTATTTTTCAGTGCTGGTACTGGGGCTTGAACTCAAGACATAGCACTCTTGCTTGTATTTTTGTTTTTGTTTTTATTTTTGGCTCAAGGCTTCCACTTCCAGCTTTTTGGTAGTTAACTCGAAATAAGAGTTTCAAGGATTTGTCTACCCAGGATAACTTCAAACCATGGCTATTACCAGTTTTTATTTGAACCTGTTGGGCAACAGAATGGTTTTCTTTTGTTTCTTAGTCAAGAGTGGCTTGATCCAGAAAGTTCTGTGAGAAGATATGGAATGGACAGTCACATGTGCACCATGGGAGCATAGGAAAGGAGAGAGCATACCCATTTAGGTATGGGAACAGATCACATAGAACACCATGATCCTCAGATAGCCTCCTGAGTAGCTAGGATTATAGGTGTGTGTCACGTGTGTGACAAGATGGAAATCTTTTTAGCTGTGCTTTCTTTAACAGTAGCCCTAGGCATAAGTGGCTACTGAGAACTTGAGATGTGGCTTGTGCAACTGAGGAACTGAATTTTCAATTTTAATTCATTTTCATTAATGTAACTTTAAAAAACATATGTAGCTGATGGTTCCCATGGACAGCACAACTCTAGACTTCACTCAGTTTCGGAAGAGAATGGGGACGTGAATTATTATGAATTACTTCTGTCTCTAATAAAACCTTGTTTATAATTGTTAAATCTGGAGTACATTTCCTCTGTCTCAGTAGTGTCACATCTAGGCGTTTATATTAATGCAATAATTCAAAAAGGCAAAAGTCAATAGATGATAGACAAGCAAATCTGGAATGTTTGTAATATAGAAATTGCTAATGACATGTTTGTTAAAAGAAACTATATACCTTAAGTTGTGATTATACTACACTGAGCTTTTAAGTTCAAAGTATACATGAGGTTTCAAAGGGGCCTACATAAGGGAATGCAAGATTCTAGAAGGAGGTCCCCTCAAGGCACATTACTATTTCTATACTGGACCCCTATTTCCCTGTTCTCAAGACCTGCCTAAACATTGATCCTTTACTCATACTTAGTACATTCTTTCTTCTGCCTCAATGCCTGGTATGCCCTCTGTACCAGCCTATCTCATGGGGTTCCAGCTCTTCACATTGCCCTCTGGCTCCTAATATCAGCCAGCTTCTGTCTTTTGTTTTTAGATTTTTACCCAGCCAGGCCTTGGGCCATGATTCTCCTACGTATGCCTCTCACACAACTGGGGTTATAGCAAAATACCACCATGTCCAACTGACTTAGATGGAGTCTCACTCATTACCTTTTGCTCTGGGATAGCTTTGAGCCATTATCCTTTAGATATCTGTCTTACAAATAGGTGGGATCACAGAGCTAGTAAATCAGATATTGGGATTTGAAGCTAAAGATCTCTAATACCGAATCCAGTTCTTATAGACTAAATATGAAATGTTGCTCCACAGAACCATGTGTTCAATGTTTGGTTCCCAGCTGGAGGAGATGCCTAGCTGGAAGAAGTAGGTCAGTGGAAATGTATCCTAGGGGTTATATCTTGCCTTGGACCTTGGTTGCCATGAGGTGAAGAACCTCCTCTGTCACACCCTCCTATTCCCATGAGGTTTTGTCTTGCCTTGGGCCCAGAAAGTGGAACCAGGGACTATGAGCTGAAACCTCTGAAACTGTAAACTAAAATAAATCTTCCCTTTAAGTTGTTTATGTCAGCTATTTTGTCATGGCAATGTAAAAGTTACCATCATGCCTACATATCACCCACTACTCCATATTGCTGTTGACAGATGTTACCAGGCTGAAGGGCGTAAACATATCAAGGATTTTTGGTACATCACTGAAATATCTTATATGTGAATGATATTGATTTTTTACTGGCCATAACTTTTTTTTTTTGGCGTTGTCTTGAGCTATGGGCCTGGGTGCTGTCCCTCAGCTCTTCAGCTCAAGGTTAGCACTCTACCCCTTGAGCCACAGTGCCACGTCTGGCTTTTTCTGTTTATGTGGTGGTGAGGAATCAAACCCAGGGCTCATACATGCAAGGCGAGCACTCTACCACTGAGTCACCTTCCCAGCCCCTAGCCATGACTTTTTAAGATACCCTCATATCTAGATTTCTATACTCTTCTAGGATATGAAGAGTATGGAAATGGCCTAGCTTGGTAGAGCATTACAGATGGGAAAACTGAGATTTCAAATGGTATATTATCTCAACTTGATGCATATCCCAGTGAAGGCAGGCTTGGGCTGAGAACTGCTTCTGCAGGAAATCACATCAGATTTAAAACTATACAAATACTGGTTCTGCCCTTGACTATTTGCCTTGGCCAATAATAACAACTACAATTATATTTTAACTATATTTATTCAACACCTACTAAGGACCAAAAATAGAGGGTTTACTTACATATTCATTCAAAAATATGTACTGAACAACTGTCATAAGCCATATACTATACTAGATGCTAGGGACAGACAGAAAGAGGACAATAATATATGGACAAGAAACTTCATCTAATGAGAAAATCCAACCCCTGGACACAGTTATATGTGGAACCACATGATAAGTTGTAGAAAGCAGATGCAGAATGCAATGGAAGGCTGAAGGATACAGTAGAGGTAGGAGAGCTGTCAGTGCCTGGAGGCATGGCTTAGCCATAGAGTACCTGCCTAAGCAACCTTGAGGCCTTAAGTTGAAACCTCAGTAGTGCCTCCTTAATGAGTCTGATCAGCCACAAAAAGGTTCCCTGACAATCTGAGGTTGTGGCATCTCCACTGAGATCTAAACAATTAGTAGGTTAGCTGGTGAGTGCAAGTAGACACAGAAAAGAACAGGCCAGAGTGAAAGCAGCATGAATAATGGCTCCAAAGCAGAAAAAAGCAAATAAACAGCTGGTTGCAGGTAGTTGACACCAGGAATCCTAGAAAGTCAGGAGGCTGAGTATCGCAGTTTGAAGCCAGTCTGGACAAGAAAGTCTTTGTGCTCTTAATTCTAATTAACTACCAAAAGCTAGAAGTGGAGCTGTAACTCAAATGGTAAAGTGACAACCTTGAGGGAAAGAGCTCAGGCTCTGACTTCAAGCCTCAGTACCAGTACAAAAAAAATTCCAAAGACCAGCATGGCTGAATCATCTACTAAAAAGGGGCATAGTTGAAACTAGGAAGTTTGGTAGAGCTCAAAATGCAGTTTGGAGCTTAGGATGAGTTAGTCCTTTTGTTTTCAGAGAAAGAGGGAATCTTAACATTTTAAACAGCATTAAAATAACATGGGCATAATCACACCTACTTGCCAGCTCACATAATAAAGTTTAATGTACTAACACAATTCTCAAGCTGACAATATGGTACATGGTGGGAAGTCAATATGATAGTGCCCAATGCTTGTGCCATGTCTACCTCCTTCACCACAGAGGTTTGGATTTTGTTACAAAGAGCTTAAATCAAGCAGTGTGTGTGTGTGTGTGTGTGTGTGTGTGTGTGTGTGTGTATTATGATTACAAAGATCAAAATAATAATCATTAGCATAAGCTACCTAGTAATTTCAGTGGCATGCTACAGGGGGCCAAGACAAGCTTTTCTAATTCAGAATAAAGTCAATTAACATAGCAACAAGTACCATTAAATGAAACTAGAGATGAGTGGTTTCTCCTGCTGATACTTAGTAGAAATTAGCATAGCACATAGCTATCTCCACTTGGATGAATGCCTTTTATCTACTGCTCCTCCCTCTATGTCTACTGTTCCCAGAACTTCATCTTGTCAGGCAGGAGACACTGCAATCCCAGATTAAATAAAATTACACCACTTTTTTCATGGTGGAGTCAGAGTTAACTGCCGTCTGTGCATGGTAAATTAAAGGCATGAAGTCTTCCTCAAAGGATCAGGACACAGTGGCATCTCCTCTCCCTGTCTGTCATCAGCAAGAGGGTAGTGTTAACCTTTGCCTGTGAGTACATGTTAGCTGCAATGTCGACATCATTATAGACATTCTCAATTGTATGACAACAAATACTAACAACCAAATAATTTCACATTTCTTTCCTTTTTCTTTATTCTTCACTTTTCTTTTTTTTTATTCCTTTTTTGTGCCAGTATTGGGACTTGAACTTAAGAGTCTCAAGCAAGTTCTTATGTGGCATTTTTCCTATCAAGGCTGGTGCTCTACCACTTGAGCTACATCTCCACTCCCAGCTTTTAGGTGGTTAATTTGAGTTAAGAGTCTCATAGACTTTTCTTCCTGGGCTGGCTTCAAACTTCAATCCTCACTCACATCTCAGCCTCCTGAGTAGCAACAATTACAGGCTTGAGCGCTCATTTCACATATTTCTTAGTGAATGTAAATAATTTTGTGATTTTAATCGTGGCTTTATGTTTTTAATCATAGCTTCCACATGCTTAATGCTAGATTATAAATATACCATCGATTTTAGTAACCTCACTGAACTCACTAGATTTAGGAGATTTCCTTAAAATATGTTTAAAAAATATATTTCTAGCCATTTCCTACAATAGTCAAGAACGTCATCAGCAAATAAGTACAGTTTCATTTCTTCTTCTCTATGAGCATATGTCTTTTCTAAATTTCTTACCTAACTGGTAAGAAATTCTGCTCATCTATTGAATAGTGGTGCTGAGAGTAAACACCCTTGCTCTCTTTGATCTTTGAGGGACAGCATTCAGTTCTTTCACAATTAAATATTTAGGGACATTCCTGGTTTTCTAATAGATTTTCACAACAAATGTGTGTTGAATTTTGTCAAGTGTATTATCTGTACAAATTAACATGATCATGTGATTTTTCTTGAACTTGTTGATGGACACTAATTATTTTTGAACCAGTACTGGAGCTTGGGCTCAGTGTTTGGAATCTGTCCCTTTAGTTTTTGCTCAAGGCAGGTGTTCTACCACTTGAGCAACAGCTCCACTTCTAGCATTTTGCTGCTTAATTGACATATGAGACTCATGGGCTTTCCTGCCTGGGATGACTTTGAACCATGATTGTCAGATCTCAGCCTCCTGGGTAGTTAAGAATGCACACATGAGCCACCAGCACCCAGCTACACTGATGGATTTTTGAGTCATTAGCTGGTCTTGCATCTCCTGAAAAAATCCCAATTGGTCTCAATGCATAATTATTTTTATGCATTGCTAAATCCTATTTGTTAATAAAGAGTTTTGCATCTACATTCATAAATGATTCTGTAGTTTTCTTCTTCTTTTTTTTTATACTGTCATTGCCTGAAGTTGGTATCAGGGTAATAATAACTTCAGAAGATGAAATGAGAAGTGTTCTTTACACTGCTACTTTCTGGAAGAGACTGTGAAGCACTGGTGTTAATTCTTTTTAAATGTTTGGAAGGATTTTCCAGTGAAGCCATCTGGGCTCAGAGATTCCAATTTTGAGAGTTGTTAAGTTACATATTCAATTTCCTAAATAGTTACATGGGGCTATTTAAATTATCTATAGATGTATTTAATTTGCTTCACAAACATTATACTTTGTTATGGTTTGGATTTGAAATATCCCCCCAAATTCATGCATTAAAGGCTGGTCCCACAATCAATACATTAGTACTCAGAGGTGGGGCCTTTAAGGTATATTTGGATCATGAAGTCTCTGATCTCATAAGTGGACGGATCCACTAATTGATTCGTAGCTTAATGATCTGTTGGGTGGTGGTAGAAATTTCAGGAAGTGGAGCCTAGTTGGAGAAAGTAGATCATTGGGGTAGTGCATGACTCCTCTCTTTCTCTGTCTTTGTCTCTGTCTCTCTTTTTGTCTCTTTTACTGTCTCTGTTTGTCTCTCTGTTTTTCCCTCTGTCCCCCTTTCCTGGCCACCCTGAAGTGAGAACCTATACTGTACCACACAATTCCCACAACAATTTTTCACATCATCCCATGCCCAGAACAATGGAGCCAAGTACACATTGTTTGAAAACTCTAAAACCATGAACCAAAGTAAACATTTGCTCCTCCTTTAAGTTGTTTCTCTCAGACATTTTTGTCACAATAGAAAATTAATATGCATTATTTACAAACAAAGTTTGGGGAAAACTTGTGCTGACCAAGTCTATTGTTTCCATTTTTCAATAACATACATTTAATTTTGTTGTACATCACATTTTAAAAATTCTTGCAATATATCTTTTTTGGTGTGCCAGTACTGGGGCTTCAATTTAGGACTTTATTTCTCAAGGCTAGTACTCTACCAATTGAGTCATGGCTACACTTTGAGCTTTTGGCTTGTTAATTGGAGATATGAGTCTTACAGACTTTTCTTCCTAGGCTGACTCTGAACTGGAATCCTCAGGTTTCAAACTTCTGAGTAGGTTGGTTTGCAGTCGTCAGCCATCAACACCTGGCTCATATAGAATTTTATAGCTGGTATCCTTTTGTGTAGGGGTCTGTGCTGACATTTTGTTTTACTTTTGATGTCTATATTTTTTGTTAGTGCTGCTACCATATTTTGAAATATGTGTGTATGTGTAGTTTTTAATTTCACTGATTTTTGTTCTTATATTTATTATTTCCTGTTTTCTGCTTGCTTTGTTCATATTTTTTCTCTCCTATTGTTTACAGATAAAAGTTCAGAATATTGATTTGAGGAATTTGTTTTAATGTAAATATTTATTGCTATAAATTTTCCTTTCATTGATGCTTTTATTGTATTATACAAATTTTGATAAATTACATTTTCATCTTTATATAGTTCAGTGTATTTTTACTTTGAGATTTTACCTTTGAAACAGAAAGGAATAAAGTTTTTTTTTATTAATGTCAGAGAACATTATATATTTCAACTGTTTTAAATGTGTTGAAGATCATATTTATATCACAGTATTTGAATTATTTTGATACATGGTATATTAGCATTTGAAAAGAATATATGTTCTGTTGTAGGTGGGTAGAGCATTCTACAAACATCAATTAAATCCTGTTGTGGATGGTGATATGGAGTTCTATATTATGGCTAGTACTGGTTAGTAGTATTAGACGTTGACAGAGCTGTGTTGAAGACTCCAAATATGATTGTTGATTTATCTATTCCTTCAGTTATTTTAGCTTTTGCTTCATGTATTTTGCAATTCCTTTGCTATCAAGGCTACTTGATCTGCTATTAATAGATTTCTGACTTCCTTTGGTTAATGTATCTATGGTATATGATCTTCCATTTTTTACATATTTTTATATTTAAGGTCAGTTTCTCCTAGACAATGTATAAATGAGTAATATTTTAAATTTCTGTTTTTACCTATACTTTATAATTTGTTTTTATTGTTGTATATTAACTGTACAAGTTAAAGGGTTCCATTAGGGCATTTCTATACAAGCATGTAATTTACTTTGATCATATTCACTATTCTATTACTCTTTTTTACCTCCTTCCCCTCTAATCTTCTGGGGTAACTAGTGCTTTCACTTTATTACTTATACTATTTAAATTTGATGTTAGAGCTTGAGTCTAATATTTGATTTCTCATATTTGATTCTGTTTTCTTTTTGCTGCCTTCCTATCATAAATATCACTTTTTAAATAAATACATTTTACCTACAGCATTTCTAGTGTGTGTATTTTGCATAGCTTATTTTAATGCTTGCTATATTATATTTCATATCATATTACTTCCCTTTATGCCCATTTACCCATCCCCATTTATAACAGACACACACATACACACACACCTGGGTTTTATACTGGAAAAAATGCAGCTAGGACAGTGTTGGAACAACTGGGTAAATCTGAATATACATTATTAGACAGTTTTATATAGATATGTTATACTTCTCAAGTATGATAAATGTACTCTTACAGAGAACAGTCTATTCTTTGGTTACTGAGATGAATATGATAAGATTATCAATTGACCTGATTTTTCCTCCTTATTTTAACAATGTATTGATGTACATTGATTTTCAAGTATTGGAAAAAATAAAATAAAATAAAATCTGTGTTGTAAGTTATTTTCTTTCAGTATTTCAAAAAGTCTTGTGCCACTACTTTGGGCATCTTCATTCCAATTGTTTTCTCCTACAGATATGGTGTCATTTGTCTTTGCCTCGTTAAAGGAATTTTTCTCGAATTTTCAGAGTTATACTGTTTGAAATTCATAAAAATGATGACTTATTATGTTTCTCTTGGAATTTTAGAGAGTTTTCAAACCATAACATCAAGTATTTTTTCAGCCCTAGCCTCTATCTACTCTACAAAAGTAGAGAATGATGCAGGAAGATTCCAAGTTTAAGGACAGCCTGGACTACATAGTGAAACTTTCTATCAGGCAAACAAATAGAAAGACCTCTCTGAGTGGTGTGGCACATATCTGTAACCCCAGCCCTAGGGAGGCAGATGCAGGAAGATCTTGAGTTTTAAGCCAACTTGGAGCTATACCCCAAGATCCTGTCTCCAAAATAAGGTCTTTCTAATAACTTAATTCATTAGTACCTTAATTCACTTTTACTTCTATTGCTAATACTTTTTATCTCTCCCCCTAACCATTCTAAGGAAAAAATGAATGAAGTCATAATTATAGGGTTCTAATTTGACAGAATTAATTTGTGCCCTTATAAACAAGAAGAAAATCACAACCCTCTCTTCTCCTCCCCGCTACTTTCTCCCCCACCCTCCACACACAGGAAAGGCCAGTAACAACACTGCAAGAATACATTCATCCATTTATGTAGTGAGCTCTCAGAAAGGTAAAATTGCCAGAACCTTTATCATGGATTTCTAGCCCCCAGAACTATGAGAAAATAAATATCTGTTGTTTAAGCCACTGAGTCTGTGACATTTTGTTGAGACAAACATATCTAGCCCACAGATTCCTAAAGAAAACATAGGACAGAGTTTCTGACTTACATCTTAGCAATGGGACTTATTTGGAGGAAATAGCCCATGAGCAGCATGCCCTGGGAGGATATATCCTGTCCCTGGCTCCTGCCTGTGTTTCTTTGCTTTCAGGTTGCCATGAGGAGAGCATCTTCATTCCTTCATTCCTTTCCACTCTCAGGCCCAGAAACTACAGAGCCAGCCAACAGTGGACTGAAACCATGAACCAAAAAGATACCTTCTCTCCTTTAAACGTTTTCTCTGTTACAGTAAAAACAACAACAAAAGATCAATGAAATAGTCAACAGGTATATATGATCTTCAGTGTTGCTAAATCATCAGAAAAAATATATATAATGATATCTCTTCACACTAGTTAAGAGACATATTATTTAAAAGACATATTGGATGTTTATCTCACTTGAAGATCATATGATAAGCATTGTGAGACACTGGGTTCAACACTCAGTATTATACACACACATAAACATATACATACACACATACACGTACATACAGTCTGTTGACCAAGTTAATGAGATATTGGAATCTTTGTATACTGTCAGCAGGAATGGAAAATGGTGCAGCAACTATAGAAAATAGTATGCATATTCCTTGATTATTCCGCGAGTGATATGTGCTGTTTGTTTTTCTGTATATGGCTTGTCAATTAACATGCGTGCCTTCTGTCTTTATTAACTTTTTGTCAAAATGACAGCATTTTATCTTTTTTATGGTACATATATATATATATATATATATATCTCACATTTTCTTTATCCATTCATCCATAATTTGATACTTAGTAAACTGTAGAACAGCAATTACAGAGACTTGGCGTGGGAAAAAGCAATCTTTTCTGTCAAACTAAAATTTCTCCATCTTGTAACAACTCACCATTCTGTACTGATATTTCCTGGTACTGATAATAACTGGAATTATTTGCTTTTTGATTTCTATTGTAATTATCATCTGTATTTTTTGAACTAGCCAGCCATGTCAAGGGTATGAGTCTTTACAAATGGGGGCTGGAAAGGTGGCTTAGTGATAGAGTCCTTGCCTTGCATGCATGAGGCCCTGGGTTCACTTCCTCAGCACTACATAAGCAAAAAAAGCTTAAGTGGTGCTGTGGCTCAAGCGATAGAGCATTAGCCTTAAGCTGAAGAGCTGAGGGACAGCACCCAGGCCCAGAGTTCAGGCCCTACAACCAACAACAAGAAAAAAATCAACAAATGGAGTTAAAGAAGACTACCCTTGAGTTGGAACTTTCCACTGTCTTTACCAATATCCTCCAACTGTAAGAGTCAGCAGACCTATTCTCAGCCCTGTCCCCAGCCAGCCGTGTTGAGAAGAATGTGTGCCTTTGACAGGCACTGGTGTCTGACACCTGTAATTCTAGCTACCAGGAAGCTGAGATCTGAGGGTCATCGTTCAAAGCCAACCCAGGCAGAAAAAGCCTGTGAGACTCTTATCTCTAATTAACCACAAAAAATAAAATTAAAATTAAAGAGCTGGAAGTGGAGCTGTGGCTCAAGGTAGAGTGCTAGCCTTGAGCAACAGAGCTCAGGGACAGTGCCCAAGCCCAGAGTTCAAGCCCCATTACCAAGGTGCATGCACACATACACACACACACACACACACACACACACACACACACACACACACACACACACATACACACAAGACATGTGCCTTTGCCTCCAAAAGGAAAGCTTCCCCCTAGTAGGGACCTCTCACTTATGGTTAGAATGCTTTCTAACTTCCTTGTATTACCCCATCACCCTGGTAACCAGTTGTAAAACATTCTGAGGCTGACTCCTTAGCAACAAGAAAGGACATTGTTACCCCTTGGGTTAGGATTAAAAACTGAGCAGACCACTCCACCCAGGATGCCTACCTAGCTCTGGGGAGAATAATGGCAGTACCTTTCTGCATAGAAATAACATTCCTTGACAAGTTCTCTAGTATCTCTTGTGTGTCTGTTCATTTTCTAACAATGTGGAGTCATGTGTTTTCAACATTGGGGAAGGTTAGTCAATTGGAACAGTTATAGTTAGATAGAAGGAATAATTTCTAGTATTCTACTACAGGGTAAGGTGACTACATGTATTAATAACTATTAGAGTTGAGCATTGATGGCTCATGCCTGTAATCCTAAACTTCTCAGGAAGGGGCTGAAACCTCAAGATCTCAGTTCAAGGCCACCCTAGGAAGAAAACTCAATAAGATTCTTTTCTCCAATTAACCAACAAAAAGGTAGATGTGGAGGTATGGCTCAACTGGTAGAATGCCAGTATTGAGCAAAAAAGCCAAATGAGAATGCAAGGCCCAGAGTTCAAGTCACAGTACCAGCACACACATATAAAAAAAGCAAACTATTGGACACTAAAAAAAGTATGAGAGGATTTTGAATGGTCTCACCACAAGTAAATGATACATGTTTAAGCTGATGGATATGTTAACTACTCTGATTTGATCATTACACACTGTATATATCTGTCAAAATATCATTTTGCTCCATAAAAATACATTTACTTTTCAATTTAAAATAAAATAAAACTTTAGGAACTAAAATAGAACTACCATATGATCCAGAAATCTAAATTCTGGGTATTTAACCAAAAGAATTGAAACCCAGATCTCAAAGAGTTGCCAACAACCCATGTTCATGGCAGCATTATTCACAGTAGTCAAGAACTGGGAAAAATTAAATGTCCATCAACAGATGAAAGGACAAAGAAAACATGGTTCATATACACAATGGAATTATTCAACATTTAAAAGAAATCTTACCACATATGAAGGCATGTATAAACTTTGATATAATGCTAAGTGAAATAAACAAGTCAGAGAGGGATAATTACAACATGATTCCATTTATAAGAGATATTTATAGTAGTGAAACTAACAGAAGCAGAGAGTTGCTTCTATGGTAGTTGCTAGGGGACTGGAGAAAACAAAAATGTGGAGCTGTTTTTTGGGGCATATAAAATATATACAAAGTTTCAGTTACATAAGATGAATAATTTCAAGACATCTGTAGTTAACAATACCATAATATAAATACAAAATATTTATCAAATATGTACATCTCATATTCAATGAGCTTACCAAGATAAAAATAAAATAACTAGATGGGCACTGGGTACTTCCTGTAATGCTAGCAACTTAAGAGGCTGAGATCTGAGGACTGGGATTCAAAGCCAGCCCAGTCAGGAAAGTCTGTGACACTCTTACCTCCAATAAAAACTACCAAAAATCCAGAAGTGGAGTTCTGGCTCAAGTGTTAGAGCAGTAGCCTTGAGCAAAAAACCTCAGGGACAGTGCCCAGACCCTGAGTTCAAGTCCCAAGAACAGCACACATGCCCGTGTGCCTGCACACACACACAATCAATAAATTAAAAAATAAAGTACAAGTAATGGGAGAACAAGAAGGAGGCAAAAAATTATTTTAAGAATTAATGGCAAAAATGTCTCAAATTTAATAGCAACTACACATCTATTGATCCAGTAGGTTCAACAAACCACCAGCATGGGAACATAAAGAAAACTACAATTATATCACAATAATATTGCTTAAAACAGTGATTAAGAGAAAAATTTTAAAGCAGCTAGAGGAAAAAAGACACATTAGAGGAACAAAGAATGATGAATACATTTTGGCCTACTTAGAGCATACTCCAAAGAATGATACCATTGTTTAAAGTACTGACAAAATTCTTGACAGTATAGAATTATTCTTCCAGTGACATTAAGTCTGAAACTTAAGTCTGAGTACTTCCCAGACATACAAAACCTGAAATACCCCATTACCAACCAGCAAACCATACTACAAGAAAATTTAAAGGAAGTCCTTCAACCTGAAGGAAAATGATAACAGAGAAATATATGTCTATACAAACTAATAAAGAACAATAAAAAGGGAATTGCATGGAAACATATGATGAATTACACTGAAAAGATAAGAATTTAACCAGTCTAATAACATGACATCAGAAAGAGGAAAGAGGGCAGGGTGCCAGTGGCTGAGATCTGAGGATCATGGTTCAAAGACAGCCGGTGCAGAAGAGCCCTTGTGAGACTATTGTCTTCAATTAACCACTCAGAACTCAGAAGTGGAGGGGCTGGGAGGGTGGCTCAGTGGTAGAGTGCTTGCCTTGCATGCATGAGGTCCTGGGTTTGATTCCTCGGCACCACATAAGCAGAAAAAGCCAGAAGTAGTGGTGTGGCTCAAGTGGTAGAGTGCTAGCCTTGAGCTGAAGAGCTGAGGGACAGCACCTACGCCCAGAGTTCAGTCCCCACAACTGACAAAAAATAAAATAAATAAATAAATAAAAATTCAGAAGTGGAGATGTGGCTCAAAGTGGTAGACTGCTAGCCTTAAGCAAAACAGCTCAGGAATAGTGCCTAGGCACTGTCTAGCCCCACAACCAACACAAAAAAAAAAAGAAAGAAGGAAACAAAAGTTGAATAATTTTTAGATTCTTACACCATTTTGAAGAGCAAATATTTTATTTTTATTAGCAAATATTAACTTATAAGAGTTCCATTGTGAGATTTACATACATGCATATAATATACTTTGATCAAATTCATACCATCTGTTATTTTTTTCTTACCCTTCTTTATTTCCTTTCTTTTATTAGAGTTTTTAGTGGATTTCATTGTGCTTTTTTCATACATATATTATGTATTCCTTTAATATCCACTTCCAATCACTCTTTCCTTTTCCCTTTCAGCAGTATCCTTTAAAAAACCATAGCATATTATTACATGTTTTAGATCTAGCTTCTGCATATGCGTGAAAATAATAAATATGTAACTTTCTGAGTGTGGATTATGTCACTCAACATGATCATGATCATGATCATGATCTCCAATTCCATCCATTTTTCTGCAACAACACAAGTTGATTGTTTTAAAAAATTATTATTATTAAGTAGTTAGACCAGGAGGTTACAATTACATAAGTCAGGTTATAAGTACAATGCATGATCAATGTCACACTTTCCATCATTCTCCCACATTTTCTACCTCCCATCCTTACAACTATGTTCAGCTTATTTTTACAGGGGAAGATTTTGAGATAGAGAGAAGCAAAGTGAATTGCCAAAATCAGAAATTCAGGAAGTGAAAAATCCAGTGTTGTGTACCTGATTACCTTCTCATCACAGCATAGCATTGCTGCTTGGGAACTAGTTAGAAATGTAAATTCCCAAATGTAAATGTAAATTCCCTCTCTCAAGAAACTAAATCTGTCTTTTTAATTTTCATTCTTTTTCTTTGCCCTATTTTCCATATATGAATTGAACATTTTATAATCCTATTTTTATTTGTTTTTAATGTGTTCGAGTATATCTCTTTGCATAGTGTTTATTGGTGTTTGCTCTCAGTATTACATTATAAATACAAAATTTATCACTATCTTCTAACATTATTATGTATCAGGTTTTGTGAAATATAAAAATATAGAAACTTCTCCCTTTTCGATGGGTGACAATGTCAGACACCTTGTATTCATGTACTGTTTTGTAGAATGGGAACTTCTTTGTACAACTACTTAAAGATGATAATAAGAAAAAAGTTTAAAGAAGAGAAATGTCTCCGTTTTATATCCCTTTAAGTTCCTCTACTTATAAAATGTCACATTTTTTTCTACATACACTGTGATCACATTACATGTTACAAACTTTCAGGGAATTCCTAATAAGGAATGAGGAAGGCAGTCAAGGGTAGCAGGGAATGTGTGGGAGAGGGTGATGGGGGTAAATATGATCAAAGGATATTACATATATGTGTGAAAAATATTGCTAAATTCACTGGGTGCCTCTGGCTCATACTTATAATCCTAGCCACTTAAGAGGCTGAGACTTGAGGATCACAGTCCCATACCAGCACAGGCTGGTTAATTAACCAGCAAAAAGCCAAAAATGGAACTGTGGCTCAAGTGCCTTTAGCCAAAAAGCTAAGGGAGGGTACAAGGCCCCAAATTCAAGCCCCAGTACCAGCACAAAAAAGAAAATATCATTAAATTTATTTTCAGCAATTTAATATTGGTAATTTAAAAAGAGAAAACTTTCCCTTTGATCAGGAAACATAACTTTTTAAACCTCAAAAGTATCCCATATTTACTCACACTTTTGCTTTCAGTGTTTATATTTCCTTCTTGCTATTACAAAGTGAACTTACTTTTGTTATTCTGAAGAATTATTTTTAGCAGTACTGGAGTTTGAACTCAAGACCTCACACTTGCTACCACTGAGCCACTGTGCCAGCCCATCACATTTGTTACTTTTTCATGATAGCACTACTGTTAAATTCCCTTTGTTTTTCATCATCTGAGGATGTCTAGCTTACACCCTCAATAATGATATATACTATCACTGATAAGTCAACATAGGTTGACCATTCCTTTCCTTTAGCACTTGAAAATGTGCTGCTTTGTTAGTTAGGCTCTGTAATTTTCTTAGTAAGTATAAATAAGATATTGTTTCTCTTCAAGATTTTCCTTTTTCAGAAGTTTAATTACAGTGTGCCTTGGAATGGCTTGCTTTTCATTGTTTCTATTGGTGTTTGCTCAGCTGCTGCTGCTGGTTCTGCATTCTCCTCTTCCTCTTCCTCGTTGTTGTCATCATCCTCATCCACCTCCTCGTCCTCCTCCTCCTCCTCGTCCTTGTCATCCTCCTCCTCCTCCTCCTCCTCCTCCTCCTTCTTTTTCTTTTTCTTCTTTTTGTCAGTTATTGGGCTGGAACTTGAGGCTTGGACACTGTCCCTGAACTCTTTTGCTCAAGGCTACTCCCACTTTGAGCCACAGCACCATTTCTGGTTTTCTGGTGGCTAATTGGACAGAAGAATTTCACCAGATTTTCCTGCCCGGGCTGGCTTTGAACTGTGATCCACAGATCTCAGCCTCCTGAGTAGCTAGGATTATAGGCATAAGCCACCAGCACCCAGCTTGCTCAGCTTCTTGAATCTGGAGGTTGTCATGAAGGTTTTGGTCATTGTTTCTTCCATTCCTTTCAATTTTGTCTTTTTTCTCCTCTCTTATGGGGAATCTGTTGGTATGAATGTTAAAACTTTTGTAATAGTATGAGTGATTTCTATTACTCTATGGGGCTTTTTTTTTTTTGCAAATGAGTATACCAGTACTGGGTTTTGAACTCAAGACCTGGGCTCTGTCCTTTAGCTTTTTCATCAAAGGATGGCCACACTTCCACTTATAACTTTTTGCTGGTTAATTGGAGACAAGAGTGTCATGGACTGTTCTGCCTGGGCTGGCTTCCAACTGCAATCCTCGGATCTCAGCTTCCTGAGTGACTAGAATACAGGCATGAGCCACCAGTGGTTGGCTTATTAATTGTTATTTAAGATGGTTAATTTTTTTCTGTGTCTTCTCCACCTTGCTGTTGGGCCTATCCACTGAGTTCTCAAGTACTGGTAGTGTTATGTTTTTGAGTTCTAAAAACTCCATTCATTTTCCACTCTTTTTTGTTATTGACACTGCTTATTTGCTGTGATTTTCTATTTTATAATATTTTGAAGAGTTTTGTAATTTCTCACTGAAGTATTTCATGGGATATTTTAAAATGTTTTTCAGATAATTTAAGTGTCTCTTTCAATATTGACATCTGTGTATTTTCTCTTCTCATTCAAGTGGATATGGTTAGAAATTTTTCATTAGAAGTTGAACATTCTGGAACTCAAATTGTTTAAGCAGGTTTCCTCTGATACTTTCCTGGACAGATAGGGCAGGTCATTAGAAGTCCAGTTTTTACACAAGATGTCTCTTGCTAATCAGGTTGGTTAGGAGTGTGAGTTTGGTCTTGCCTCAACCTCCACTGATTCTATCTCAGTTATGCTAAAAAAAAAAAAAAAACACCACCACCACTAACAACAACAAAACAACCTCTCCTGGTTACTACTATTGAGAATAGAAATCATGGTGGTCTCCATTGGGAGGGGTCCATTTTCATTTAGGATAAATGTCCTTTCTCCCAAATGGTCCTTCTCTGTGTACAAGATGGCCTAAACTTCTTATTAGCTACAGTATTATGATCCCTAGCATTTTACTACATGCAGGTATCTCACTCCCTGTTTCTTGCTGCTTTGGGGGGGGGTGTTGGGGTGGGTCTGGGGCTTGAAATCAGAGCCTGGGGGCTGTCCCTTAGTTTTTACCCCTCAATGATGGCACTCTTGAATCACATCTCCACTTCTAGCTGGTTTAATTGGAGATAAGAGTCTCACAGAGTCTCCTACTTGGACTGGCTTTGAACCAAGATTCCCAGATGTCAGCCTCCTGAGTAACTAGGATTAAAACCATGATAAGACAATGTCCAGCTGCTTCTGTAGAAAAACTGCATCATGACTCTCCCTTCTCAGACCTTTCATAGACCACTGCAAGAAGAACAGAGGCTTTGTTTACACGTGTGATTAAATGTGGCATGTTCAAGCTGCATGGCCCTGGGACACTCATCCCTATTCTTTGAGTCTCCATTTTCCAAATTGGAAAGGAGGCATAGGAAGGTCACAGGATTCTTGCAGAAATTAGTAAAAGTAGGTCACAAGGCGCAGCACACTGGAGGCTCAATAAATCACAATTCCCTCCTTTTCCTTTCCCTGTCAAAGGTGTGATGCAATCCATTCAGAGGAAGAAGAAACCAAGAAACTACCCATGCCATGTGTAGATCTCATTTAAGTATTCCAGGGCTTCAATCTCATGTCTAATTTATCATGTTTAAATCTTATAGTCTAATAACTTGAACAGATACATTTGATCTCCTCCACACCTTTTCCCCCAGGATCCTGAAAACACCACAGAAACACGAAGACAATTCCAGTAAGGCCACCATTCGAAGAAGAGTGGGAGAGAAGCAGGAACTCAGGCAGATCAGGGGAGGCCATGAAAGACCAAGTGCTGGCCCACATGGTCAGCTCTCAAGACACTATTGTGTTCAGAGCAACATCAACATTCTCTGGCCAAAGCTGGGGTAGCTAGTGACGAACTATGGCAATGAACACTTTGTCAGCACTCCTTTTACCTCCTGCTCCTCAGAGCAGTCGTCGTGATCTCATCAGCCTGGCTACCGTAGCTCCCATCCCCCCCTCCAGGCGCGGGATAGGAAGAAAGTAGTAGCAAGAGAGTAAAAGGAAAACGAGCGCGCTCCATCCTCCAGGTCCCGGCCCCCCAAACCCCCGGGATTCCTCAGCATCCCAGCCCCGCAGCCAAGGGCAGCCGCCACAGCAGATTAGATAGGTTCACCTTTCAAAAAGCTTTCCCGATCTTGGGTCCCCCCCCCAACCCCCCCCGGATTCCTCAGCATCCCAGCCCCACAGCCAAGGGCAGCGGCCACAGCAGATTAGATAGGTTCCGCTTTCAAAAGGCTTTCCCGATCTTGGGGATACCGAAGTTGGCTGGCGTGTGTGTGTGTGTGTGTGTGTGTGTGTGTGTGTGTGTGTGTGTGTGTGTGTGTCTGTGTGTCTCTGTGTGTGTGTGTGGTGGGGGGGGCGGGGGGATGTCGGGTCTCGAACCATAAAGAGCAAGAAGCCAAAAACACTTTAGAGTCAATAAAAGAAAAAAAAGAAAAAAAAGAAAGCATCCGTGAATGCTGTGACCAGTACCCGAAAAGAATAAAGCTGTCTTGGAACCAGTCCCTAGGGTCTCCATCTGGAGACTGACTCTCACTCCCTGCTTTCCCTCCCTCCTTTTTCCCTCCTCCCTCTCATCTCTTCCCACCCTCCTCCAAGTCTGAAGTCTGTTTCCGACTCTCTCCAACACCCCTAATCTTCACCTCACCTGTAAATCACTGGTGAACACGACCCTCTCCAGTTCCCCTCCGCAAGTAGCCCAACAATAGATATTTTCCATAGGTAACAGCTTGGTGCCCAGCGAGAGATGTTGGGGGTCTCGAGGTGGGCGGCGGAAGGGGGCAGGGATGCTGCGACGTACAGTGGCTCACTTACCTAATCTCTTTAATGCTTTCCAATTTGCACATGATTTCTTGTTCATCTGCCATGCTTTTCACTCTCAATTTCCCGTCCGGGAGAATCTTATAAATGCACCAGCCAAGGGATACAATAGATACAATGTAGCCACCTCCTCCAGGCTTGGGGCTCTGAGCCTGTGCGTTAGGAGCTTGGGGAAGGCCTGGGAGCTGTAGTCCGCAGCTCCAGGGCCAGCCAGGCAGCCCAAGGCCCTGCAGGACTACAACTCCCAGAAGGCCAAGCGAGACACTCCTGTTTCTCTTCCTGCAGCCGCACTTTAAATCAGTTTGTCACAGATAATTATCTCAAAGGTTGTGGGGAGGGCAGACCAATGGAAATATTCGTCTGACCAGCATATGGAAAAAAATGAAGGGAAATAGTCCCGAAGACAACTAGAGAAATGAGAAATACACGTACCCACAACCGTTCTGGGCCTTCTGCCCCAGACACATTAGCAAGTCTCTAATTAGTGAGCCCCTGGACACTGAGTGAAACCCTGCAGGGGAATGTCAAGTGTCCTAGCTTCTGCCTAGTAACTTGTACGTTTGGTATTGAGATTGAAGTGGGGGTGGAATGAGGAAAGAGGAAAGAGGAGAGAGGAAGGAAGGAGGAGATAGCGATAAAAACTGGGGAAAGCTGGTGGGGAAACCTCTTTCCTTCTAGTTATCCATCCAGTGAAACTTTACTAAGCTCAGACTTTGCCACTCAATAAAGGAAGTACTGGAACAGGCAAAGATAAAATAAAAGCAAGTCCTTGCTTCTGAAAAGCGAGACTGAAAAAAAAGCCCATTAATTACAGTTCAGTGAGGTGTCCTATTACAGGAATAAATAAGTTGTAACCTGAGCAGTGATGATGAAAATAGATCTCTCTAAAGGTTACTAAGAATTTCCCAGAGCATAGAAGAAAAATTGGGTTTCCACGAAAGGACACAACAAACACACAGAGAAAGGAAAAATCGTTCAGGGTCTCAGGAGAATAAAGTTCATATGACAGGTGTGGAGGTAAAAAGAGAAATGTATACAGAAAACATAAGTTGTCATTGTTCCATTTGTAAGGACATGGAAAGACTTGGGAAAAATTATATTAAACGAAGTAAGCCAGACCCAAAGAAACATAGGCTGCATGGTCTCTCTAATTGGTAATAACTAGAATATGTCTAGGCTACCCTTAGCAGAGGATCACAATAGCTCAATGTACGTATGACCATATAAAACTATGCTAATTGAAATGAACTCCAAGAAATGGAATCGAGTGTTTTTCTTAGTGTACTGTTTGCAATTATTTCTTTTTTCTTTATTCCCCCCTCCCCACCCCCCGCCCTGCTTCGGTTTATTCCCTGTTGTCACTGATTTGATTTCTGTACTCTTTGTCTTGAATGTAAGTTTATCTGATTTGGGGAAGGGAAGGTGAATCACAAAAATGGTAGGGGAAAGGGTGAACCAGTGCAACAGTGATACTCACTAGACACTATGTTGGAAATGAAATTTACAACTTGGAGGGGAGTGGAGGGAAATGGGAGAAAATGAGGGAGGGGGTAACTCTTCAAAAAGAAATGTACTCATTACTTCTGTAACTGTAACCCTCTGTACATCACTTTTACAATAAAAAATTTTAAAAGCATAAATTGGAGATTTGAATGTCAGAATAAAAAGTTGGGACTTAATCCTATGTACCACATATATTCAGTAGCAGTTATTAAGTGCTCGCTATATGTCAAGTAATGTGACATTATATTAAGTGTTTTTGGTGGAGGCAGAGGAGATGGAACCCAGGGATTTATGCATATTTAGTATAATCTCTACTCATGAACTATGCACCAGTCCCTAACATAAAATAATTTGAACAGCATAGGAATGATAATGTTGAAGGCATGTCTGAGGAAAGTGACATTGGAAGCAAAGTGGAAAATTAGAAATGACAGTACCTAAGAGGAAAGAGTTAGTTACTCAAAGAGCAAGGACATACCCCAAGAAGTAGGCTTTGGTCAAAAGGAGGATTTGACTCTCTTCCAACTACAGGTATGTCAGAAATTTCCCCGAGCTTCCATTTGCCTGAAACTCAGTTTATCATCTGAAAAAATGGACTTCCAGTCTTCAAATGTTTATTTTGAAGACTCAATGAGATCATCCTCCATAATGGTGCTGAATACATGACTTGGTATTTTGTAGGAGCTTAAAAAAGTGTGTGAAACATGAATCTCAGCCCATTCTGAATGTCCACACAATTTAAATATTCTCTGGGTAAGGTACTGAAACATTTCTGTTCTTTGAATCCCAGATCTTAATAATTGTCATAGCCAGGATATCCTCTATATTTTTTCCTTTTTGTAAATCAACAGGATATGTATTTTTATTCATGAATATTAAATAGTACAGAGTTAGGGATTTCATCATGACCTTTTCATATACACCCAATCGTAGTCACCCATCTAGTACTTTATTTCTTTCTTCCTCCTAGTAGTCCCCCTGTTAATTTCATGATTATTTTGTTTTCTTCTTATTTCCACAAATGAGAGAAAATGTGATACTTGGCTTTGTGAAACTGGCTTATTACATTCAACATGATGATCTTGAATTCTGTCCATTTTCCAGAATAATTTCATATTTTTCCAGTCCTGGGCCTTGCACTCAGGGTTTTGTGCTTGCTAGGCAGGTATTCCACCACTTAGAACACTCCATCCCTAATTAAAAAAAAAACTCTTGTATTTTCTCTATCCCTTTTTCCACCAATTTTGAATAATATAGTTTTACAGGTGTCTCTATTGTAAGCTGACTTTGATTATTTAGGGGCATAAACCCAGAAGTGGTTTTAGTCTGATGTTTTTCTGATGATCTCTTTTTAAAATTTCCTGATATTGGGACTTAAACTCAAAGCCTTATGTTCTTGCTTGGCTTTTCCCCTCAAGTTGGTGCTCTACCACTTGACCAAACCTCTACTTCCAGATTTTTGTAGCTTAATTGGAGATAGTTGTCTGAGGAACTTTTTTATGAGCTGGCTTTGAGCCATAATCCTCATATCTCAGCCTCCTGAGTAGTTAGGATTATAGGTGTGAGGCACTAGCACCCAGATTTTCTGGCGATCTTGAAGGTCCCTATATTATAGCGCCACGATGTGTCATTTAAAGACCACTGAATTGATTATTTGCATTGCCTGTGGATTTAGGCCAAGAACTGGCTTCCACCATGTCTATGAGTGGCATTGAGGAAGAAGCTGTGTACCTAGGATTTATGCATCATGTACCTATCATGTAATGACTTCTGTGCAAGAAGACTATAGGTATAGTTTCTCATTGCATCCTCAGAACTACAATGAAGGAGACAGGTTAATCCTCTTTAATAAGACTGAAAATAGACTCAAATGAGAAAAACATGCTTATCAAGGCAATGCACAAAGGTATGAAGTAAGAATTTGAACTCAATTTGAATTGAGTCATTTTCAGATTAATGAAGACAGTATGTATGGAAAAATATGACAAAGAAAATAGGGTGATGAATAAGCATAAAGTACTTTACAAAGTGAGTGAGCATTGGTTGGACAAGAAGTGAAATATATGTATGAGAATGTGTGGGAAGAAGTTTAAGAATGGTCTTCAGAGTGGGGCGCTGGTGGCTCATGCCTGTAATCCTAGCTACTCAAGAGGCTGAGATCTGAAGACTGTGGTTCAAAGCTGGCAGGGGAAGGACAATTCCTGAGACTCTTCTTTCCAATTAACCACCAAAAAGCTAGACATGGAGCTGTGGCTCCAGTAGTAGAGTGCCTACCTTGAACAAAAAAGCTAAGAGACAACACCTGGATCCTGAGTTCAAGCTTCAAGAAGCATGCACCCATGCACCAATGACAAACACATAAGCTGTCAGGGCTCTGGACAATTAAGTGAAGCAGTAGTAGATTGTGGAGATAAGCAGGAAAAAGCAGAATCTTCTATGCCACCATGATGAGCTGGGATTTTATTTTAAGCAGTGGAACAACATAATCTAGGTTTTAAATAGCCCTCTGACTGCTGTGAGAATAGATTGTACCGAGTAAGAGTACAAGCAAAAGAAAGTAGAAGAAAAGTGATTACAGTTGTCCAGGAAAAAGCTGGTGATAGATTGAATTACAGTAGTAATAGTAGATATGAAGAAAAATAGATTTACTGGAAACATATTACTGGATTGATATGACTCATGCATAGATGAGATAGAAGGTACAGTGGGAGCAATAGCACATCTAAAATGATTCTTGTAATGTGTACAGTATTACATTTAGGAAAAATAAGTGGTGGTGTTCTATTGCACAGTAGGGTGGCTATAGTTACTGATAATGCATTGTGTATTGCAAAAAAAGCTAGAAAAGAGGACTTTAAATGTCTTTACCACAAAAATAAGAAAAATAGTTAAGGCGATATTTTAATTATTTTGATTTGATCACTATATGTATTACAATATCACATTGTACTCCATGAAAGTGTACAGTTACAATGTATGAACCAAAAATAAAATAAAACCTAAAATTAATAAAAATAATATGTTTAAAGGAAATAATTCCTGGATTCAGGGCCTGAAAAGTAGGACAGTGCCATTTACTGAGACAGAAAAGAGTAAAAGAGAACTATAGAATATCAGAGTTAGAAGGGACCCTATATATGACACACAGAAAAACTAAAGACCAGAATTGGCAAGCTCATGCCTGTAATCCTACTTACTCATGAGGCTGAGAGCCAAGGATCTTAGTTTAAAGCCAGCCTGGGCAGAAAAACCTATGAAATTCTTATCTCTAATTAACTACCCCAAATCCAGAAGTCAAGGTGTATCTCCAATGAATGAAAAAGCTAAGGGACAGAGTTCAAGTCCCAGTACTGGAACAAAAAAAGAAAAGCAAAGAATTAAATGGAAATGGCAATGGAATTGGCTTGCTGCCATTGCCAGCATTTAGGAATGAAAGACTGAATTGGTAATCTGTTACCAATCTGTTACTTACCAGAAAACTTTCATGTTCTCTATCCCTTTAATTTGGGGAGTAGTAATTAGAGCCTTATCTAAGATTTCCCTGATTGATGGGAGTTACTTGTGATTAAGATAATTTGTATCTGCCTTTATAAAGTGTATTAGGTACTCTCCAGGCAATGTTTCAGCTAAGATTCATGCTATTTTTGATGGCTTTATATCACTGAATTTTCACTCCTTATTCTTTCTCACCTATTCAGTGACCTAGATCCCCAAGTGTGAAGTGCAGTCAACAAAGAAGAACTGGAACTACAGTTGGGGACTCTTAATTTTCCCTTTTCCAAGTCTGTAAACTTTAGTGTGGAAAACATTGTTGTAAAAGTAGCTTTGTGTATTTCTGCTAAATTTTCTCAATAATTTTTATAAACTCCCTCTAAAACTCAGAGAAGACATTGAATTCTGAGTCCCAAGAATTTGGATTCAAATCCCAGTTCTGATACTGACTCCCTTCCTTTACTAGACTTCAGTCTTGCTATCTATAAAATGATAAGGTGGAACTCACTATTACGGTGCTTAAAATATATCTGAAAAGCCAGGTGCTGGTGGCTCATGTCCATAATCGTAGCTACTCAGGAGGCAGAGAGCTGAAGATAATTGTTTGAAGCCAGCTCTGGCAGGAAAGTCCTTAAGACTCATCTCCAATTAATCACAGAAAAATCCAGAATTTGTGCTGTAGCTCAAGTGTGCTAGCTTTGAGCAAATGGAGCTTAAGGACAAAGACCAGGCCCAGAGTTCAAGGCCTACCACTAGCAAAAAAAAGTCTAAGGATACAATGCAGATATATCTATTTTCTAAGACCAATAAGATATGAATCTAGAGCCCATCTTATCCATCCCTACCACTCTCAGTAGGTATGAGCTATTTCATCCATCATTTCCTGCTTGTGTTGTTCTAAAAGATGCAGTGATTTTCTGATTTCCTTAAACTTTCTCCTTATGGAATTGTTCACATATTAATTGTATCTTAACCAGGAAAGGTGAAAAAAATCACATGTTGTATATACATTTATCTGAATTGGGGAAGAGAAAGTGAACAACAAAATGGTGAGACAAAGGACAAAGGGAGAGGCAATGCAACAGCGATACTCACAGGACAATATGTTGGAGATGAACTTTAGAACTTGCGGGGGGATTGAGGAAGGAAAAGTGGGAGAAAATTGAGGGAGAAGGTAAAAATATTCAACAAGAAACGTGCTCACTATCTTATGTATGTAACTGTGACCCCTCTGTACATTACCTTGACAACAAAATTAAATTTAAAAAAATGATCACAACTATATTTGTTATATTTCTTTTTGTTGGTAATAGTGGTAATAATTGTGTGTATGCATGTCTGTGTGTGTGTGTGTGTGTGTGTGTGTGTGTGTGTATTCATTCAGGATTTCACTCACTTGCCCCAAAGTTGTGATTCTTTTGCCTTAGCCTCCAAAACACTGGTATTACAATCATTCACCACTGTACCTGGCTCAGGGTAGATATTCTTCAATTAACTTTATCATTGGTGTTGGCAGCTTAACTCCTAACAGTTCCCCCAGCATCCTTTAAATCATAAGGATAAAGAAGAATGATTGTACATATCTAATTAGAAATGAAAATACCAAACAAATGCATCATTGCTATGGCCAGTTTATCATAAAATGGAGGTTATAGCAAATTTAAATTTCTGATACCATTTAAAATAGGGAAATCATGTTCTCAGTGTTATAAAATGGCCATATACACTATGTGTGTGTGTTTTACATATACACTATATGCATTGATTTCATGATCTGCTATTCAAAATAAAATAACGTGAGAAATTCTATATATGGCATGTTGGCACATAAAAATACATCTCAATTAGACAAAATACATTCTCAATTAGATAAAAATGCTGGCTATTGAACATTACTAAAATATTTAATACAAATAGTTTTTCCTTCTTAAAATTTAGATATTTTCTGGGGAATGGTTTGAACAACTT
Organism: Dipodomys ordii; assembly: GCF_000151885.1. Classification (NCBI taxonomy): domain Eukaryota; kingdom Metazoa; phylum Chordata; class Mammalia; order Rodentia; family Heteromyidae; genus Dipodomys; species Dipodomys ordii. The sequence continues at coordinate 1,314,919 of NW_012267403.1, forward strand.
GGTTTCCTCAAGGGAGAAAAGATGTGAGAAATGCATAACACTTCAAGTCAGTACATGTTTTTCAAATATCTTCCCTGTTTCGAGTGTTTTTCTGGGAGCTGGAAAGCCAGAGAAATCAGAAGTTTCTGCTGTCAGGATGCTCATAGACTAATTAGAGATAGGCCAGTAAATAAACAATGCCAAAACAATGGAAACTGTTTTATAATAGAGGAGTGAATAGCATACTCTGTGACTACAAAGAAGTGTTATTGAGCAAGGGCTCACTATCCAATGTGTATACAAACCAATATGGTGCCACCCATGTTTTTGTAAAAAAGGTTTTATTGTAAAGGAGGTCAGGAGCTAAAAGATCAAATTTGTCTCCCCAATCAGTGGTTTCTATAAGGAAATATATTAGAAAAGAGAGGGAAATTTTGCTTGTTGGTTGGATGACAAGAAAAAAGTCACGTTTCTATTTTCTTTTGAAATTATTATTATCATGTTATTATTTTATTATCTCTAATTCAATTATTTTATTGAATTCAATAATTCCATTATTTTATTATCTTAATTCAACGTGCCAGTGCATGAATACAATGTATCTTGATTACCCTTTCCGTTGTTCTTCTCTTTCTCTCGAGCCCCACCTATACCCTCAATTTTCCCATTACACATCTTTTTATCAAGGGTGTTGTGCTCTATGTAGGGGATATCATTGACTGGAAAAGCTGGCTTATTCTGCTTATGTCCATCCTTGAAAAACCAGTTCCAAACTATAAGCATCATTATCGAGCAAGGTAATGAGTCCATTTCCTATTGAGCATTGTTACACCTTCCTTTGTTTTTCCCCACCTTGCTCATGTAACTGTAACCCCTCTGTACACTATCTTTACAATAAAAATATATATTAAGAAAAAAAAGAATCATTAGTAAAATGCCTGGAGGGTTTTCCTAGAAGGCAACTGAAGGAATTTAAGTCATGGTGTGTCCAGGTCTTAGCTGTCAGAAGAGACTAAGAAAGCCCACCTTGGAGAATCAGGAAAGGTTTTCCAGATGGATGGTTTCAAAGCTGCTCTGTTGCTGACATGACACCACAGCAGAGCCTCAATCAATTTCTCTGTGGGAGATAAAAGTATGCCATGTGCCTAGTTCGTGCACCTCTCCAAGCACATTTTAGATAGAAACTAACCCAACATTTTCCCTCTTAACTCTTTTACTTCATCCATTCATTTAATCCTGCAAAGGTTAGTAAGTGCCAGAGATGTGATGTTGTCTCAGAAATCAGCAAGAGCAATGGTTTTCAAACTAGGTTTGGTAGAATCCTAAGATATCAGAATATAGGGGAGGCATACCTGCTTACTGGCTTCAACTAGAATTCAACTAGTATGATTTTTCATAATTGGAGGTCTCATAAAGGAGGCATTTTAAAAACATGATCTTTTTACATATATACATATATATATATATATATATATGTATGTATGTATGTACGTATGTTTGAAGCTGGGTGCCAGTGGCTCACGCCTGTAATTCTACCTAGTCAGGAGGCTGAAATATGAGGATCATGATTTGAAGCCAGCTTAGGCAAGATAAGTCTGAGACTCTTATCTCTAATTAACCACCAAAAAACCAGTAATACCTCTGTGACTAAAGTGATACAACACTCCCATGATTTATTGCTTACTTTATATTCTTAGAGGAGTTCATTTTGCTTGCTTTCCTTTGGTTTGAAATCAACCTAGCCTGCTTGCTTTAAACACTTTTATGCTTGTTAATTCTTTAATTGGAAGTGAAAATGAACTCAAACCTAGACAGTATCAGTCAGATTCATATAAACTACTGCTTTCCTTTGATTGGCACTTAGGTGTCTTACAGATAACTCATGCTCAACATGAACAAAAGTCACCATGTAACTGCATTGTCCCCAACTTATTTCTCTTCTTTTTTTGTTGGTTTTGTTTTGTTTTGCCAGTTGTGGGGCTTGAACTCAGGGCCTGGGCACTGTCCCTGAGCTTGTTTTGCTCAAGGCTAGCACTCTACCACTTGAGCCACAGCACCACTTCTGGCTTTTTCTACTTATATGGTGCGGAGGAATCAAACCCAGGACCTCATGCATGCAAGACAAGCACTCTACCACTGAGCTACCTTCCCAGCCCTTATTCCTCTTCTTGAGTTCCATATATCCATGACTGTTCTCGAGTCCCCCCTCCACTTCCAAAACCCTAGACATGCCATGAATTTTTACAAAGAATACAATATTTTATTTATTTATTTATTTATTTGTTTTTGGTCAGTCCTGAGACCTGGGCACTGTCCCTCAGCTCTTCAGTTCAAGGCTTGTGCTCTACCACTTGAGCCACAGCGCCACTTTTGGCTTTTTCTGCTTATGTGGTGCTGAGGAATTGAACCCAGGGCCTCATACATCCAAGGCAAGCACTCTACCACTGAGCCACCTTCCCAGGCCCATAATTTTAGATTTTTATTGGAAAACTCAAAGAGCAAAAGGACATTGAGATCTGACAGAGGTTATAATTTCAAGAAGCAGCTATTTTCCTATGGCTAGGGGAAAAGACGGAGATTATTAGACTTTAAGCATTTAAAGGAAGATTCTTGGTAGCTAAGATCCAGTTTCCTGCTAAAAGAGGCCCCACTGGTGCTGGGGGTTCTCTGAGGAAACCTGATAAAATTAGTTCTGTGAGTTATGACAGTAGAGCAGAAACTAGGAATTGGAACCAGTTGCTACAGAATTCAGTTGCCACCAACTAATGAAAATACATTGCTGGAGCAACACAAATAGGAACCAATACCCTAAGGACAAGCAGTCTTCCTCTTTCAGCCTTGAGGTCTTTTCTTAATGGCCCCTGTTGGCAGAGCTTTACAGGGAGTTAGTTGCCAGAGGAAACTGTATTTGCAATCACCAAGCACATAAAGCAGAGTTTATAAGGATATGTTTGGGGCTAAGAAATAATAATTGAAATAGTGAGTATAAATTACCTTGATTACAACACCAGTATGAAGGAGGCTGTGAGGCAGGAAAGGTAGGTGAGGAAACAGGAAAATTAAAATCAATCAACATTCAAAGGGCCAAACTCAGAAGTTAGAATCAGGAAGTAAACTGGGGGAAAAAAGCAATCAGTTCCCATACCATTTTCCTTTCACATGTTAACTTACAAAGCCAGGAAAACGTAAACCATCTACCTGAACCTTCCTTATCCTTTGAGGTGTTAGAAAGTTGCAAACTTTTTGGGGGTGTAGTACATTGGAGGACCATATATAGCCCATGAAATCATTTAGTATTTAATGAGATAGACATATATACTTCTTTGTCCAACACCAGGATTTGAACTCAGTATCTGACACTTTTGCACATTGGCTGGTGCTTTACTACCTTAGCCATGCCTCCAAACACACGGGTGCTTCTTGTATGTTCCTCATTGCTACATGTAACCATCTGACTATATTATCATTTTGTATGGCCTATGAATGTTATTAGAAATATCCAAGTGGTCCTTCATAGATAAAAGGTTCTCCATGCCTGCTGAGTAAAGAAGTATATTTCCCTTATGTTTTACGTAGGCCTAGATCACATTTTGATATTATAGATTAATAAACAGCACCAATTTAATTCACCTAGAACCTTTGTCTCAAGATTAGGAGTTGCTGGTTGCTATGACCATGTGTATTTTCCTAGCTCAGATGAAAACTACCAGTTATGAGTCTTCATTCCCATTTCCTGTTTGGAGAGCTGAAATGTTTCCTCCATTTCTCATTACTCTCCATTTTACCCAGGTATCCTAAAATAAATCCTTGCTAAAATGTCTACTTTGTGAGACTCTTTGTGTGTGTGTGCGTGTGCATGCGCATGCATGTGCTAATACTGGAACTTGAACTCAGGGATTTGCACTCTCACTTGGCATTTTTGCCCACAGCTGGTGCTCTACAACTTAAAACACAGTTCCCCTTCTGACTTACTGGTGGTTAATTGGAGATAAGAATCTCAGAGACTTTTATTTAGCCCAGGCTGGCTTTAAACAGATCCTCAGATCTCAGTCTCCTGGGTAGGTAGGAGCCACCATCACTGAGCTGACTCATTTTTCTCAGACTCTATAAAATGAATTTCACATGTGGATCTTGACTACTTATTTTTTTTTCATCATAACTGTGTAGAAGACAGAACTCCTCACCCCTCCTCTGGTAACAGATTCATTGGTTGTATGTAATGGTAAGTGCCTCTGATTCAGTTAAAAGGAAAAATAAGGCTAGCTGGGAATTAAAGAATCAACTAAAGCATTGGAACTAGAGTACTTCCAGAGATTCTTCAGGGTGCTACCACTATGATGAATTAGTTCCAAATGTATTTTCCCCATTAACATATCACTTCATTTAAATTATATAACTTCACAAAAGATAATCTTATTGTCTAATCTTTGGTCAATGAACTCTTATCCAAGGTCGGGAGAAAATCTTACGTTGCTACTCTTAACAGTTCTACACAAAATGCTTTAGAAAGATCATTTCCATATAAAATAATGATGCTACTACCAAAGGAAGGGAAAATTAACAGGGAATAATAACAATAATAAAACCCACAAACCTGGTGGTCTTCTTTAACTGTCTTTGCTTTCCTGACTCATTTTCTTTGTAATAAGATTCTAGTTTGTTGTTTAATTATAAATGTGAATGGAGTTCAACCTTTCGTTATGTACCTTACCCCCCTTCACACACATGCACGCATGTGCGCATGCACACGCACACACACACACACACACACACCAATTCCCATCATTGTATGGTATGTTGATTTAAATTCTTTTGAATATGTACCTCCAAAATCAATGGTAGATGTATATTTAGTTATATGAGGAACTTCCATACTACAATAATTTACACTCCTGCTAGCAGGGCATAAGAGCTCTTTTCAAATCATATATTCACTTTTATTTTTTCACCCATGATTTGTTTTCTTATTAGCTTATCTTAGTTATAGGGGAAGACTTACCCATTACATTTCCACACATATTTACAATATATTTCAATCATTCTAAGGATGTCCTATACTATTGACTGTGTTTCTCTGATGGCTAAGGGATATTGAATATATTCTCTTTCCTTTCCTTTCCTTCTTTGTCTCTGTCTCTTTCTTTTTCCTTTTTCCCTCCATCCCCCCCCCTCTTTCTTTTTCTTTCTCTTTCTGGCAGTGCTGGTGCACAAATTTAGGACCTTGCTAAATAGGCACTCTATCACTTGACCCATGCCACCAGCCCTTTCTTTATTGTCTCAGTTATTTTTTAGTTAGGGTCTGGAAGATTTTCTTCTGTTTGTTTGACTGGAGAGAGCCTCAGACCATGATTCTTCTACTTATAGACTCCCACTAGCTGGGACCACAGCTGTGCTCCCATACTCTGTTTATTGATGGAGATGGGGGTTTCACTAACATTTGTCCCTGAGTAGCCTTAACATACATTTCTCCTGGCCTCTGCTTCCTGAATACATGAGATTATAAGCAAAGGGTCAACATGCCAGACAATATAAAATATATTTTTGCCAGTCCTGGGGCTTGAACTCTGGGCCTGGGCACTGTCCCTGGGCTTCTTTTGCTCAAGGCTAGCGCTCTACCATTTAAGCCACAGTGCCACTTCCAGCCTTTTCTGTTTATGTGGTACTGAGGAATTGAACCGGGGTTTCATGCATGCTAGCAAGAACTCTACCACTAAGCCACATTTCCAGCTTAGAATATTTTTATGTGTATCTGTTTTGTATTTGTATTGTATGTCTATTCAGATATTTTGCCCAACTTTTAACTGGATTACTTGATTATTTTTGTTACACTTCCTTACCTGTTCTGAATACTAATCTTCTGTCAAATATTTTGACAAATATTTTCTCACATTTGGTCGATTATCTCTTTATCTGTTTTCTTTGTTTGCAGATGCTTTTTAGTTTTATGTAATCCTGTTGTCAATTTTTTCTTTGTTTTTCCTGTTTATAAAAAAAGTCATCTTTCTCAACTACAGAAAGTGTTTCTCCTTGTTTCCTTCCAGTAGTTCTAGGTATTTCAGAGTTCCAGGTCAAACATTAGGTCATGACTTAGTTTGGATAATAGCACAAATTTTCTCATTATTCCTGTTTCAAATACCTTTACTCCTCTTTACTCCTCTTTACTCCTATCTGCCTTGCCTCCCAATACCTTAGTTCTAGCTTGATCACCTCATGTCTTGATTAATGTGAAAGTTTCAAATCTTGCCTACCTCTGATCTCCTTCTCACATTCCATTTTTCCTCCCTGAGGTGTTAATTTTAATCTACTTCTACAATTAGCCCCCTTCTCCTATCTAAATCAATCTGTGGCTCCTTACACTTTTCAGGATAAAAATTGAAATGTCTGATTTTTGGCTTTTGACTATCTTTCAGGTAGGTTCATTCATTTCACATACTTTCCAGAATACTCCTTATCTCCTGCCAGAAATAATTAACTTTTCATTCTATAGGTCATTCAAATGTACTTAGAATTCATTAGTATACCATCCTGAAAGGGGTATACTTACCTATTTTATCAGTTCTAGGAATCAGAATCTTAAACATAATGCTAAGCTGTTTACAAATAGGGTTTTAATTCTTCATGGCTTGCTCCTAATTCTGCACCTCTTATTGTCACTTTTAATATGCTTATTTAAAATCTATATTTCTGATATGAATATAGCCACTTCTCCCCCTTTTTATAGTATTTACATGGAATATTCTTTCATCTTTTAATTTTCAATTTATTTGTACATTTAGATATAAACAGACCCATTTATAAGTAGCATATAGTTGGATTATATATTTTGATCCACTTGCTAATTTTTATCTTTTGATTGAACAATTTAATCTGTTTATATTTAATTACTGATAGCTGGTGTCCTGAATACTAAGATTACAGGATACAGTTCTACTTTTTATTTATCTTTTGCTTATTTATTGGAATGATGATAGGTAATTATGGGTAACCAAAAATTAAAGTTCCAGGCTGGGAGCTGGTGGCTCATGACTGTAATCCTAGCTACTCAGGAAGCTGATATCTGCAGATTGTGGTTCAAAACCAGCCCAGGCCACTGGAAAGTCTATGTGACACCTATCTCCAATTAAACACCAGATAACTGGAAGTGGACTTGTGGCTCAAAGTGGTAGAGCACTTGCCTTAACAAAAGAGTTCAGCAACAGTGCTCAGGCCCTGAGTTCAAGCTCATGACTGGCAAAAAAAGATTAAAGTTCCAGTCATCTAATGTACATGGTTGGACCAGATAGATATGCTTTTAGTAGGAAGAAACATGAAATTCAACTACAATGACTTAACCAAATGTTTTTGTCACTTAATGTGTCTAGATGTATGGGGTTATTGCTGTTAATAGAATAGCTCAATGCTGTCCAGGCCAAGATTTCATTGACCTTTCTTACATGGTTGTAGGATAGCTGTTTTGATTCTAGTGATCATATTTATGTTCATGGAAGCAAAAAACACAGTAAGGATAGAACAAACCTCTAGCTATTTGTCTTCACTTTTCAGTATTGGAGTGTTGAACTTGTCCTCCCTCTTACTTGGCTTTATTACTTAGCTAACACTGTACCACTTAAATCACCAACCTGATTTGAAGATGAGATCTAGTGAATGTTCTGCTGGCCTTAAGCAGCCATCCTCTGGATCTTAACTTCTTGAGTAGCTATGATTACAGGTATGAGCCACTAGCACCCAGCTCTTTTTTGTTCCTTTCTATAGGAAAAGAAAAGCATTCTCAGAAATGTCCATACATTTTCTCTTAAGTTTCAATGACTAGAACTAGTCTTAGCTGCAAAGGGAAGGAAAGTGAACTTATACTCGTTGACCTGAATAAAATCTCTGACCTGCTGAATGCTATGCTGGTAGCTGTGTGTACACTGCAACAACCTGCCAGCTCAGCTCCCTATGGCATGCAACCTAGTCTTTGTATTGCCTAATCTAAATCATTGAAAAGTTGCCTTGTTGAAGCTGTGTCAGGGATAGCTTCTCTAGGAAGTATTAAAGAACAGCGATCATTGGGGTAAATGCCGAGAAGTAGAACTGCTAGATCATAGGGGATCTTTACATGTAGTCTGTTGAGGAATCTCCATACTGCTTTCCAAAGTGGTTGAACAAGTTTACACTCCCACCAACAGTGCAGTTGGTTCTCTTTTGACCACATCCCCTCCAGCATCTTTTGTTATTAGATCTCTTGATTATAGCCATTCTAACTGGGGTGAGGTAGAATCTCAATGTTGTTTGATTTGCGTTTCTTTTATGGCCATAGAAGTTGAGAATTTCTTCATGTATCTATTGGCCATTCTTATTTCCTCTTCAGATAAGTCTCTAAGTCTTAACCCACTTATTAATGGGGAGTTTTTTCTTTGAGGATTTGTTTATGGGGGATTTATTTTTTTGAATTCTAAGTATATTTTAGATACGAGGCCCTTGTCTGTCGTATGGCTAGTGAGGTTCTTCTTCCAATCTTTGGGCTTTCTATGAATCCCAAGACATGGACACAAGAGGTTTTTCTTGGTTGTTGTTGTTTTTAATATACTATGTGATTTTTTTTGTTTCTTTTGTATGTTCTTCCCCCTCTGGTATATCCCCTGTTGTCACTGTTTTTGATTTTGGTACCCTGCATCTGTACATTTATCTAATTTAGGGGGGGAAAGGGGAATAACAAAATGCTGAAATAAGGACACAAGATGACTCATTGCAACAATGAGACTCACAGGACACTATGTTGGAAATGATCTTTACAACTTTGGTGGGGTGGGGTGGGGGAGGGAATGGATAGTAGGAAAATAATTAAGGAGGGAGTAACAATGTTCGAGAAGAAATGTACTTTACAATAAAATAAATATTTTGAAAGAAGAACTTCGACATGGAGATCTTTGATCCATTTGGAATTGATTCTGGTGCAGGGTGATACATAAAGATCTAACTTCAATTTCTACATATGTATAGCAAACTTGGCCAGTAACATTTGTTGAAGAGGCTGTCTGTCTTCCTGTTTTGGGCTCCTTTATCAAAGATTAGGTGACCACAGATCTGTGGGCTCATTTCTGGATCTTCAGTTCTGTTCCATTGGTCCTCAGGCATGTTCATGTGCCAAAACCAAGCTGTTTTTATAACTACAGTTTTATAATAGAGTTTGAAATTTGGTATTTATATTCCTCCAGCACTCTTTTTACTATTGGGGTCTTCTTTTATTCTATATGAATTTTTAGATTGCTTCTTCTATATCATTGAAGAATATTGTTGGGATTTTGATGGGTATTGCATTGAATTTGTAGATAGCTTTGATAGTATTGCCATTTTCATGCTCCTAATTCAGGAGCATGCTAGGTTTTTCCACTTCTTTCAGTCTGCTTTCATTCCTTTTTTTAAAGTTTTCATCATAGAGGTCCTTCACACCTTTGATTAAGATAATTCCTAGGTATTTTATTTTTTTGAGTCTATAACAATAGGAGTTGCTTTCTTGATTTTAGCCTCACTTTTCTCATTGTTGGTCTCCCTCATTTGTAATAACTATATAATATGTCTAGGATATTCTTAGCAGATGATCACAATAGCTCAATAGTTATGTGCTTGACAATACAAAATAATGCTTATTGAAATGAATTCCAAGAAATGGAAACAAGAGGTTTTTCTAGTGTACTGCTTACAGTTGTTTCTTCTCTTTCTTTCTTCCTTCCTTCCTTCTTTCCTTCCTTCCTTCCTTTCTTTCTTTCTTTCTTTCTTTCTTTCTTTCTTTCTTTCTTTCTTTCTTTCTTTCTTTCCTTCTTTCTTTTTTCCCTTTGCTTTATTACCTTTTGTCACTGTTATTGATTTCTGTACCCTTTGTCTTCTATATAAGTTTATCTGATTTGGGGAAGGGAAGGAGAATTGCAGAAATGGTGGGACAAAGGGAAAACCAATGCAACAGTGATACTCGCTAGACACTATGTTGAAAATTAATTTTACAACTTGGGAGGGAGGGGAGTGGGGGAGGGAATGGGAGAAAATGATAGAGAGGGTGACACTGTTCAAAAAGAAATGTAGGGCTGGGAAGGTGGCTCAGTGGTAGAGCACTTGCCTTGCATGCATGAGGCCCTGGGTTCGATTCCTCAGCACCACATAAGCAAAAAGAAAAAAAAGTCGGAAGTGGCGCTGTGGCTCAAGTGGTAGAGCGCTAGCCTTGAGCTGAAGAGCTGAGGGACAGCGCCCAGGCCCAGAGTTCAGGCCCCATGACCGGACCCCCCCCCAAAGAAAAGAAATGTACTCATTACCTTATTTATGTAACTGTAACCTCTCTGTACATCACCTTTACAATAAAAAGAACTTCTATAGTAGATAGACTTCTGAGGTGATGTTCAAGGATCCCTGTCTCCTAGTTTCTTTTTGCAACTGGCAGTTGAGTGTGAGCTAGACTTAGTAAATTGCTTCTTATGAACAGAAAATGTGAAAGATCATTGAATGCTTGGTTACAAAATATTATTACTTTTCTTTCACTAGAGATTCTCTCCATTAACTTGGAAGTTAATTTTTACAAAATTAAACATTAAGATGACTATATCTCTACTGGGTGCTGGTGGCTTACACCTGTAATTCTAGCTACTCAGAAGGCTAAGCTCGGAGCATCATGGTTCAAAGCCAGCCCAGGCAGAAAAGTCTGTGAGACTTTCATCTCCAATTAAACACCAAAAAGCCATTAGTTGAGCTGTGGCTCAAGTGGTAGAATGCTAGCCCTGAGTAAAAAAAAGCCAGAAGTGGAGCTGTGGTTCAAGTTGTAGAGCAGCATTAACCTAGAGCACAAGAGCTCAGGGACAGTGCTCAGGCCCTGAGTTTAAACTCTAGGACTGGCATAAAAAAATAAAGATGATTATATCCTAGACAACTGGGGGAGACATGCAAACTCTCTGGCTGTGAGATACCCTGGAAGCCAAGGATCTAATCAAAGTTGTCTCCAGATTTCTGACCCACAGAAATGGTAAGACAGTAAATGTGAGCTGTTTCAAACTGACTTGAATAATTTGTTATAATAATATATTTGAATCTGAGTAATATATTTAATACTGTAGTATATATTTATATAACATATAGTTACATATATTTTTGTAATATAATATATATTTGAATATATTTGGATAATATATTTGAATTTGAATAATTTGTTATTCAGCAAAAGTAACATAGAAAGGGAATGATGTTCAGAACATCATTCAAGCTTTCTGTCATGAGCTGAAGAGTTATGATTTGGATATTTTCTCCTCTAGTCTTCCTTTTCCAAGATGTAGAGAAAAAAATTGCTAGCTGCAGGGGCTGGCTTTGAACTGTGATCCTCGGATCTCAGCCATCTGAGTAGCTAGGATTATAGGCACCTGACAATCTGAGCATTTCAGAATGTTAGCTACTAAAGCTTAGATCAGGTTTATCCAATGTTTGAAGCTCATTCCAGGGCCCTCCTTTTCACTACACTGTTAACTCTCTGTTTTGAAATTTACCTTCAAAGAGCTGATTTTCAAATTATTTGTGCTGAGTTACCCACACTTTTAGTTTTTCAATCCATAGCTGAGGTTTCTTTTGTAAAACTTGAGTGAAAACAAATACTAAAAAAAAAAGGGGGGGAGCCAGGCACCGGTGGCAAGTGGCTGTGATCCTGGCCATTCAGGAAGCTGAGAACTGAGGATCACAGTTCAAAGCCAGCCAGGTCAGGAAAGTCCGTGAGACTGCTGTCCCCAGTTAACCACCAGAAAACCAGAGGTGGCTCTGTGGTTCAAGTGGTAGGGTGCTCACTGTGAACAGCACCCAGGCCCAGAGGTCAAGCCCCATGACCAGCAATAAAAGTGGGGAGGAGATACAAACTAGGTTTATTGTGTGTGTGCTGGTTCTGATGCTTGAATTCTGGGGCCTGGGTGCAGTCCCAGGGCTATTTATTTATTTTTGGTCAGGGCTAGTGCTCTACCACTTGAACCACAGCCCAACTTCTGGCTTTTTTGGGGGGCTTATTGGGGATGGGCGCCTCAAGGATTTTCTTGCCTGGACTAGCTTTGAGTCACGATCCTAGTATCTCAACCCCCTGAGTCTCTAGGAATACAGGTGTGAACCCTGTTCCCTACTTTTTTTTCTGAAATATGAACACCCTGAAATAGCTCAGGCTTCCCTCAAACATGGATCCTCTTTCCTTTGCCTCCTGAATGCTGGGACTACAACTGTGTGCTGCCCACTTAACTTCATATTTTTAAATTGCAGATTCACTATAAGTAAAATTACATTTCAATTGATATAATCACCCAGGTGCCAGTGGTTTACACCTGTAATACTAGCTATTCAGGAGGCTGAGATCTGAGGATGAAGTTCAAAGCCAGCCTGAGCAGGAAGATCCCATGAGACTCTTGTCTCCAATAAACCACTCAGAAAGAACTTAAAGTGATGCTGTGTCTCAAATTGTAGCGCACTAGCCTTGAGCACAAAGAGGCACAGGGACAGTACCCGACCCCTGAGTTCAAACCCCAGGACTGGCAAAAGAAAAGAAAAGAAAATGCTCAGGAACAGCACCCAGGCCTTGAGTTCAAAGCCCCACAACTTTGATGTCGGTGCCCTGCATCTTGTACATACACTTCTCTAACTTGGAGAGGAGAAGGGAAAAAACAAAATGCTTAAATAGGGATACAGGTTGACCCATTGTAACAATGAGATGTACAAGACACTATGTTGAAAAATGAACTTTACAGCTTAGGTGGGGAGAGGGGAGGGGAGAGGGGGGAGTGTAGTTGTGGAGGTGGGAGGGAAGGGATGGTAGGGGAAAAACAAAGGAGGAGGTAACAATGCTTGATAAGAAATGTACTCATTACCTTGCTCATGTATCTGTAACCCCTCTATACAGTATTTTTACAATAAAAAATGTATTCAAAAAAGGAAGGAAGAAAGAAAGAGAGAGAGAAAGAAAGAAAGGAAGAAAGGAAGGAAGGAAGGAAGAAAAGTCTAATTTCAGGTTAAAGCAGTGAGTATAAGAGTGGAAAGGAATCTTTCATAGGTGAATGAGCTCCCCATCTCAAGAACTATGCAAGCAGAAGCTGTATAAACATATAGAAGTTTTGTGGTAAGGCATCAAATGAATGGATGAACTAGATGAGTGTGTGGTAGCCCTTTAAAGATTATATAAAATATGTATGGCACACTGCATGCAAACAAAGCTGCTGTGGTCTAAAAATTGTGACTAATTTTTCTAGGTCCTACTCAACCTTTCTTAGAATTTTGAATAACTGGAATTCATTAGTACCTTATTTCATTGATTTCAAACTCCAAGTTAAGATGACTTAAGGCTTTCCATAGTTAGAATCCCTGCAGCAATAGTTTTTATGGTGTGAGTCCCAAAACAGCAGTAGGCACAACCTGGCCCCTGTAGAATGCAAACTCTCAATTGTATCCTAAACTTATCAAATCAGAAGCTCTGAGATTGAGGTCCAGCAATCTCTGTTTTACTAACCTTCAAATAAATTTCATTTAAATCTTCATATTTGTATTTTCTGGCTATAATCTTCTGGGAAGTCATTTTGCCTCTCTGGGACTCAGTTATATAATCAATAAATTATACAGAAGAGTGAATAAGGCATCTCCAAGGATCCTAGCCATTCAATAAATGCTAATTCTATTCCCTTCGACAAAGGTGAGTGAATTTATATTAAAGTGCATTTATGAACATATTTCTGGAGCTCACAAATGTCATACCATTATAGAGAGAGCAAAACTCTATAATTTCACTTCATAAAAATTCTCTATCATTCTCAACATTGTAGCATTAGTTGGTTGTCTTTCTGTTATCCCCTGCTATACTTAGAATAAATGAATAACCTAAACAGCTCGTACTTGTGAGTAATGGCTATATACTGCCAACCCTTGATTATCTGCTTGACTGTATACTTTGTGGATCATTGGTGACAAATTAAAATCTCAAGCTGGTTTCCCTCTGCTACACAGCATGTGTCTGTGTTGTAATCAATTAATATTTGCTTGGAAATGAAAATGCATTTCATATTGGCCTAAGGGTAACAGGCTGCCAAAAACCCACAGCTTACATTCTGGATAGCACTAGAAACAGGAATCAGATTATGTAGGACTTTGTTTTCCATGTGGTCTTGATGATCTTAAAGATTTGGATGTAACAGATGGGCACAGGTGGTTCATGTCTGTAATCCTCAGGAGGCTAAGATCTAATGATTGAGGTTTGAAGCCAGTCCGGGCAGGAAAGCCTGTGAGACTCTAATCTCCAATAAATTACTCAGAAAAATCTGGAGGTGGGGCTATGGCTCAAGTAGTGGAGCACTCTTCTTGAGTACAAAGAGGCTCAGGGGCAGTGCCCAGGCCTTGTGTTAAAGTCCCTGGACCGGGAAAAAAAGAAAAGAAAAAGAAAAAAATGCTCAATATCATTAACTATCAGGGAAATGAAAAATCAAACCACAATGAAATAGCCTATAAACTCACATCAGTTAGAACACCTATGATTTAAAAGATTAAAAAATAGTAAGCATTGGCTAGAATATAGAAAAAGGGAAACTCTTATACACTGCATTTAGGGGTATAAATTAGTACAGGCATCATGAAAAACAGTATGGAGTTTCTTCAGGAAACTGAAAACAGAATGACCATATGATCCATCAATCTCACTGTAACGTACAAATATCCAAAGGAAATTAGATCACTGGTGTTAGTCAGAATTTTTTTCACTGTGACAAATACTTGAACAAAGCAATTTAAAAGAGGAATGATTTATTTAAGCTGTTTCAGATACTTCAGTCCATGGTCAGTTGGATCCATTGTTTAGTGACCTCTGAGATGAAGCAGAATATCATGACAGAATGTGATAGGAGCTGCTTACCTTATGGCGGCCAGAAAAAGGAGAAGAGAAAGAGACAGAGACACAGATACAGAGAAACAGAGAGACAGAGAGAATATGAGAAGGAAAGGAGAGGCGAAGGCACGAGAAGAGAGGAGAGGAGAGGAGAGAAGAGGAGGAGAAGAGAGAAGAGAATGAACCTTTATTAACAGGCTTCTTACATTCTTCCCTTTTTCCCCATCTGGGTCCTCAGCCTATTAGATGGTGACTGAGGTTCATCCTCAGTCAGCTCTGGAAATGAAGTAACAGATACACCTAGGACAGTGAATCTTTTAATCCAGTCAACAATTTAGATTAGCCATCACATTGTATGAAAGAGATACCTACACTCCTATATTTATTACAGCATGGTTCATAATAGCTAAGATATACAATCAGCCATGATGTCCTTCAATGAATAAATGGATTAAATGTAGTATATAGGCCTAATGGAATATTACAATCAAGAAAAGATGCAATAATGTCATTTACTGCAACATGGATAGAACTAGAATACATTTTGTTAAGTGAAATAATCCAGACACACAAATATTACATCTTTTCAATCCTTTGTGTAGGTTAAAAAGAGCTGAGCACATAGAAGTAGAGAGTTAAATAGTAGCTATTGGAGGCTAGGAAAGGATAGGCAGAGGTTGAATATTAGATACCAAAACATGGTTGATAGAGGGAACTAGTCATTATGTTTTATACTGTTTATATTCTATAGCACAGAAGATTAGTTTTATTTTATAATTGATTATATATTTCAAAATTATTAGAGAAGAGGTTGAAAGTTCCCAACACGTAGAAATAATATTGAAGATTAAGATGGTAATTATGCTGATGTATCATCTTCTGCATGCATGTATAGAATGATTATTCTGCACCTTACAGTTGCATACAAATATTTTATTTCAATTACAAAAATAAAATTTAAAAGAATGAAAAGACAGAAAGGGGGAGGGAAAGGCTACTGTTGGTGTTACTTCCTTACCTCAGGGAAAGGGCTGATTTGCCCGCTTGAAGTAATATACTTACTCCTGGGCAATCCACCCCTCCCAGGGAGTATAATTATGCTATGATAGCATGTAAGACCCTCCTTTTATATGGTGCTGAGGATTAAATCCAGGGCCTTATGCATGCTACCCAAGTGTTCTACCACTGAACCATACCCGTCCCTGGCATGGAAATTCTTGTTGCAACCATGTAAATAGTGAAGCAAAGGAACCAAAAGGAAAGCAGAAATCCTAGATGGTGTTTCTGAGTAATAATCCCATAGGTACATGTTACAACAAAGATGTCCTAACATCTTCTATATTAGGTGTGAAAAGAGATGTTGTTGGTATTGGATAGGATATCAAATTCTACCTTCCTCTTTCTTATAAACTGTTCCCTAAGAGTAGAAAATTTTAAAAATATGGGAAACAGAAGACCTTATCATTTGTACATGATTTGCAGTGCATGGCACAAAACTGAAGCCTAAGAAGCTGGTATCTTCCCAATTCTGTATGAGTAAAAAATTACCTTTTGCCAACCCAGAGCATGGTAACCTTAAGTGAAGGGAAAGGGCTTTGATCCCCAGAGAAAAGAATAAGGAACAGCTGAGATGCAGACCATGTCCTGCTCTTTAGTCCAATGATACCATTTTTCAGGTCACAAATAAATATGATTCAGGGAATGTCTTTCCTTCTAGTTTATTGGTATAATGGTTTTTAAAAGTAGGAAAATACGTGGAAACAACTTGCTGGAATTATTTCTGATGTGGAGAGGGATCTAGGGCATCTCTCCATTTTTACTTTCTCTTAGCCTTTTGGGTTTCGTAGTTAATATGATGGTCAGCCATAACTATCCCTCTTCAATATCAGAGTTCTCTTTTTGTGACAGCATCTTCTTGACAGTCATTCTCTTCAATTTTTTTGTCTATCACCCCAGGACAACAGCTACACAACAGGCCCCAAATCCACCTGCCATTTTATTCCCCAGATGAAATTACCTATATCTATATTTACCCAACCTGACTCAATAAGTACTATATGGTTGTATAGTCCAGATAATTCAATAGTGGCCCTGCAATATAAGAATGTCATGCATTTGAGCAATATCCTACTAAGGATTAATTTTCTGTGAAAGTAAAGTTTCATACTAAAACTTGTTTACTCTGTAGGTATTCAGTTCTCAAAGAGATTAAAGCCAGAAATTATCTTCTGCCCAATTTCTTATTTTGTTTTATCTCAGCCAGAGGCAGTATCACCCAGATGCCTGGGTAGAGGCTGGTTTCCTTTAGCAGCTGCATGCTTGGCTCTATTTCACTGTAATTACAATTCTTCTAACACTTCTTAAGTTGGATTGATACAACTTCAAGTCTCCCTTAGGCCTCATTTTTCTCAAGTTCCAGTTCCACATTCATAAAATATAGAACCAAGTACTTACAACAAGCAAAAGTAATGTTTCCCTATTGCTATTGCTAACCCTATTGCTTGGGGAACAAGAATAGAGACTCAGAGAGCATTTTTTATTTTAACCACAGCTGTCAGATTGTGTTAATTGCTTACTGTCTAAAGCTTAGTAAATAAAATTCAAATACCCCTGGGGGGGGTGGAATCAGAGGTAAGCTATGTTGTTTATTTTCAAAAACCTCACCAAATCTCAAATCTTTGTTCACTTTGAGTTGTTCCTATTCAACTTACCAGACATGGATGTATGGCAGTGTTGTTTTCTTCATCTCTGGAGCTATTTCCCATTTTGGTTACCTAAATGATGATGAAAATTTTTCTCCTTCCATTTAATTTTCCTACCATATCAAGATACAAACAGTGTTAGAGAAATATACAGATCCTCTGCTCTAGGAGAAAGAGATGGGGTGTGATGAAGAGAAACTAATGCCCCAAGGCATGAGACCTAAATCATTCCTATCTACAGAAGGTCTTTTCTGGCTGACTAAAAGAACCTTGGCTTCTCCATGTGGGACTCTGACTTCCAGTATAGTTTCAGCAGAAATGAAATGACATTTTCAATATATATTTTCCCAGGCATTTTTTTTGGGGGGGGTCCGGTCATGGGGCCTGAACTCTGGGCCTGGGCGCTGTCCCTCAGCTCTTCAGCTCAAGGCTAGCGCTCTACCACTTGAGCCACAGTGCCACTTCCGGCTTTTTTCTTTTTGCTTATGTGGTGCTGAGGAATCAAACCCAGGGCCTCATGCATACAAGGCAAGCGCTCTACCACTGAGCCACCTTCCCAGCCCCTTCCCAAGCATTTCTTACTTTTGAAAAGAAACTGTTTTCCTCATCCTAGATGAAAAATTGATTTATTGAGTTCAATAAACAGTCCCTTATAGATATATGGGAAAGTGTGGTTGAAATGTGGCACACTTAAGGCCTTTCTTAGTGAAGTTACCTAATGGAACTCTTGTATCAACATTCAAATCCAAATAGCACTCTTCTGTGAGGCACATGACAAACACAAATTGATGCCAGCAATCTTAGTACAGGGAGAAATATATATCCAAAGTTGCCTCAAGGTACCTTGCCCCCTTACAGTGTCCATAGCAGGAACAGAGGAGAAACATGAAATGAAGTACAATGCACAAGTATAACATCTACTTGCAAACATTTATGCCATCTATTATTAAATATGGTTCAATTAGGGTACACAATATAACTCAAAAGGATTTCCCATAAGTATCCTGTAAATATTCCCTTTTCTCATTTTCTCTTTTTTTTCTCTTTCCCTCCCTCTCTCCCTCCCTCCCTCTCTTCCTTCCTTCCTCCCTCCCTCCCTCCCTTCCTTCCTTCCATCTTCCTGTCTTCCTTTCTTTCCTTCTTTTTTGTGTACCAGTACTAGGGCTTGAACTCAAGGCCCAGGCACCTCAGCTTTAGGCTTTTTGGTGGTTAATTGGAGATAACAGTCTCAAGGACTTTCTGGTCTGGGCTGGTTTGGAACTGTGATCCTCAAATCTCTGCCACCTGGGTCACTAGGATTAGGTATGAGCCACCAGCACCGGGTAGTACTGTTTCCTTTTCTTAGGAACATATGCAATAAGGGCAGAGTATAAAGACAGGTACCTGCCTAATACAACTAGTGGACTGAGTTCTACCTTCTTGTCATAAACAGGCCAAATGGTTAAAAACAACAGTTTTGAATTAGAAGGAAAAGAATAAGCTAAGACAGGAGAGTGTTAAATTGTTTAATATGGGAGACCAATTTGTTTTCTTTGAGACCACTTTGTTTTCTTGCATGGAACAACAATTTAACTTGACCTAACAATAAAAAAAAGGAAATTTAGTATGACCGAAGAATGTCTAACTCAAGTACAAGAAGGTAGGTGAGCTTCAAGAAATAGCTCCAGTTAATAACTCAACTACTATCTAGAGTCTCTTCTCTCATCACTGCATCTCTCTCTGTGTTTGCTTCATCTTTCATAGCAGACCAGCTTTTTCTCTTTCCTAGAACATATGGCAAAAAAATGGCTGCTGCCAACAACTCTGAAATTTATAATATTTAGCATAAGAAAGCAACCAGCTTCAGCTGAATCTAGATTCTAGATTCCCAAGGAAAGACTAAGATAATCTGAGATTGGTCAACTGTAAGCAGAAGGTCACATATATGGAAATTTCTCCAAGAAGGTCAGAATGAAGCTGATGGAAAGAGAGATGCTCCCAGGAGAAGGAGTTATTCATTAAAAGAGAATTGCAAACTATATAGTTCTGAGTGTGAAATGGGATGTGGGGAATGCTAGGTAATAAGGCTTATGAAGAACAAGGCACCCATAGCTCATACTGTAATCCTAGCTACTAAGGAAGCTGAGATCTGAGGACTGCAGCTCAAATCCAGCCCAGGCAGGAAAGTCCATGAGACTCTTATCTCCGATTAATGCACAAAAAGCTAGAAGTAGAGTGTGGCTCCAGTGATAGAGCGCCAGCCTTGAAGAAAAGGGATAGGGCCAGGCCCTGAATTCAAGCCCCAGTACTGTCACACACACACACACACACACACACACGCACGCACGCACGCACGCACGCACGCACGCACACACGCACGCACGCACGCATGCATACACATTCTGCCCCAAGCCCCCCGCAAATGCACACATAAAGGCTGGAGAGGAGGTAGCTTATGAAGAACAACATGCAGTTTAAAGTATATTCAGTAGGCACTGAAAAAATTGTGTGCTATGTTTTTAATCAGAGGAATGTGGGAAGTTGGCTTAGTGGTACAGTGCTTGCCTGGCATGCATGAAGCCCTGGGATCGATTCCTCAGTAGCACATAAACAGAACAAGTCGGAAGTGCTGCTGTGATTCAAGTGTTAGAGTGCCAGCCTTGAGCAAAGAAGCTCAGGGACAGTTCCCAGGCCCTGAGTTCAAGCCCCAGAAGTGGCAAAAAATACTACTAGCTTTGATTTTTAAGGAAGATAGGTAATAAAGTTGGGTGGTAAGTACAAGAGGTTGGTGGGCTGAAGTAATAAGTATGTTTGAAAATGCTTAAGGTTTGGAAATATGGTTGAAGAGGATTGGAGAGGGACTGGTCAGGAAAAAGTAAATGGGTTGGAAAATGATGCTAAGATGAGAAACCAAACCTGTGGTGACATAATTTGTAGTAAATCAAATTTTATTAAATGGTCAGAATGATTTTCCTCAGAGGAATTGAAATTGAAACAGTGAACAGAAAGTGAAGAATTGTTGTAAGCAGATGTGAGGTTGTAAGGTTCAAGTGTTTGGAAGTTTAGGAGTTATTCTATGGAGAACCTTTACCTTACAGGTTAAGATGAAATCATATAAGGAGGTATGATTACCCTGTATATCGGATCGGATTTCTCATCTTCCACTCTATTGAGTAGTTTTAACAAGAATCCTCCTAACTTTGATGTTTCATCTTATTTTTCAGACAGCTGACTCCCCCTTGTTGCTTATAAATCCTTGTCTTGGAGTAAGAGCTGAGCACCATCTCTGTTTCTTACTGTAAAATTCGATCATAGTATTCCTTTTTGAATAAAGTCTTCTATACCATATTTAATGAATATCATAATGTTTCAAAGTTTTGTAGTACTGGGGATTCATGAATTTCTTTTTTGTGTGTTCTGGTGCTTGAACTCAAGGCCTGGGTGCTGTCTCTGAATGTCTTCTTGCTCAAGGCTAGCAATCTATCACTTTAGCCATTGCTCTACTTTCAGCTTTTTTGTGGTAGTTTACTGGGGATAAGATTCTCTCAGACTTTCCTACTGAGATTGGCTTTGCATTGTGATCTTCAGATCTCAGCCTCCTTAGTAGGTGTGAGCCACTGGCACCTGACTTGAATTTCTTATTTAAGAAAGGTTTAGTCTACTTGGTTTATTAGATGCATCTATTGTAGCAGCATAGTTTCCTCTTAGAAAAAACTGATTTGTAATTATAAAGATAAATAAAATGAAAAGGGAGAAAAGTACCCCTTAGATTTTTACAGTGTTTCTGGGGGAGGAGGGAATCCTTAGTTTTTTCTCTAACATTAGAAATGTAAATAAATCTCTTCAGGAACTAGAAAATTTCATCATCTACTTTTACAATGCACACATATATCCAAGGTCATGAGTCATAATTCCCTTTGAAATACAAACACTTATCTTTAGAAATGCTGTAAGAGCCTGTGTCAGGGTGTAACTACTTATCTTTGTCTGTGGTGTATTTCTGAAGTTAAGTGTTTCATTATTCTTTTAGAAGCAGTCAATTAGTTAAACAAATAGCTACTTCAATTGCTTTACTATACAAATTCCGTAGCATTTATTTTGAATGTGCAGTCTCTTGAGGGTTACCTATGTAATATGCATGTAGTTTTTATGCTTATTAATAAATCAATCTCTTTACATATTGGTCTGGATAGGTCTATTTGTTGGTAGGAGTTATTGCTTTGTTAACATAGTAGAGGTATCACATTTATATGGACAAAGGAACTCAGATTTCCTCTTGAACTCCAGGAAAAACACTGAAAGAGTTTTAAGTACAGCAGTGACTCTTCTTCTGTATTTAGAAAGTAGTATAGAAGAATAAAAGATAACGTTAGATTTTTAAGGCAATATTTTATGTATTTATTCCTATGTAACTATGTATAATGGAAGGTAGTAAGTTTAACCAGTGAACAAAAATATAGGTTTTACATGAATAAATTCAGGTTTTAGAAGACATAAGAAAATGTCAAAAATCTATTCCCATGAATTATTATTGATGGTCATTGAGAAAGGCTGAACATTAGAAGATGTTCTTTGAAGCTAAAAGGCATGTCTGAACAATATGGAAGGAAGGCATAAACTGTGTAAGAATTCTTTTTTTTCTTTTGGTCTGTCGTGGAACTTGAACTCTGGGCTTGGACGCTGTCCCTGTGCTCTTTAGCTCAAGGCCAGCACTCTACCACTTGAGCCACAGCACCACTTCTGGTTTTCTGGTGGTTTATTGGAGATAACAGTGTCATGGACTTTCCTGCCAGGGCTGGCTTTGAACCGTGATCCTCAGATCTCAGCCTCCTGAGTAGCTAGGATTACAGGCATGAGCCACCAGCACCCGGCACTGTAAAAGAATTCTATCCAAGCTTATTGACACACTCATTCCTCAGTAAACATTCCTCAGTGATTATAGCTTGTTGATTATTTCCATTTGATATTTTTACTTATTTAGTCTTAGGTGGTTCACACTCTTCAACCTTTTTGGTTACTTTCTTACTTTAATACTTTCTGGATGTCTGGTCATCATAAAGTTTCATTGTCAACTCATAGTCCATTTGAAGTCTCCATTTATGTTTCATTAGCTCATCATCTAGGGATTCTCAGAGTTCTTACACATGGTAAAGCTATTTCCACATTTTCTAAAATGTTAGATAATTTATTAAATAAATATCCTTCAGAGCACATTTTATAAATAGGTTGTTATTTGTATGGTTTTATGTATTGTATTATGTTCAAAATTGGTGGTAATTTTTTTTTATCATTGCATACTACAGAAGCTCTAAGCCTTATTTCAAAAAGACCAAATAATTAAGCTCCCGGAAAGTTACACAAAAATGTTTTGTATATAGTCACTGCGTACATATCAGTTCTTAGTGTGAATATTTTGAAACTACTGTGTAGTTTTGGAAGAATCACTGGATGTTTACATGTTCACTAACTGGGGATTTCATATATGTTTTTGCCCACGTAAATCTTGTAGAAATATATCTAAGTATTTCATAGATCGAATTGTACCTCAGAAACTGTGAATTCCATCTGTATTTGGGTCACCTAGGGGGAATAGAATTTGAAAGCCTATGGGAGAAAATACCTTAGATGGTTTGAATGATAAGCTAAGGAGTTTGTATTTTTTTGCATAGTGTAAGAAATGATAAACTATTGAAAAATAGTTCTACATTTTATTGAGTGCTTATTCTGTGGCAGGGTAATTGCTTTACATACACTTTCTCATTTCATCCTATAACTTTTATATAGGCACTATAATTCTTCCCAATGTACACACAAAAAACAGATTACGAAAGGTTAAGGATCCTAACTTAATGAATCAGAAGAGCTTCTGAGTGTTGGAGCAAAAATTCAAAATCGGCTCTAAACGTAAACCTCATTCTGTAGTCCCGAGGGAAGTGAGAGTCGAAATGAGTTTTACAAAGATTATTCTGGTAGAAGTATGATAAAAAAAAAAAAGAGTGTAGAAAAGACAAGTCCTAAAGACAAGAACAGAAAGGGCGATATTGTGGTGGTCAGGAGTTGTTAGGCCTTATTACGGGGGGCCATATTAAGGGGAGGGCTGTCTCTTAACCATTATACAAAAGAGTAACCTCAGTAACAATTTACTTGGAACATTCCTATGACAGTCCTTGTAAAGGAACGATAAGAAAGGGCATGACTAAAGGCCGGGAGAAAAATAAGAAGAGAGATGTTGGGACTGTCACTGTGGATCCTCCAGGTGCCTATCCAGGGACTGGGAGAAGATCTCAGACCTAGTTCCCAGGCCTTTCAAATTATAGTGAATGCTGGATCTATCCTCAGTTTACTTTTTCCTTGCTGTCGCTCCATGGAGGGCCTAAATAGTGCGATTTTGCGGACTTTTCTAGGTCGCACACTCGCTGGTCTGAGCTAGGACAGCAGAACCAGCGGTGGTGGCGGTCGCCCGCAGGGGTGGGGCGCATGCGCGCGGTTGCTAGGTAACGGCAGTCGGGGCGCCGCGGCTGTAACCGTGCCGGGGCTGTATGTGTAGGCAGCGGCGCCAGAGGAGGAGGAGCAGGAGGATGCAGCTGCGATTGCTGCCCCAAGAGGGAGCCGCCGCTGCTCTGTGGCCGCGGGGGCCGAGGGACTGGAATCAGGCCTGGGGGTCACGTCTCTGAGGGGATTGGGATCGGCAGTCCCACCAGAGGCTCGGGCCTAGTACCTTGGTAGGGTCCCGGCCGCTGGACGAGGGCCTGCCCCCCATTGCCTCTTTTCGTCCCTCCACGTCGATGGTGGTCAAGTTGGCGAAGCCAGGGAGCGCAGGGTACCAGGCTGCCTCCCATACACCCAGCTCCTCTCTGGACCCGACTCTCGGACACCTGCGCCGCCACCTCCTCTCGCCCGCCGAGTCCACTCTCGGCGGCGAGGGGGGGAGGGGCTCACCCCCCCGCAGGGGCTGCGTGCAGCCGGGCGACGACGGGGACCTTAGGAGAGTAGGGGTGAGTAGTGCATTGCACTTGCCCGGTGCTGGAGCGCCTTTCTGGCCTCGGGGCCCCCGGAGGTGAGTGGAGCTCTGCTTTCTCCAGCAGACACTTCTGACGCCCGCCCCTCCTTCATCTGCTCCCTAATTCCTTCGAGGTAGTTTTCCTTCTAAAGACACCACTTTCTGATCTCCATCTCAGCGTCCAGTAACATGGGGTCAATGCTTAAGGCCTGGCTTTGCTTTTTAGGTGCCTTAGATGCTGTGTTGATAATTCTACCTGCAGTCACGCACTTTAGTCTCAGAATCAGGGACAGACTCTCCCAGTGCCATGCTCCCCCCCCCCCAACCCTTCCCTCTGACTCTAACTGAGGTTCAAGCTCTTGATCTCTGGAGCCTCTGTCTGACCTCAAGCTCCTCCTGAGCACATTCTGCAGCCTACGTTCCCTTCTTGCATCAATGCTTGTACAGATAGTTAGAAAGCCCCCCTACTTGTCAGCCTATTTGGGTGCCAAGAGCTTTTGAAATCCTTATGCCTGGCTTCTGCCTTCTGCCTTCTGCCTTGTGAAAGTAGGAAGACAGTACATACATTAAATAACAATAATAAGACAAACTAACAACACACTCTACTTCACTTCCAAAGTGCTATCAAACTTGAGAAGTAGGCAGAGTAGATGATTGAGAACAGTAGAAATGGGTTTTACAAACTCCTCTTCATCCAGGATTGCATACTTCTTTTTATAAATATGTCGATAAAATCTAAAATGTTCCTGCCAGGAACATGCATGTAATCCTAGCTACTCAGGAGGCTGAGATTCGAGGATCTCCATTTAGAGCCAATCCGGGAAGGAAAGCCTGTAAGACTGGTCTCGCATTCACCAGCAAAAAGCCAGAGATGTAGTTTTAGCTCAAGTAGCACAGCATTAGCCTTAAATACAGAAGCTAAGAGACAGCACCTGGGTCTTGAATTCAAGCCCTAGAACAAGAACAAAATCTAAAATGTTCCCAATAAAACTAAGGGTGGGTTGTGATCTATTTGTTTTGCCTAAAGCAGTCTGCAGTTGAAAATAGTTGCATCCCAAAAAACATTGGCATGAAGCACTTGGATATTTTGGACGATGTAACTGGGGGAAGATTTAAAGATGTAGGGTGCTTTTTGAAAATTAATAATATCACCATTGAAAGTGAAGTTGTTTGTTTAAAAACAAATGGCTGGAAAACTTACAGTTCCCAGTTGCTCCCTTTCAAAAGTGGGTTGAAATTAAATTAGTAGATTTGATTTAAGGTACTTCTGGGAGCAGACAATAAAATAATGGATTCCTTCTTTTATCTGGTTTTCCTCCCTCTTTACTGTTTTTAAGCCATTTCAGGTTTCTTTTATTCCAAAAGAAGTGGTAAAAATTTAAAAAAAAAAAGCACAGTAATGGAAAAGCTAAATTTAGTCCTTGGTAAATCCTTTTAAGCTAAAGATTTTACAAAAGGATATACACGCGATTTGTGATTAGATAACTTTATCTAGTGAATCAGTTAAAACTGCCCACTCCCTATAGGCTTTTGGTAAAATGCTTTGTCTTGGCAGCTGGCTTGCCTGAGGTTCTCTTGGGTACAGTTTAAAGCACCATATAATTCTGGTACCACAGCAAAATAATCTTGAAGTAAAGTGTGTATTGTTTGTTTTGGAATTGGCATGGTTTTAGCTGCTAGTTTCCAGAGTTAGAGATCTTAGTGTTTTGGAAAAGCTTCTGATGAAGGCAAGTCTGAATTATTTGAAATAATAATCTATTTTGTGAGTACTTGGTGTTCATCTTCATGTACTTTCAGAAATGGGCAGGGATTTGGATCCAAAAAGTTTTGTTGGAATGAATATGGCCAGGTAGCCATCACATAGGTAGGAACATTTACTAAATGTGTCTTGACTACATAATAAGGTAATATTGGTAGGTCATTTTGCAAGTGCTGTTAAAGCACTCCACCAAACTCTGGAATGAATTTTTTTTCTCAAGTGACATTTAACATGCTTTCATTTTGTAGGTTCTTCTGAATGTCCATTACTATCCTGGGAATTTTAGAGAATAGAACAGCAGTAGGTCCCAGGAGTTAAATTGCTTTCCACTAGAGAGAGAAAATACATATATGAAACATCATGGTCAACAATTGGAAAATAGAGTAGTATAGAAAAATGACTAAAAGAATTGCTGATGAAAGAAGATCACAAGATGCTGGGGATTGTCTGAGAATTCTGTACAGAAAAAGTCAGACTTGATTTTGAAAGTATAGGCTTTGCTGAACGGGGGAGGAATTATAGCACTAACTAGAGCTCTTGATTTTCTACTCTGTGCAGAGCAATCAATTGAATAAAACTAAGGTGGAAGGAACTGCCATAGCAATTTCTTTGTAGTGGGCATTTTTTTGTGATAGACTGCATACTAATTTAATAAATTAAATATAAATAGTTTTACAAATGTACATGCAATAGAAATCATTCTATTTCCTGGGCATGGGATAATGTTTTTGATGTAGATATAGATAATTAAGTTTACATATTTCTCTAACTGAACACTATTAACAGTCTACTAACAGCAATACCTAAGTCTTTTATATACAAAACTGGTGAGAAAAGAAAAATTAGTTAAGATCATTAATGTACTACAAAGTCTATTTCCTGATAAATGCTATGAACAACATGAATTTTGGTCCTCTAAAGTATATAATCCTTTTGTTTATAGTACTAACATTTAAGGCTATTAATTCTATCATTTTTTGGAAACATAGGAAAGGGTATGCCAGTGCCTTGCAAACTGATACCTGACAATGTTCTAATAATGTCAATGATGTATGTATTAATAATTGGCAACTAATGCCAGTGTTTAAATTACAAAACATGCTTATGGAAAACAGTGCATTTCTAACAAGTTTCTGCTATGTTGAGAATTGGTTACATGACTAACAGTCTCTTGGGTTTAAGTCAACCATTGTAAGTTGGTGTTCACATAGACAAATAACATGAAAGCGTACTGCAATTAGAGATGATGCGTGACTTACTATCATTTCTTGTATTGTTTTTGACTTCACAATGGTACAAGTACAATATACATTTAGAACAAACTGTAGAAGTATCAGTTAAAACTTTACTTTTACTTTTAAAATTCGATCATTTCCTAGACTAATGATAAATGGTTCTATTTTTTTAGCAATACTGGGCAGATGCAGCAAGCCATGGTTCCCAGTCAGCCATGTGGTCATGAGAGAAAGAACCAATACCTACAGCATACTGTGTTGCTAAGCTATCATGTTTTATAGCTTAGATGTAGTAAATGTGTTTTTTTTTACATAGTATATTTTCAACTTACGGTGGGTTTATTGGGACATAACTCCATCATAAATTGAAGATCAGTGGTATTACATGAAAAAAGAGGCATGTCTTCCAATGAGTTACAAAGCAATTGCATGTTAAAGAAAAAATATATGTAAGCTTGAAATTTTTGAGACCTATGTACACCATCTTGTAACCTTCATTTGGTGTCTGTATTTGTATGTGCTGGTATGAGTACTTGAACTCAGGGCCAGGGATCTTTCCCTTAGCTTTTTCTGCTCAAGGCTGGTACCCTATCATTTGAGCCATACCTCCTATTCTGTTTTTGTGGTGGTTAATTGGAAATAAGAGTCTCAAGGATTTCTGCCTGGGCTGGCTTCAGACTATGATCTCAGTATTCTGAGTAACTAGGATTTTAAGTGTGAGCCACTGGTGCCCAGCCTTTTGTTATCTTTTGCTACCAATGATTGTATTCTTTCATTAAAGTTTTTACTGGTACACTTTAATTTACAGTAGCTAAATGTTTTGGGCTAAACAAATGTAATTGTTATTTTATGATACTCTATTAAGGTAATGTTAGTTAAACACATTTTTATAGAATAGAATGGTCCCTTTAAAGTGAGTTACCAAACGTATGATGATTATTGGAAATTAACCAGTTAACAAGTTTCAAACTATATTTCGAGGTTATTGGTAGTAAATTTCCTTTGTTAAACAAGTGTTGCAAATTTCTATTATTAGCAAGTTATGTCAGTATCAGAGGAAAGATCTTTGGAAAGAGAACTGGTAAAAAAACAAATGATTGGGACACTGCTGAGAAAATAAAAATTAAAGTTCTAAGTAAGGTAGTTACATATCTCAGTAGATTTGCTAAGCCTCAGTGGTGTGGGCATATGAAGTAATATAAGTTGTCACTTCTCACATATAATAGGGTCATTCTCCATCTGTTAACCTAAATTACTAAGTCCTGAGACAGAGAAATACATTATACTGAGTACTAATGTTGCTTCCATAAGTTATACTTTTCCTTAACTATGTCTATTTAAAACTGTTACTGTATTGTAAAGAATAATTTTTTTGGAGTACTGAGGTTTGAGCTCAAGACTTTGTGCTTGCTAAGCAGGTGCTCTACCACTTGAACCACTTCCTAAAGTATGGTCTTTATTATGTCAGTGGACCAGTAAATTTTCCATCTGAGATTATCTCTAAATTTTTTGATGGAAGTTTACTGAAAACATGGCTATTACTCAATAATTCCTTTTTGGCGCAAGTGGTTTTGGAACATAACCATTTGCACTAAATAAGAATCTCTAGTAAATCCAAAGTAAGAAGAAAGGTGGAGAATGCAATTCCTTATTCAAGTATTTTACCTACAAAAATGTCAAAATCCTTCATGTCTCAGTGGTAAACTAATGTTCATGGGAACTGTCTCATACACAGTTAACTCTTTGAACCACTGTCATACAAAATACACCAAATCATACTTATTTTCTTACTCATGAGTTTATTACTGGGATTAATTTTGTTACTGTTATTATTCTATAATTGATTTTATAACAATTTTTAATTATTCTTTTTTATTTTTTCAAGTTAACCACTTGCAGAAACACATTTGGTTTCTTTTGATATTCACATAAAGAAACATGTATTTTATATCCTAAAATTGTTCATTAAAATTTTTTTATTTTATTGTCAAGATGTTGTTTGGAAGGGTTGATTTTTATAACAATTTTTAAATGTAATAAATATTACCTGAAACCTGAAATTGAGTTTTCATATGATTAATGAGGAAAATGGGCATTTTGTAATGATTTTAGTATCTCCGTAACATTTCACAGCCCTGATATATAGATTTCCTTATTGAACTTACTTTTGGTAACAGTTTTCTTAACTACTAGAGATATTGGTTTGTTTAAACCTGCACTGCCGAGCTATCTCTGTGACCTGCTAATCAATGTGGGAGTGCTTGGACTGAGATCAAAATGTGACCTTCCTGATCTTCACCTTCTGAGTAGCTAGGATTATATATTTGAATCACCATGACTGTTGTGTGTGTGTGTGTGTGTGTGTGTGTGTGTGTGTGTGTGTGTGTGTGTGTGTGTGTGTGATACAGATGAGCTTTTCTAATAGTCTGAAAAGCTCCGAAAAGCCACTACCATATCTGATAAATTGCATTTGAAATTGGGTGATTTGACTGAGAGTAGCAGCAAAGAGAATAATTTTACACATTCTTTTAAAATACTGTGTCATACTAAGGAAATTTGTGAATAACTAGATTTTTATTTCAGAATTTATTTTCTTGGCTGAGTTTAATGACATGCCTATAATCCCACCTACACTGGTTGAGGCTGTTGACTGCTAAAAAAAAATGCACAAGAAAAAAATCTGAAAAATAAATTAAGGCAAAAAGGACTGAATAAGTGTCTCAGGTTGTAGAGCACTTACATTGCAAGCACAAAATGCTGAGTTCAAACCCGAGTTCCACCAAAAATATTTTCTTTATTATAAGAAGTAAAAAAGTCTGCTGTTAGGTACTTGTGGAATAAAAATAGGACTTCTTTCATGAATATTGATTCATTACATTTTTATCATCTAAACTTTAATTATATTTAATTATAGTAGGGTCTTTTTCAGTTTCGAATAAAAATGACTATCTTCTCTATTTTCCCATTCTGTCTTATTCTCATTACTTTGTATTTATACAGCATCTTTCAACAGAGAAATTTAGAGAACTATTTTAACATTCTGTGACATTTCATACCATTAACCTGAAACTACATTTATATTCTTTCTTTTAAAAATACATTATTTATTGTAAAAATATAGTACAGAGGGGTTACAGTTATATGAGTAAGGTAATGAGTACCTTTCCTATCAAGCATTGTTACCCCCTCCTTTGTTTTTCCCACTGAAAAATAGTTGATACATGAGTTGTGAGATAAATAACGTTGATTTTATAGGTCAATTATGAGCCGGTCTCATTCCTTTTAATTTTCTCCTTTTCCCTTTTCAGGTCTGGGATTGTATAGTATATGGATTATTTTGGTCCTGGTCTTGGGGCTTGAACTCAGGGTCTGGGCATTATCCCTGAGCATTTTTGCTCAAAGCTAGTACTCAACCACTTGAGCCACAGCTCCACTTTGATCTTTCAGTAGTTGATTGGAGATAAGGGTCTCATGGGCTTTCCTGACTGGGCTGGCTTTCAACCACGATCACCTCAACCTCCTGAGGAACTAGGATTACAGGAGTGAGCCACCAGTGACCTGTGTGGGATCCAAATTATTACTACTACTACTACAACTACTACTACTACCACCACCAGTTCTGGGGCTTGAACTCAGGTCCTGGCCACTGTCCCTGAGCTTCTTTTGCTCAAGGCTAGCACTCTACCACTTGAGCCACAGTGGCACATCTAGCTTTTTCTGTTTATGTGGTACTGAGGAATTGAACCCAGAGCTTCCTTCATGCTAGGCAAGCACTCTACCACTAAGCCACATTATCAGTCCAGGATCCAAATTACAATACAATATTTCACTGATTTGTGCCCCACAAATCAAGAATTTGATTAATAGCCTGAATATGTGTAGCAGTTATGCTGAAAATGTGTTCTGTAGAGTGACATCTTTCTATGATAGTGATAGATTCTGTTTTATAGGAAAAGCAGCCAGAGGTTAGGTTCTCTACTGAATAACAGTATTGATACTGACTTCATGTTAAATATTAAGAGGTATACAGGTAGGAAAATCAAGATTTTTATATATTTAAAAATATATTTTCTCTATTACTAACTAGAGTGTTAACTGTATTGGACTGTGAAAGGGATTTGAATATCAGTTAATATAAATTAAATATACTTTTCAGACCAAAAAAATTTCAAATTTTAGAGATTTTTATATTTTGGGATATTTGCATAGATCTACAGGTTGGCCATTTTTAATAAAAAAATAAAATCCGATATGCTAAAATATCCAAAATTATTTGAGTACTGATATGAAGCTCAAAATTTGGATTTTTGGAGAATTTTAGATTTTTATATTACAGATCATCAATAAATTATCTACAGATATAATGTAAGGAAAATTGAGGCAATACTTATGCAAACTGCTTTCAGATGTCTTAAAAACTTGGACATAAATTCAGTGCACTTACAAATTCTTACTGACTTATTAGACAGAGAAAGTAAAATGTGCATTGAAAGTTGTACTTAGTAGTCTTATGTTGCTGGTGTTGCCAAAGGTCTAAAAGTAATAAACTTCAGGACTTTTTTCTCTGGTTGTGAATTAATAATCAAATAATGAATGCATACCTATTGATCCTGACTTGGTCTATTTATGTTGTGATGCAGTAAGCTGTAAACTCAGTTTTTCTGTGTTCTGGGATGAGATTTTTTTCGGATAAGAAAGAAACTTCTGCTCTAGTTAGAACAAAGCACAACTATATCTAATAATAGGGTTGCTGTAGACTTGTTATTTACTATTGGTGCTCTTGAGAGGATAAAATTCTAGTTCTTTGTTTCTTGCCTTCTGCAGTATTACATTTTGTCTCTCCTATGGAACTCCTTGCTCTTTATTTACCAATCTTAGACTGATTAGAGTAAAAATGTAACTCTTTGGAATACCCTAACTAATTAGAATTCTTTCTATTTCTCATCTCTATGACATGTCTGATAGAGCCTTGCTGTGTGTGTATTTATGGATAAGAGAAAGAGGGATTGAATATCTTCTCTCAAAATTTAAACATCAAATGAGTGGGAATTAGTGAAATATGTTGAATTCTTAGTAGTCTCTACTAGAAGAGGGAAGTAGAAGGTTAGAAAATAATTTTAAATCATTTGGCTTTGAAAGACAATTTTATATTGACATCTGAATGTGGATGTTTATAATCTAGGTAGTTCCATAGACTCAGTACACTGAAGAATTAAGATGAATGTAAGTATATAATTAAGCAGTGGCAGGGATACTTTGCATAAGATGTCTAGAAACTTAAGTTGTCCATAATTTGTTTGTTGATCACTGACCCAATTGTGTGTGTTTGATTAAAAGAGTTTTGGTAAGCTAGGTGTGATAGTGCATGCCTGTAGTCCTAGCGGTTCAGAAGACTGAGATAGGAAGATTGCTTGAGTCTGAGAGTTTTAGACCAGCCTGAACAAATTTGTGACACCCCATCTTTAAAAAAAACTTTTTGTACTATACAATAAAGGTGTACTTCAAATTAGCTTAAAGCAAAAATAAGTAGGTAAATAAATAAATGAAAGAAGTTACAGATTTATGTTAAGAATATGAGAATTTCTCACGGAAGCTGAGAGCAAGAAGTTTAGCTTAGGCACTTGGATAGTTCTCAACATCCAACTATTGTTTCTTTCTATTCTCCTTTCTAGTCCCTGGCTGTTATCTATTGTTATTACTGTCAGCCTGTCTGCTTCTTCTTATTTTCTAGCACATAGCCAAGTATGGCTTATCCAAGAGCTCTTATGTTCACATATTCTAAATTCAGGCAATCAGAGCAGACTCATTAGCATCTCTGAATTTCAATTCCCAATTCTAACTGACCCAGTTTGGACTGTATGTCTAGCCAAGATCTGTCTGATTATGTGGAAGGGCAAGATATGATTTTTTCAAAATAAAAAATTTAGAAGATAAGTAATTTCTAAGTTATTGATCTGAAGAGTAGATAAATGGACAATATAATGAAAATATGTCAGTCTTAAATAGTCATGTAAATATGATATATTGACTACTAGGAAACCTACAAAATAAGCCAAATTAACATTTCCCTCTTTAATCCATGCATTCCTTCAATATTTATTTATTGTATGTCTGCTATTTATACAGCACTGTTTTACACACCAAGTATATAATGATGAACAAATCAAAGTTCCTGTGCCCATGGAGTTTACATTCTAGAGAATGAAATGGGCAATGAATAGAAAAATGATACATAATAATCAGTGATAATGGCTGTGAGCCTAAATAAACCAGGATAAGGGGATAAGGGGTGTGGCAGTATTTTACATATAGCATTCTAGAATAGTGTCTCTATGAGGTAATATCAGACATAACCTGAAGGAATTAAGGGGAAAAAACAAATAAATATGTAGAAGAGCATTTCATGCACAGAGAATAAAATGTGCAAAAGCCCTAAGTTAGGAACCTTGTTGGCATGTTCCAGGAGCATTGTCTGCAGATGCCATTGTCTGCAGAACATAGAAAGTGAGGGAGACAGTGATAGAAAATAAGATAAAAGATGTATTCAGAGATCAAATTAAATATCCATTTGAAGGACAAAATAGGAGTTCTGGATTTTACTTTGTGTGATGGTAAAGCATTGAGAGATTGAGAGAAGTGTGATTTGATTTATAAATGGAATATTTTGACCCATATGTAGAGAGGGACAAATAATAGGGAGCTAAGGGAAAATTACAGTGATCCAGGTGAGAGAAAAGTGTTTGAACAAGAGTGTTAGTAGTGTGGAAAAATGAAGTAGTCAAGATTCTGAAACACACACACACACACACACACACACACACACACACACACACACACACAGGAGCTAGTGGTTCACACCTATAATCCTAGCTCCTCAGGAGACTTAGATCTAAGTATTGAGATTTGGAGCCAGATGGGGCAGACAAATCCTTGAGATTTGTTTATCTCCAATTAACCAGCAAAAAGCTAGAAGTGGAGGCATATCTCAAGTGCTAGAGTGCTATCCATGAGTAAAAAACCTGAACAACGTGCAAGGTCCTGAATTTAAGCCCTAGTACTGGCCCCAAATAAAGTAAATATGTGTACTGTATTTGCTCAGTTTGAAATAAAGATTTATAGGATGTTGTAATAAATTTAAACAAAGATTCTATTCATACTTCACCTGGCCTCTTCTAATGTTATGTTGCATTAATGACAGTGTAATATAAAAAACCAGGACACTGGCATTGACTTTAGATTCCCCACTTAAGCACTAGTGTGTGTGTCTATTCATTTGTTGCATGTGTAGTTTCATGTAATCAATATTACATTAAGCTATTTTACTGTGCCATTACCATAGTGTTGGTTCCCTTTTGCTGTTGCTTCCTAAAGCTACATTTGCCTCCTTTACTTCCATCCCAAACCTCTGGCCTCTCATCTGTTCTATATGTCCGTAGTTGTGTTATTTTGTGAATATCATGTAATGTTCTTCTATTTCTCCAGTACTTTTCTTTTTTTTTCTGAAGTTTACCTAATATTAGAATAACTATTAGTGCTTCAAAAAAGTTCGTGTTCACCGTTGGTACAATTAATATACGCTAAAAAAAAAGAATGATAAGAAAGCAAAACAAACTCTATTGTGGCAGATTGGGGAAAGTGCAAGCAAGAGGGATGGGAGGAGGGCTAATGATGAGGATATAAGAAGATCAATATGGTCAAAGTAGTTTAATTGAAGATATGGAAATAGAACAATAAAACCTGTTGACATTGTTTTGAGAAGGGGTTGTGAGGTAAATGAGAGTGATAGAGGGGGTGAATTTGATTGGGATACATAGTATGCATGTTTAGGAGCTATGTCCCAGTTAAGTCAAACTAATGTAAAAGTAATGTATGATAATTTAAAAATTAAAGAGTGAAAATAAATGTTCATGTTTCACTCACATATGGTTGTTCATACCTGTAATCTCAGCACTTGGGAGGCAGATGCAAGAGGATCAAGAGTTTATTCCCAGCCAGGGATACATGCATGACCTTGTCTCAAAAAAAGATTGTGTTTTGATGGAATAGCTTTTTTCTATCCATTCACTTTCAATGTATTTATATAATGTTGGAAGTTAGTGCTTGTAGACAGCATATAGCTTGGCCATATTTTTTTGGGTGGGGAGGAAGATTGCTAGATCACATGGTAATTCTATTTTTAATTTCATGAGGATTCTCCATGCTGTTTTCCATAGTGTCTTTACCATTTTAGATTCCACACTAGAGCACACAAGGTTGTAATTTCTAATAACTGTTTTTAAGGTTATTTCATAAAGAATATAAATACCATAACTTTATGAGGTCTATATAAATAGGTGATTAGAATGTTATAATTCCTGTAGCTATAGTGGTGTAAATTTACATCTTTTCTAAGTTACTTATCCCTCTCCAGCAAAAGCAGCTATAAATCTACTCATTTAGCAAAAACTATAAATAGAAAATGCCGTTAATAACTCTAATGTACAACAACACTTCTTATTTTCTGGATTTTGGTTTATACGTTTTTTTTCCTGCTGTTCTTGGTGCTTTAATGTAGAGCCTACGTGCTGTGCCTGAGGTTTTTTCTTTTTCTTTTTTTTTGGCTTAAACCTAGTATTCTACCACTGGAGCCACAGCTCCACTTCTGGCTTTTTGGTGGTTAATTGGAGATAAGAGTCTCATGGACTTACTTGCTTGGGCTGGCTGAAATCTGTGATCCTCAGATCTTAGCCTCTTGAGTAGCTAGGATTACAGGCATGAGCCACTGAGATACCAAGATTTGTTTTAAAAAAAATAATGAACATCTTAAAAGGTATGGGGGTGATAACTGATGGTGGTTTTGAGTTGAATTTCTCTGCTTATTGGTAATGTTGATACCTTTACATGTACTTTTTGGCCACTTATATGTCTTTGGAGATTTATCTGTTCAAGTCATTTGCACGTATTATGATTTCTATTGAGTTGTTTAAGTTCTTTATTATTTTTATATTGACCTCTACATTTTAAACCTGTATGTATAGATTTAAAAGTATTTTTCTATTTTGTAGATTGCCCCTTAACACCATTGGCAGGTTTCTTTGCTATGCAGTTGTTTTTTAGTTGATTTGGTTTCACTTGTTGATTTTTCCATTTGTTTTCTGTGCTCTTCATGTCATATAAAAATCATTGTTTAAGCCAGTGTTGTGAAGTTTCCCTCTACATTTTGTTTATAAAAGTTTTACCATTTCAAGCCTTACATTTAGGTCTTTAATGAACATGTTGATTTTTATCTATGGTATAAGACTGGGATCCAATTTCATTCTTTTGCTTGGATATCCAGTTTTTCTAGCACCATCTGTTGGAGAGACCATCATTATAATGTAGTCTTGGCATACTTGTCAAAGATCATTTGACTGCATATGTGTGCACTTATTTCTTGGCTCACTATTCTTTTTCAAGTTGGTCTGTATGTCTGCCCTTATGCTGGTTCCAAAGTGTTTTGTTTCTATAATTTTTAATATTTTGAAATCAGTGAAGTGAGCTTTGTACCTTCTCAATATTGTTTTGGCAATTATATGTTCTTTTATTTTATTTTTTACAAAATGTCATTGAGATTTTTATGGGAATTGTATTGAACTTTCAGATTGCATAGAAAAGGGGGGGTTGGGAGGGTATAGCTGAGGAGGTGGGAGGGAAAGGATGGTAGGGGTAAAACAAAAGAGGAGGCAACAATGCTGGATAAGAAATGTACTTATTACCTTGCCCATGTAACTGTAACCCCTCTGTACAGTATTTTCACAATAAAAAATTAAAAAAAGAAAAAAGAAAAGTATGGACATTTTGACATAAAGTATTCCAATCTGTAATACAGGGTCTTTCAGTCTACTAATTTCTTTCATCTGCATTGTGTAGCTTCAGTTTACAATTCTTTCACAACCTTAAAGTTTGTAAGTATTTTTATTTCATTTTGGCACTGTTTGGATAGTTCATTATTAGTATATGAAAACACAATTCTATTTCTGTGTCCTGATTTTCATCTGACATCTTGACTGAGTTCACTTATTATAACAGGTTTGGGGGTTGGGGAGGAAATTTTACCATTTTTTCACTATAAAATAATTTCATTTATAAACAGAGGTAATTTTACAATTCCCTTTTAAATTTAGATGGTTTTATTTTTGTTTCTTGTTTAATTGCTCTTGGATAGAATTTCTAATGGTGGTGTGAGTAGACATGGTAATAGTGAACATCCTTACTTTTACCTGATTTTTTTGGTAATATTCCTGGGGCTTGACAACTCCCATTTAGTTATGATGTATAATCTTTTTAATGTGCTGGGAAATTTGGTTTGCTAGTATTTTGTTTAGGAGTCTTGCATCTGTGTTTCTGTTGAGTTCTTTTCTTGTGTTCTATATTGTTCTTAATGTATTTTGAAATGTGTTCCCCCTCTTCAATATTCTGAAAAAGTTGCATAAGGATAGACCTCTCCCTTGTCATTATCTTTCTTTTTCTTTTAGGTGGTGCTTTGGTATATTGGTATATGTACCTCTTGTGGTAGTTATGAGGATTGAATGATAGCCTATATTCACAGTTTTCAAACATTCTTGGTTTTCAGTGGGGAGAAGAAGGAAAGAAATGGGCTTTAGGCTTAGGGATAATTCTCTGTCCTCCTTTTCTCTTTCCATGAAATCTACTTACTCCAATTACATTGTTGTACACTATTTGTCTCCTGTATATGACTGTTTGCATAGAACATTCCATAGTAGAAAAATAGTTTGAAAGTTACAAGCCAATGTGCAAGTATTTAATGAATTGAGAATCACAAATAGTGTATTAAAATTAATTGATTTATACATTCATTATCTATGGATTATGTTTGGAACTGTTCTACATACTGAAGATAAGCAATGAGTGAAGTAATGGGGAAGACTGAGTAATAATGTAAATTAATAAAGATAAAATGTGTCAAGCGTTATAAAGAAACATGAAGTAAGATCAAAGGATTGGGTGGTTGAGGTTGTTATTTTAACAGGGTTGTTAAGAAAATCTTTGCTGATAAAATGATGTTCAAATAGACTATATAAAGTTAAAAGTAGATGAATTATGCAGATATCTGGTGGGCGTGTGTCCCTGCAAGGCCAGTGAATAGTATACAAGGCCAAGGGAAGAGAGAAGGAGCCAAAGGCAAGATCACACAGACCAGAGAGAATGACACATCTAATTATGAGTAAGCCTGGGAACTATGAGAAGACTTGGAACAGAGGAAAGACATCATTTCATTTTCATTTTAGTCGGATCATTCTAGGTTCTAAAGAAGAGACTAGACTGAAGAAAGTTGAGAGTAGAAATAAGAAAGCCAGTTAGAAGATGGATGATGAGCTAGAAATAGAGATGTCCAGGACCTGGTAGAAAGCAGGGAACAGAGTCAGGATTTATTTTGAAGTTAGAACTGGCTGCATGTCCTGATAGGTTGAATATAATGCAACAGTTAAGAGCTGAGGATGGCTGTAGAGTTTTTTTTGGCTAGACAATTGGTAGAATGGGCTTGCTGAGATAAGAAGACGGAAAATGTAAATTTGGGTGAATTTCAGTAGGCAAAGAAATTTCTTTTGGTACCTGTAATTGAAAGATGCCTCTTTTACTTAATAGAGGAGATAACCAAATGGCTGAGTATGTAGGCTGGGAGGAGGAGAAGTGAGTTAGAGCTCAATCCATAGGGCTTATTTTACAGGGAGGTGACTGAATACTGGAGACCTTCTTGGAATAAGGGTAAATGGAGGAGATATCCAGGACTTACATCACTGATGAAAAAAAGAGTCCAAGTACTCTACCACTTGAACCACATCTCCAGCCCTTCTTGATTTAGGTTATTTTTTAGGGTTTGTGCTTGGGCAATGATCCTGTGGCCTACGCCTTCTAAGGAAATTAATCCTACCAGGAAATTTTTAAAAATACATAATTATTAAAGGGGGACTCTGGGAGGGGAAAGTGAGAAAAATGATAAAAGGTGAAAATGACAGGAGTATACTATATATGTATAAAAATAAAATAGCATAATGAAACCCACTAAAAAGGAGGGAATGGGTAAAAAGGAAATCAAGAAAGGGTGATAGAGATGAGATGATTTTGATCAAAGCACATTATGTCTATATAAATAGAATAAAACAAATTGTATTTAAAAACAAGGAGGGAGGGCTGGGAATGTGGCTTAGTGGTAGAGTGCGTGCCTAGCCTGCATGAAGCCCTGGGTTCGATTCCTCAGGACCACATAAACAGAAAAAGCCAAAAGTGGTGGTGTGGCTCAAGTGGTAGAGAGCTAGCCTTGAGCACAGAGAAGCTCAGGGACAGTGCCCAGGCCCTGAGTTCAAGCTCCAGGACCAGCAAAAATAAAAAAATTAAAATTAAAAAATTAAAACAAGGAAGGAAATAAGAAAGAGTAGTAGAGGGGACTAATTTGATCAAAGGACACCCTAGCATGTGTGGAAATATCACAGTGAAGCCCCTCTGCAAAATGTATGCTTAAAAAATAAATTAAAAAACGAACCTCAATTTAACAACTTTGCTTTACATCTCAAGAAACTGAAAAAGAGCTAAGTCCAAAACCAGTGAAAAGAAGAAAATAATAAAGATTAGAACAGAAATAAATGAAACAGATTAGCAAAACACAATTAACAGAACTAAGAATTACTTTTTTAAGAGGTAAAATTGACAAAACATTGGCTAGACTAAGAATAAAATAATTCTTAAAAAATCTTAACTGATGACACAGAAATATCAGGATTATAAAAAAACTAATGTGAATAATTATATGCCAATAAATTGGATAGCCTAGAAGATATGGATAAATTCCTAGAAACTTTCCATATACCAAAAATAAATAAAGGAAAGCTAAAAAAAAGCCAAACATAACTATGACTATTAAAGAGATAGTATTAGTAATCAAAATCTGGTCATCCAAAAAAAGCAAATTGCCAGATGGTTTCACTAGTCAATCTTAGAAAAATTTTATAGAATTCAGTTATGTGCAGTTGCTTACATCTGTAACCATATCATGGCTATCCGGGAAGTAGAAATCAGGAGGCTAATGTGGGCAAAATGTTAGCAAGATTCCATCTCAACAAAATAAGCTGGATGTAGTAACACATATCTGTAATCCTACTTCCTGAACTCTGTCCCTGAGCTACTTTTTCTCAAAAGTAGAGAGCTCTATCACTTGCGCCACAGCGGCACTTTTAGCTTTTTCTGAATAGTTTGTTGGAGATAAGAGTCTCATGGACTTTCCTACCCGGGCTGGCTTTGAACTGTGATCCTCAGATCTCAGCCTCCTGAGTAGCTAGGATTAGAGGCATGAGCCATAGGCGCCCAGCTAGTTGAAGGTCTAGATTCCACGTATGAGTGAAAACATGCAATCTTTATCTTTCTGAATTTGATATATCTTGCTTAACATGATCTCCACTCTCACCTGTTTTTCTGCAAACAACATAATTGCATTGTATGGCTGAAAAGGACTCTATTGGGTACATGTACAATGTTTTCTTTCTCTGTTGATTGGTATTGGGAACTTAGGCTGATTCAATAGCTTGTCTATAAACATGGATGTGAAGTTATCTCTATCCTATGTTGATTTGCTTTCCTTCAGCTATATGCTTAAGAATGGTATAACAGGATGATCATATTGTCAAATCTTCTTTTATTATCTATTCAGTCACTCTATCTTCTGACTGAGGAGTTTAATCCATTTGCATTTAAAGAAATTATTGACAATGTAGAACTTAGCCATTTTGTTAGTTTTTTTAATCTTAGAGCTTTTCTGTCTCTCTTACTTTTATTGTGTTTTACTGATACTTTTATAGAGTAATGTTTTGGCTCTTTCCTCATTTTCTTTTTTATATCTTTAGATTTTTTGTAATTATCATGGGGCTTAAATATAAAACATCTTGTAGTTAATAACTGTCTTTTAAGATTACCTCAGCCTATTTTGAAATGTATATGAAACTATACTTTTATTTTCCCCTCACATATGGGTATTGATATTAAAATTTTAACACTTCATGCTTCTAATAATACATTTTATGTTACAATAATATTTTGTACTTTTATCTAAACCTCTTTGCCAGAATTGAAAGTGATCTGTGCACCACCTTTTTAGTATTACAATATTTTTTGTTAATATGTTTACCTTTACCTTAGAACTTTGTATTTTCATATATTTTATGTTATATTTGTCATTTTGTTTCAACTTAAAGATTCCATTTAGCATTTTCTTGTACTGTAGGTTTAGTGGTAATAAACTTCCTCTGCTTTTGCTTATATGGAGTGTCTTCACTTTTTTTGAAGGCAAGTTTTTCGGGATATAATATTCTTTTTTTTTTTTTTTTTGGTCGGTCGTGGGGCTTGATCTCTGGGCTTGGGCGCTGTCCCTGTGCTCTTCAGCTCAAGGCGAGCGCTCTACTGCTTGAGCCACAGTGCCACTTCCCGGGATATAATATTCTTGGCTACCAATTTTTTCCTTAAATCCTTTCTCGCCTGAAAGGTTACTACTAATAATCTGTGTGTCTCCATTGTACATAATGACTTTCTGTTCCTTCTTTTGAAATACTTTTTATGTGATACTTGACAATTTGGACATAATATCATCTTGCTCCAGTTTTTCTGGGATTCCTGGATCTGGAGGCCCATTTTTTTCTTATATTTGGAATGTTTGCCCATAATTTTATCAAATAGACTTTATTCTCCTTTCTTTCGCCTTTTACTTCCATAGTATGAATAGTAATCTACTTAATAGTATTTTTTTTCTAGAACCCAAGTTTATTTGTATGAGATTTAGCCATGGCCTTTAATGGTTTACAAGATCATTACTTTTATGAAAATAATTAGGAAGTCCACCTTGTAAGCTGCCTTGTAAGCTGGAATCTTGAGATTAATTAAAATGGAACAAATACTGTGCATATGGAGACCACCAACAAAGCCTGGTTGTCAGGTGTGTAGAATTCTGCCATCTGCTGAGAACGCTGAAAAAGAAAGCTAGCACTGTAAATCACCTGGGGAGCTGTATACATCTCTACTTTCTTTTTTTTTTAAATTTAATTTTATTTTATTTGTGAACATATTGTACAGAGGAGTTATAATTACATGGGCAGGATAATGCGTACATTTCTTACCAAGCATTGCAGCCTCCTCCTTTGTTTACCCTTCACATCCCTTCCC
>NW_012267403.1:1363844-1382375 GCF_000151885.1 Dipodomys ordii
AAGAAAAGAAAGGAAAACGCACATTCACGTATTCCTAAAATAAAAATTATAAGAGGGAAAAAAAGTTACTGGAAAACAATTATTTTTTCAAAAAAGGCAAAA
The DNA here is from genome assembly GCF_000151885.1 of Dipodomys ordii. Classification (NCBI taxonomy): domain Eukaryota; kingdom Metazoa; phylum Chordata; class Mammalia; order Rodentia; family Heteromyidae; genus Dipodomys; species Dipodomys ordii. The sequence continues at coordinate 1,363,947 of NW_012267403.1, forward strand.
ATTAAAGATTAATAAAAGTTTTAGAAAAGGAAAAAAAATTTTTATATATATATAAAGTACCAAAAAAAAAAGAAAAGAAGAATTAATAGTATTTTCAAAGTTGCTTATTCTTCATTCTTTTTCACGTATTTCTTTTTTGTTCCTTTGAATGATAATTTTATTCAAATGTCTTATCTTTACGTTTGATGGTACCTTCTGATTTATCAAGGATGCTATTGAAGTCCTGCAGTTATTTTTTTTCCTAAGTATTATATTCTTTAGCTCAGAATTTTGTGGTTTCTAAATACAATTTTATTATTTTATTGATAGACTTCTTTTTGTTCATACATCATTTTTCTGAGCTCATTATCTTTTTGTTGGTCAATTTGTCAGATAATTCACATATCTTTTTTAGCATCAGGTCTTGGAGATTTGTTCTGTTGAGTTCTTTGGCCCACATTTCCTTATTTCTTCATATTTTATTCCTTTGTGTTTGAACAAATGACCATTTCTCCAAATCTTTACTGACATTATACAGGGAAAACATTTCACCAGTAGGTCTGTTAGAGATTTGAGGAACGTTTCCGACCTTTATTTTCAACAACTTTTCTCTGGATTTGTGTGTGTAAAATTCCCAATTAAAAGAATTTACTATGGTCTTTTTTTTCTATTTTATAATTTCATTCTCCCTCTAGTGTTTATGTGTCGTACTGCATGTTCTTTGACGGCATAGACTGCTCATCTGCTTTAGTTCTTAGTGTCCCTCAGACTTCTAGAGTGTGCTTTGTATCTGATAAAATAAAAGCAATTCTGTTAAATTACTTAAATGGTAAAATGTTAGACATTAACTCCACTCTTCTCCCCTTACCCTCAGGCTGTATTCAGTGCTTACCTGCGCCACTATATTTACTGTGGAGCAGTGGCAAGTTACCAGCCATCTTTTATTCTCAGCTTCCCTCAGGCATGCAGAATATGTTGGGTTCTTTCAGCATCTAAGACTGGCAAAAACGTATCCCTTGAACAGCTCCTTGAAACAATAGCATATTGAACAGGTACTCCAACATCTTCCCTCCTTGAAAGAGTATCTGAAAATTGGGAGTTTTTACCCTTTTGTTGCATGAGAGTAATAGAGTGAATCTAGACTTTTGCCCTTATTAGTGGTCCCCAGACTGGCAGCTCTTTCTATCTGTGCATATTCAGGCAAGATATGTCAGTACCTCCTGTGTTCTCTACCACAAATAACCACATATTGGACATGTATTTTAGTTTTCTTTTTTCCTCTTCAGGAAGAAGCCTAGAATTGAGCATTTTCTTCTGATTGCACTTTGCTGAACCAGGCAGAGAAACCATGGCCAGTAAGTAACAGAAAATTTCCTCCTGGTTTTAATATTGATTCATGCTTGCCTGCAATGTAGGCCTCTTATTAGCTGGTTTCTGGATTCCTCTTGGAGTATGTTAGTCTGTGTACTATTGTTGAATTAACATCTCCTTTCAAGAAAAAGAAGGTCTGAGGCCTTGTGTTCAGCTATTTTATTCACATGACTAGTCTCTATTTTATTATTTTCTGTTTGTGCCAGCCTACAAACACTGAGCCAGCATTGGATTGGCTTGCTAAGCTATCACTGCTGTCCCTGTGGGCTACTGTTGTCTAGTTTGTGGATGAAAAGTTAGGATGAAGTGGTTTTGAAGTTCCTTCTGTGAGTGGATCAGCATACTGGCTGTCATCCTGGTTGTAGAATAGAACTTGGGTATGCCATGTTACTAGGGTGTCTGCCCCAGGTACTAAGAGGGAATAATCCAAAGTACAATGAAAAGCATGTAATAATTACCAGGGTTTAGATTATTTGTGTAAAATTTTCTGGCTGCTGAATGAAATTAACATTCATAAAGTCTTTTAAAGTTACTACTGAATATTGTAACCTCTCTTTAAAAATTTTCTTTGACAGTGATTATCAAAAAGAGAAAAAGATGAATTGACATTTGAAATTATGATACAGGAGTTCCACCTGGGGAGCTTTAAACTACAGGCTGCTTTTTCACTATGACTGTAGTAATGACCTTTCCCTAGTGCTAGGAGTGATGAGTAGTCTGTAGCACTCATCTAGATTTTAGAACATTTTCAACAGTTGATTTTAGAACATTTTCAACTTTTGGTTAATTATTTGTCCTGAGAGGAGATTCCCCATTTCACAAAGCAGATTCAGAATGACCTATTCATTCCTTCAAATGTTGTAATTTCTAGCCATGTGTGTGTGTGTGTGCGCGCGCGCATGCTTATACATGCTGCTCCTGGGGCTTGAATTGAGCCTGCACTCTGTCCCTGAGCTTATTTGCTTTAGTGCTCTACCACTTGAGACACACCTCTGCTTTTGGCTTTCTGATGGTTAATTGGAAACAAGAGTCTCATGGACTTTCCTGCTTGGACTGGCTTCAAATTATGAAACCACTCACCTTCCTGAGTAGCTAGGATTACAGGTATGAGCCACCAATGTCCAGTTAAACCTTAGTCTTAATCTTCCTGATACAAGCTAAGTATGATTCCTTTTTCCCTGATATTCCTTCAGTTACTTAAAGACTTATTTTTATCACCTCCTGAAATGACTCCTCCTTTCCCTGATGCCTTAGACATTATAATGTGGTGGCTAAATTATATGCTCTAGATTCAGATAGCTTAGGTTTCAATCTGGCCTAGTAGTTTACTGTCATATGTGATTCTGAGTTCATCACTTAATTTATGCCTTAATTCTTCTGGAAAATAGAAGTTAACATATAATATCTGTTTCACAGAATTATTAAAAGGATTGAATGAGCTGACATGTACAATGTATCTAGAACAGTGACTGGGATGATTATAATATATAATAGTTATTTTTTTATTTTTGTCCGGTTGTGGGGCCTGAACTCTGGGCCTGGGTGCTGTCCCTTTGCTCTTCAGCTCAAGGCTAGCGCTCTACCACTTGAGCCACAGCGCCACTTCCAGCTTTTTTCTTTTTGCTTATGTGGTGCTGAGGAATCGAACCCAGGGCCTCAGGCATGCAAGGCAAGCAATCTACCACTGAGCCACTTTCCCAGCCCATAATAGTTATTTATTATAGAACAACATTTTCTCTTCTTTTATCATCCTGTTTTTCTCTGCATAGACCATTTTTATTGTATTTTTTCAATTGGATATAAAGTTTAATAGTTCCACTGTGATCTGAGTAGGTCTGTGTCTCATTCTGAAACATTTACTTTTTTTGATAATAGGGTAGGTATTTTTGTTGGGTTTGGGATTTGAATTCAGATCCTCATAGTCTTGTTTGGCTTGCTTGCTCTTGGCTGGTTGTCTACCCTGTGGACAATACTTTTTGCTGGTTAATTGGATATGGAATCTCATGGATTTTTCTGCTGAGCTAACTTTGAACCGCCATACTCCAGGTCTCTGCTTCCTAAGTAGCTAGGATTACAAGTGTGAACCTCTGGCACCTTCCACATGGTAGTTTGTAAAAAATAAATCAATCTAAAGATCATGATTATATCAACTAATCTTGTTTTCAAATGAAGTACTATTAATCTACACTTCTTTGTACTTTCAGCTTGAAATAGGTGATTTTTTTTTTGGACAAGGTCTTGTTATGTATTTTATTTAGGCTGGCCTAGAAATTACTATGTAGTCCAGGCTGCCTTCAAACTTGTGATCCTCCTGCCTCTGACTCCTTATTGCTAGGATTACAGGCATGTGCCACCAGCCTGGCTGGAATAGTTGAGTTTTTTAAGTCAAGCTGCAGACGTTTATATTTTGTGGTAGGCTGAATAATAGCTCCTCAATTTATCCAGTGTTAATTTCTGAAATCTGTAAGTATTGTTTATATAGGAAAAGAGACTTTATTGATGCTATGAAGGATTTTGAGAAAGTAAGATTATTCTAAATTAACTTGATTGGCCCTAGTAACATCATAAGTGAAGGAGATGAAGGAGAGTGGTCACTTAAGGGCATTATGCTTGCTAGCCATATGCTCAACTACATAAGTCACATTTCCAGCCTTGAAATTGATGTTTTAACTTCTGACTTCTATAACAATAAGAGAAGAAAATAGTCTGTTTTAAGCTACTAAGTCTGTGGTAACTTATTTCAGCAGCTAAAAGAAGCTAATATATATCTACCATGTTTCACCTTGTTTCTTTTAACCCATATTAGGGCCTTTCAAAATTGTCAAGGAAAACATAAAACTGGAGTAGCATTGATTGGGGGACACAAAAAGGGTAGTTGAGAGTTCACTGGAAATCAAACTTCAGGTATGTCATAGCTGAACCTTCGAATTGGATCGCAGACACACTGATTTTGGGTGTGGGTTAACCTTTGAAATGGTGTTCATCTATGCCAACCTTCTGTAATATCAGACCTCTTCCCACAAACTACCCAGAATTTAAGATCATGCCCAATCTCTTTCCTATAAAGAGTTTAACTTTTGCCAACCTCAGTCATGATTCCTGACTAACAAATGATGTAAATTACCAACAATCTTGAGATTTACAATTTATGAATATAGATTCCATTTTGTAAAACCTCAAAGCACACTTTCAACATTGCTTATATCTGTGTCCCCAGATTGCAATCCTAGTTAGCTCTTGACTGGGACAACTTTATTCTATGTCAATAAAATTTTTTTAAGTTAAAGCTTTTGAATGTTTAGATGTTGAGTACCAATATCTAAAAATGTACTGGGTATAATACAAAGTAATGTTAAAGTTCCCCTTTTGATGATACTTTATATAATAATAATAAGTAATTATTTTGGTGCTGGTCCTGGGGCTTAGGCTCTAGGCCTCAGCACTATCCCTAAGGTTTGTTTTGTTCAAGGCTACTGCTCTAGCACTTGAGCCACAGATCCAATTCTGGATTTTTTTGGTAGCTAGTTGGAGATAAACCTCACAGACTTTCCTGCTCCTGCTGGTTTCAAACTGTGATTCTCAGATATCAGTCTCCTGAGTAGCTAGGATTATAGACATGATCCACTGGTACCCAGCCAAATAAATATTACTAATTCCAAATTTAAGGTGATAAACAGGATCCAAATATGTGAATTCTCCAAGATTATACAATAAATGTCTGTGATATCACTAAATATAGTATGAATTGTTTAAAGACATTGGTGGGGCTGAGGGAGGAGCTGTACAGTCTGAGAAATGTGTCAGTCAATTTCATCATGGACTGAGCATCAGACAAACCTACATGTTATAGGTCAATGCAATCAAGACATGAGAAACAGTATGTATGAGGCTGATGCCAGTATATTATAACATCCTGTTTTACAGTTAAGAAAATGTATGAGTACACTCTAAAATATCAATATAGTAAACACATTGATCACTAACATAGTTCTTGAATTTTTTCAACTATTATGTCCTGTATATAATTGTATGTGCTATATTCTTATATAATTGGTGTCACCAGTTGATGGATGAGGGGGTTTCCTCAGCTCCCAAGTCCTCACACAAAACTATAGGTCCTTGGGATCCATGCAAGAAAAGAATTTGAAAGTGTCTTACCCAAAAGGAGTATCTCACAAGGTGGAAGTTTTAGTAGTTGTTTTAGTATATCAGGATAAAGTTGGAAGTGGGAGTAAAGGACCAATGATGTTTTATACTTTCTGAGTTGGGAGAATAGTCATATTGTCCACCAAATCCTAATCCAATGATTTTTAGTGGACCAGGCAGATGGAGATATGAGATAGGCCCACCTCAAAACCCAGGGACAATAAGTAATTTTTAGGATTTTCCTTTTGCAGACATGCCTTTTATTTCTATCTCTGCATGAATTGTAAACAATCTATAGATTTGCAATATCTGAAAAGAAAAGGCAAATGTAAATAGTCCCTCTTAGTCATCCATTCTTGTAAGTTAATGTTTAAAAGTAAGTGTGGAGGGAAGGAGAGCTAATTACTTTGATTTTCCAGTTTTTTATGATATTCTAATGTCTGATCTGGCCCTTTTAATACCTATTAATTTTCATTTCCAGGTCTATTCATCTATTTGTCTCAATCATCAGCACAGCAGATTTATATCAGGATCATCCTGTAAGATATATTATGCTAAGACTCTTATGACAATTGTATCACTAGATGGCAAGAATTTTATGGGACTAACATTGTATATGAAACTTGTCAATGACTATAACATCAGTATCTGTCACATGACTCCATAGGTTTGTAGTGGGGAAAGATATGGAAATGGGGATATATGGATACTTTGTCTTCTTATTAATTTTATTGTGAACTAAAAACCATGCTGAAAATGAAGTTTATTAAAGAATTAAAACCATAGAAGGACAAAAGAAAAGAGGTTTGTCTAGCTGTAAAGCCTGTGGAGAAACAGTATTTAAATTTCTGGCCTATATGATTCTGGAACCCATTGTTCTTTCTGATATACCAGTGGTTCTGAGACTGTGGCCCAAATAGCCTTAGCAATCCTTGAGACACTTCTGGGTGGGGGGTGGGGGTGGCCTATGAGCTCAAAACTATTATGTAAAACAATGCTTGCTAAAGTATTATTTTGGTGCTTTATTTACTATGCTGATTTTCCCACTAAGAAGAAAGCAACTTTATCATAGCACAAATGAAGACAATGATAACCAGTTCTACCAGTAATTATTTTATTCTTCACAATGAAGAAGTCAATTTAATTTAAAATATCCTTGGAGAAAAATTATAACTTTCTTAAATCTTGACCTAAAGTGCTTGTCCCCTAATATTCTTTGTGACAAAATGGAAAGTACGTGTGAAATACTTTTGCTACACATGAAGGACTTTGACAATCACCTTGCTGCATGTTTGAATTAGGAGCTAAATTTGTCCTTTCTCTCATAGACCATTTTTATCATATGGAAATTTGCATTATTTCAGAAAAGCTAGATTTTTTATCCTTATCTATCATAAAATATTTCAGTTTCTTCATAACCATGTTTGTTCTGTTTTCTTAGTTTATCATTCTTCTTAGAGAAAAATGAAACACGATGAAACTTGAGTGGTTCTTCTCTGATAATGATCCTAATGCTTCAGTGTTTTTTGCTCTGATCAAGTAGTAAAACATTTCATATTGTTATTAACATTTTTGTAACTTTGGGCTTAGCCTTCCTAATAGAAGTCCTAAAGCTACTGTATTATGATTTTTGTGGCATCATCCTTTGTCAAATTCCCTCTTGTCCATATTTCACATATCTTTTAAAATTGACTCCATTAAAGAGCGAGCATCTTAAGAGCTTCTTGATGGGTCATCATAAGACTTGACTCATATTTTGACAGATTGTTTTTGTTTTTATCAGTATCCTTTAAAATACCTTGTTAACATTTTGTTTTGGAGAAATTTTTATATTCCTTAAGCTAAATTTTGGAACTTGTTTTTATTTTGATAAGTACCTAGTATGCCTGAAGTAATGATTTTAGACTCTTAAACTAAGACCCATAGTAAGAAATACATTTTATGGCCATGGCCTAGTACATATACACTCACAACTGAAACAAAAGATTCACAAAACAATGCTTACTGTTTCAGTCAAACTGCAATGAAGAGACAAAAATAAGAAAATTTGAATGAGGAAATGGTAGTATATTGAACTATAAAAGGTGGGATAGTAAACTATGAAAAGTAGTATAATGAAATATAAAATATATTTAATAAATATATAAGTAAACACTATGGATGGTATGCAAGTGTACACAAATGTATGAACTGAAGTATGGTAGATTCAGGGGAGAACTCAAACAGTATAATTCCTTAGAAAGGCTAACTCACAGTCCAACAAAATAAACCCCAGGAAATGGGTGATCAAAAGGTAGGGTGAGGTCAAGAGAGGGGGTGCTAGAGGGATAAAGAGAGGACAAGGGGAGATGGCAGTCACAAAATTCAATGCATATTCTACAAAATTGAGAAAGTTGAGGGAAGGAGTGGGGTTGGGAGGGATGGGAGAGAATGGTAAAAGGGATGACATTGATCAAGATGCATTGTATTCATAAACTGCTTTATTGAATGGCAACTCCTTTGTACAACTACTTAAAGATAATAAAAATATGTTAAAAAGAAAATGGGGTACTAGATAATTAGATATTAAGGGATGAAGAGAACTCTAAAGAACATAGGATAGTCATCATAGAAAGCAACTACTTAGAACTTAAAATGGAGCACCCAGCAAAGAACAAATCTTTGATCTTCTTCTGGACTAAGGTCCAGATATTTTTGGAAAAGGCACATAGTTATCTGTTTGTGTAGAAATTAACTGAGATACCATACTGAAGTAACTCCTAAGCAATCTAGGAAACTTTTCCTCAATACCAGGGGAAGTTATTCATAAGGAAATGCCCTATCTTGATACATAATTTTATCACCATTTCTAGGCCATATAGCTCAGCAGCCAAACATTCAGCCACATGCTGAAGGAACCAGTCTTGATATCTAGCAGCACTCAGGTGGAGGAATCATAGTATATGTATAGTATTGTATAGTATACTATAGCATAGTATAGTATATAGTATAATTAGTGTACAGGTTGGTGCTATATGTGTATATGTGGGTTGCTAGGCAGGTGCTCTACCACTTGAGCCAATGCCCCCAGCCTATTTACTTTACAAGCTTCCCTTTGTGTATTAGGATCTGCTGCTGGCTTCAAGAAATTCTCAAACTGGTCAGGTTTCCATTTGCCTAATGGGCTTCCCAGTCTGTAACCCCAAGGGCAGCAAGGGCCTAGGTGTGGGCCCTAACTGTGTTGGGTAGTAAGGAGAGAAAACAGCACTGAGTTTTGAACTGGGGGAAGAGAAATGAGGGGCTGTCTGCTGGTATCTCTAAGACTGCAGTAAATGATCCTGTGAATGAAAGGAGGCTGCGGAATCACATGGTTCTCAGGATCTGTGCTTAGTGCTCTTAGACTCGTGGTTAGCAAAAACTGCAGTGAGCAGGCAGTTCCTGCAGGCTGATCTCAGTGCTTTTAGCCCCTTCTCAGAAATTCCCTCAGAAATTCCCTCAGAAGGAGGGAAACTGGGGAAATTGTGTGGTTCTCATGACTTGTGCTCAGGGCTCTCAGTGCTACCTGGTAGCAAATACCAGCAACCAGAAAGCAGCTCTCAGAGGCTGAGTACTCCACCAACCAAAGGCACAGGGCTTTATTTCTATACTGATTTTTAGGTAATGGGACTTGCCTCTTGCCAGAGAGCACGTGGCTACCGGCCATCACACCGTTCATTGCCTAAGCTCCCTGCTACTTAAACTTCTCAGTTGGAAATGTTTTAGGATATTGGACTGTCATGTAGGAATAAGGATAGCAACTTGGCAAGGCAAAGTTTACTTTGGCAGAAGGGCAAGATGGGAAGCCAAGTAAGTAAGTACACTGGGCAGGCAGTCTACCCAGGTTTTATCTCAAATGCGTTACTGACCTTTGTTCTGATTGGTCAGAAGTTAGGCTCACAATCTTGTGTAGTTGGCTAATTTGAAAGGGTTAAAAGTTTTATTTAAAAAAGTTTTATTGGGCTAGGAAGTTGGCTCAGTGATAGAGTGCTTGCTTCTCATGCATGAGGCCCTGAGTTCGATTCCTCAGCACCACATAAGCAGAAAAGTGAAGCTGTGGCTCAAGTGGTAGAGCACTAGCCTTGAGCTGAAGAGCTGAGGGACAGCACCCAGGCCCAGAGTTCAGCCCCCACGACTGACAAAAAAAGTTTTATTAAAGAATTGCTTTGTTAAATGGCAATTCCTTTGTATAACTACTTAAAGATAATTTTTAAAATGGGAAAAAGTTTAAGCAATCAACCAAAACCAGGACACCTGGCCAATTTGGCAGAAAAAACAATTTTTACTCAGCTGGATCCCTATCATTTGAGCCATGGCTCCAGGCCCTAGAAAAACAATTCTTATAAGAGGATATGACTTAACAAAAATAGCTCCTTGTAAAGATAAGAACTACCCTAAAATGGCAGTACTTATGACAAGAAACCACTTCGACAGAAAAGATTCTAACTCCTACATAAATCAGATCCCTTCCCTCTCCATGGCCACTCCATGTGGCTGTTGCTCACCAAGACAGTGTGGTAGATTTTCCTAGTACTCCCTAAGTCATGATTGTTCCTTGCTTTAAAGTTTCTAGGATTATAGATGAGAGCTACCAGTGCCCAGCTTATTCCATCTTCTTATAGCAGACTGGAATCTCCTAGCAATAAGCCATCTTTTCTTCCATCTTTTCTGAAAATTTGAAGTCTATCCAATTAGGAAACTAGGAAACTCTCCCCATGGTTAATGTCTCTTAGGCCTTATGCCTTTTTTTTTTCATTAGGACACTTGAGTTTATTAGGAAAACAGGCCAAAATACAACTCATAGAATTACAGCCTTCTCTAGGCAAGACCATGATGCAAGCTCCTTTTTGAGAAAGGAGGGATATATCGTTCTCAGCAAAAGGAAGAATCACCATCCTTCTTAACTCTCCAGGAACATTCTAGAGAAGAGGTAGACTGTGAAAGGCTAAGGAGTAGGCAGTGATGAGCTAGACCCTCTGGTAGATTAGTAGCGCCCAGCAGGGATGGCACCATGATCTTGGCTTTTCTAGTCTTGGAAGAATGGTTTGGACTTGGAGGGCTGTGTGAAAAGGCTTTTTAGAGTGTGACAAGTCTCAGGCTGGTCCTAGGAATCCTGCATCAGTGGTACAGGGCCTACCTCCCTCTGCACTAGAGCGTAGACGCGGCTCCTTCTCCTCATACTAACGTGCTTCACTGAACTCCAGGAAGAAGGCCGAGATCTCTCTGCTGGCTGAAACTGCAGAGTCTGAGCCGTGGGTGGTGTTGCCGGTACCGATGAGGCCAAATCTCCCACGGATAGAATCTGGGACAATATAGCGTGCTCGAACCACTCTGGTGGGTCCCATCAGTGTTCTCCAGAGCTGGATAGCATGTTTGTGGGCGAGGATGTAGGCTTGGATTGGCCCACTGGCCAGCTGCTGATAGAAAAAACCGCCCTTCATGTTCTTGGTAAAACCTCTGGCAGTCTTCCCTTTTGCATAGTAGTTCTTTCATTCGTACAATAAGGAACTTGTTGTTCAGAATCTGCAGTTGAACAGCCTCCAGAATCAGTGGATGAGCAACTACATCAGGTTTGAGCAAGGCCAAGGTGAGCTGGAGAGTCCTGGGGCTTCGCAAGATGGTGTTCATGTCACTTCCCGGTTTTTCCCTCCGTGCCAGGCGGCGCCAGGCCATCTGCCTTATGCCCTTTTTATGTGTGCTGGTACTGGCCCTTGAAGTCAAGGCCTCTGGCTTTTGCTCGGCTTTCTTGCGCATAGCCAGCACTTTATCAGTTGAACCATATCTCTAGTTCAGCAATTTCTGATTAATTTGAGATGAGGTTTGACAGACTTTCTGCCCAGGCTGTTTTGAACCTTGATCCTCAGATCTCAGCATCCTGAGTAGCTAAGTTTACAGGCATGAGCCATCAGCACCTAGCTTAGTCCTTGTGCCTTTAAAATGCACAGAAGCAAACATTCTCAAGGTTGCCTCTGTTTAATGAAAATAATTTGTTACTGTTCTAGACTTATCAATGAAAATCCTTTAATATATTTTTATTGTAAAGATACTGTACAAAGGGGTTGCAGTTATATGAGTAAGGTAATGAGTACTTTCCTATTGAGCATTGTTACCTCCTCCTTTGTTTTTCCCCTACCATTCCTTCCCTCCCCACCTCCCCAACTCCTCCCTCCCCCAACCTGAAGCTGTAAAGGTTGTTCCAACATAGTGTCTTATACATCTCATCATTACAATGGGTCAAACTGTATCCCTTTTTAAGTATTGTGTCATTTCCCTTCCCCTCCCCTAATTAGAAAAATGTATATACAAATGCAGGGCACCAGAATCAAATACAGTGAAAACAGGGGAAGAACATACAAAAGCAAAAAAAATTCACACAGCACTTTATAAGTACATTAAAAACAACAACAAAGATAAAACCTCTTGTGTCCCTATCTTGGGGTTCATTTTGCTTATCATCATCTTATATGGACATATGTACATAACTTTTGACCTTTTCTGTTTGTCCTAGACATATACTAGTTATTGCAAATAAGGGAAACCATGAGACCTATGTTTCTTTGGGCCTGGCTTACAAGTGTTCACCCTCACTGGCTTCCATTTGGCCCCATCCTTTGTGTGTGTTATGTTTTAAATTTCCCTGGTCCTGTGATTTGATGTTTGAATGAGGCTCCCTTCTGATATTTTGTGCTGTGAAGTTCTAAGCATTCTTGGGTTATGAAACTCCTTGAAAATCTGACTATAGCTATATTCTTTTCTAGAAAAAAAATGCACATACACTGTTAACTTTGCTTATAGCTTGCGTCTCTAGAGTTTTCAAAGGCTTTGCTTCCTGGTTCAAGGACACCTGGGGGCGGAAGATTATTTGATAAAAATGTGGTATTCTTGGTTCTTCAGATCGAATAAAGCAAAATTTCTGGTAGAGTCAGCAACTTAATCTTCCTGGTAATTCTCAAGTACAGTAAAGTTTAAGACGTTCTCACAAATTGAGCTTGTCTTCACAATCTAGGTATCTTTCTTTCCAAGACTTTGGCTTCAGGGACTCAAATTCTGGAATCCTAACCTTCATCCAAAGAGAGTACCTATGTTTCTCTAAGGCTGAAATGTGAAGCTCCTCCTTGGAGAAACCCTAGAGTATGACAATGAGTCTAGGTCTTTTTCATTTTCATGAACAATTCTGAAATTGTTTTAGCATTTTCCTTAGTATACATTAGTTACACAGATGAGGATTTCTGCACATGCTTACAATATATTCCAATCAATCTCTCTCATTCACCCTAGTTCTCAATTCTGAGAGCCCAGACATGTCCCATAAAGTAACACTTCACTCCTTTAATTTGTCTACTTCTAATCAACATATTGTCTCTATGCAGACTACAACTTTCCTATCATGTAAGGTATTATTATTATTTAGAGATAGGTTCTTGCTGTGTCTCCAAGTTGGCCTTCAACTCATGATCCCCTGCCTCTGCTTGTAGAGTGTTAGGATTATGAGCATTTGCCACCATGCTTGGCTTAAGATATATTTTGCTTCTGCACATTTCCTTCATTATCAGTGTATTGTTCCTGTGAGATAGCCATGGATCCAGAGTTAGAGACCTTATAGGTAGAGTTAGAGGAATACAGTAAAAGGCTTTGCAAAATTAAGCATACATACTAATGGGTGATAGCAAAGGAAGTCAAATTTGGTTACTTCCTCTTGAGTCTTTTTTACTAGCTATAAAAATTTGTGAATGTAATTGTGTTAAATATCAGTGTTTTTTAAATTTACTATTTTATTTTATTATTAATTATTTTATCGATTTAAAAATATTGTAAAGGTGATATACAGAGAGGTTACTGTTATGTAAGTCAGATAATCAGTACATTTCTTTCTGAACAGTGTCACCCTCTCCCTCATTTTCCCCCAGTTTTTTCCTTTTTGACCCTTCCCCCCCAAGTATAGTTCACTTCCAACATAATGTCTAGTGAGCATCACTCCTGAATTGGTTCACCCTTTGTCTCACCATTTCTGTGCTTCCCATTCCCCTCCCCAAATAAGATAAATTTATATACAAGACAAAAGGTACAGAAATCAATAACAGTGACAAAAGGGAATAAACCAAACTCAAAAAAAGAACTGAAAACAGTACAATAAAAAAACCTCTTGTTTTCATTTCTTGGAGTTCATTTTGATAAACATCATTTTATGTGATCATATGCACATAGCTATTGAGCCCTTGTGATCCTCCTAAGAATATCCTCCTTTGGTCTCACTGTGTGAATGTTTAGAGTGCTGTTTAACTAACCATGTCCAATTATAATTATTTATCATTGACTATCCATTTAGTTACTTGTAGATTTATAGGCAGATTCTAATTATTACAAATGAGGGAAACCATGCAACCTATGTTTCTTTGAATCTGGCTTACTTTGCTTAGTATAATTTTTTCTAAGTCTTGTTCCATTTTTTTATGAATGAAACATTCTTTCTAATGGAAACATAGAATACTGTTGTGTATACATACCATTCTTGATCCATCTGGGGGACATCTGGGTTGATTCCATATTTTAGCTATGGTAAATAATGCTGCAATGAACATGGTTGTGCTGGTGGCTTTAGAGTGGCCTGATTTGTGATCAATTGGATACATGCCCAGGGTCATCTGGAAGCTCTGGTCGTGTGTGTGTGTGTGTGTGTGTGTGTGTGTGTGTGTGTGTGTGTGTGTTTTGTCGGTCATGGGGCTTGAACGGTGTCCCTCAGCTCTTCAGCTCAAGGTGCTCTACCACTTGAGCAACTGCACCACTTCTGGTTTTCTTTGTTTTGTCAGTCGTAGGGCTTGAACTCTGGGCTTGAGTGCTATCCCTCAGCTCTTCAGCTCAAGTCAAGCATGCTACTGCTTGAGCCACAGTGCCACTTCCGGTTTTCTAGTGGTTTATTGTAGATAAGAGTCTCACAGACTTTTCTGCCTGGACTGGCTTTGAACCTCGATTCTCAGATCTCAGCCTCCTGAGTAGCTAAGTTTACAGGCGTGAGCCACAGGCACCCAGCTGGAAGCAGTATGTTTAGTCTTTTGAGCAACCACCATACTGCTTTCCAGAGTGGTTGAACAAGTTTACATTCCCACCAGCAGTGTAGTAGCATTCCCTTTTGGCCAAATCCCCACCAGCATCTGTTATTGTTAGTTTTCTTGATAATGACCATTCTAATTGGGATGAGATGGAATCTCAATGTTGTTTTGATTTGCATTTCTTTTATGGCCAGAGATGTCTATCATCTCTTCATGAGTCTATTGGCTATTCTATTTCTTCATTGGGGAAGATTCTCTTTAAGTCTTTAGCCCACTTATTAATTAGGTTTTTGTTTCTCTGAGGATTTGCTTTTGAGAGGTTTAATTTTTTGAGCTCTAAATATATTTTAGATATGAGATCCTTATCTGATGCATAGCTAGTAAAGATTTTCTCCCATTCTGTTGGCTTTCTATTTATCTTGCCAGTTATTTTATTTTTACTTTTTTGGTGCTGGTCCTGGGGCTTGAAGTCTGGGCCTGGTCAATATCCCAGAGCTTTTGTGCTCAAGGCTACTGCTCTAGCACTTGAGACACAGATCCACTTCCAGATTTTTTTGTGGCAAATTGGAGATAAAAGTATCATGGACTTTCCACCTGATCTGGCTTTGAACCATGATCCTCAGATCTCAGTCTCCTGAATAGCTAGGATTCCAGACATGAGCCATTGCCACCTGTTAGAAGTCTTTTGTGTTTTTTTTTTGTTTTTTGTTTTGAAAAGCAAAGGATGTTAGTTATAATCTTTATCACCATGTGCGAGACAGCCACATTTTTGTGCCAGTACTAGGGCTTTTATTTTACTTCATTTATTTTATTACAGCATATTAAATATGCTGTATTAAATATATTTGTATATTAAAAAGGAAAATCACTATAATAGCTACTCCTGGGCGTTAGTGCCTCCCCCACCCCCGGCTTATTTGATGTTTTGATATAGCTATCCAAGGTATACAGAACAAGAAAATAGTTTGTTTTCTCCAAAGCTAGTTTGTGATACAAGAGGAGTTACTGTTATACCACTAGCTTTTGGCTTGAGGGAAGTGTAGACTTGTCCCACAGTTAGGTCTTCCAGTTTGTCTGTATACTTCCTAGTTTACTTATTTTATGTGCTAGTACTGGAGCTTGAACTGAACAGCTTTTTTGCTCAAGGCTGGCACTTAACCTCTTGAACCACAGATCCACTGCTAGCTTTTTTTGTGATTTATTGGAGGTAATAGTCTCACAGTCTTTCCTGCCTGAGCTGGCTTCTGTGAGAAAAGCATCTTTTCTATCAAAATGTTGCTTGTTTCCTTTCTGTTAATCTTGAGAAAATGTGGTTTTTTTTAAGGGTTCCTGCTTTGGCCAGGTGGCTTGGCTCGTGTTAATTAAATATCAGTTATACATATCTTTTTCCTGAGCCCTTTAATTAAGATATCCTGTTACGAGCTCCTTGAATTTTAATTATATCTTATTAGCTAAGCCACATTCTGTTGCAGATTGTAAATCTGAGCTCAGCCAATGTGAGCAGAGGAGCAGGGCCTGCTGGGTTAGAGATAAAAAGGCCTGCCTGCCCCATGTGCTTGCTTGCCAGAATTGTGGCTGATGATAACACCTTTTTATTTTTGGTCGGTTCATGGGCTTGAACTCTGGGCCTGGGTGCTGTCCCTCAGCTCTTCAGCTCAAGGCAAGCACTCTACCACTTGAGCCAAAGCACCACTGACGGTTTTCTGGTGGTTAATTGGAGCTAAGAGTCTCACAGACTTTCCTGGCTGGGCTGGCTTTGAACTGTGATCCTCAGATCTCAGCCTCCTGAGTGTTAGGACCAGTTTAAATTAAACAAATAGAGTATTAATTACACTAAAGAAGAAGGAAATTTAACTGGGATAATTAAGTCTCAGGACCTAAAAATAATGAGTGTAAACTATAGAAAGGGGAACAAAACTGTGGCTTGACATTTACCAAGAATTGCAAAGCGAGTAAAAATAGGGCCAACAGTATGCAAGGCTGACCACCAATGTCCCAATGTCTGTTTTTTGTGATTATGCTTGCTCAGCAAATATACTAAAACATGGAACTTGACCCTTTGCAGTTAGCTTTTATTGATTAATAAGAATAAGGCCAAATTTGAAAGGCAGGATCTCCCTTTAGAAGAACAAAGGGAAGATCAAGGATGAGAACTTTGTCTTGATTGATTATTGAAATTCTAATCACCATTTATAATTATTAACTGCTAGCTCTGCTTTCGTAACTTGCTTTCTTACTTATTGCAAAATTACCACTGACCACCTGTGGATGGCTTCTGTGGTTTTTGCATTTATATTTCCTGAGCTATTTGAGTTTGGGGCTGGTCTTCACTGTCTTGATAGTGGAGGTCAGTCGCTGTGGCTAATAAATATTCTTAGCCTGTTTGAGTGCTGATGACTCATTTTGCTGATCGTGGGTTTGAGTCCCACTGGCCCCAGGAAGTTGGGATAATTCACTGAGTAGATAGGATTACAGGCGTGAGCCACCCGTGCCAGGCTTGATGATGACATACCTTTCTGCAGAAGGAAACTTTGCCTTGCCAAATTCCTTTCCAGTTGGTATCTATTCCTAAGTGATACCCCAACATCTTGAACTATTTCTACCACTTGAAACTTGGATTTCAGACCCTCAGAAGTTAGTCTCCTTTAGCTAGGATGATAGGTGTGAGACACTGACACCTGGCTAAGACAGCCCAGTTTAACTTGCAGTTGATGGTTTAGCTTCCCCTCCCTTGCAGGTAATTGGGGCTGAAGCTGAAGACTGTTTCCTGTTCATTTCAGTTGTCTTGTCTCTGTTTCATGTGTCCTGATGCCCTTCCTCTCCCTCTCTTTTTCTTTTCAGAATATTCTCTCCTTTGTTACATTGCCTCTTCTCATTCATAGATTCAAACAGAGAAAGTTTCTACTCTACTATCTTTCCCCATCCTCTTAATTTATGTTAAAAATTAATTAGTTATTTCATTTAAGTTGCCAAATTTATAATGTGATGAGCTTGTCATAGTAGCATTTAATTATCTTTCCATTTCTGCAGTCTTTAGTGATAAGCCCTGTTTCACTGTTGGTATCCATTAGTTATATTTTTCTTTTTTGTTTGAATTGCTCAAGGTTTATTGATATACAATTAATTTTCATGATTTTGTTATCTTTTCAGTTGACTACATTGTCTTTTGTGCTCTTGTTTACTGTTTCCTTCCTTCTACTTGTTTTGAATTTATTTTGGTCCTTTTCTAAGTTCTTGAAGTAGGAGCTTACATTATTAACTTGTGATTTTTCTGGTCTTCTAATATAATCATCAGTGCAATAAACATCCCTTTAACCATTGCATTAATGTATCTCAGGAATTTGGATATGCTATAATTTTTACTTTCAAGTTATTCAACATATTTATCATTATTACTATTTTTAAATAGTTGTACAAAGGAGTTGCCATTTAACACAACAATATATGAATAAAATGCATCTTGATCAATGTCATCTCTTTAAACATTATGGCCCATTTCTCCCTGCTCACCCCTTCCCTTACTTTTCTTCATTTTATAGAATATACATTGAATACCTGACTTCATTCTCCCTCTCTTCTCTTCATAATGTTTACCCTTTCTCTTTGACTCCACCCTACTCCTTTTGTGTACTTGCTTGCTAGTGTTTTATTTTGCTGAACCTTGATTTTGCCTTTCTAAGAAATTATAATATTTGGGGCTGGGAAGGTGGCTCAGTGGTAGAGCGCTTGCCTTGCATGCCAGAGGCCCTGGGTTTGATTCCTCAGCACCACATACGCAAAAAGAAAAAAGCCGGAAGTGGTGCTGTGGCTCAAGTGGTAGAGTGCTAGCCTTGAGCTGAAGAGCTGAGGGACAGCGCCCAGGCCCAGAGTT
>NW_012267403.1:1384340-1390868 GCF_000151885.1 Dipodomys ordii
TCTACCACTTGAGCCACAGTGCCACTTCTGGCTCTTTTCTTTTTGCTTATGTGGTGCTAAGGAATTGAACCCAGGGCCTCATGCATGCAAGGCAAGCACTCTACCACTGAGCCACCTGCCCAGGCCCTACTTGAACATTCTTAGAATTGTACTTTCGTCTACTTTCTTTCTTCTTCTGTTATTGGTTTCTGCATTGACTTCATTGTATAAAGAAAATACTCTATATGATTTATATTATATTAACAGTTTTGGGATTTACTTATGTTCTAGGATATGATATGATGTATCTTGACAAACATTGTATTGGCACCTTAAATGAATGCATATTCTTGTTTGGAGTACAATGTTCTAGAGTTATTGAGAGTATTTCTAGATTTATCATTTTTAGTGGTTCTAATGCATTGTGTATAAAAATGTATAATATGATAGTCCACTGTTGTCATATCTTATCAGTCCTACAAAAGTGTATAAACATTGTCAACTTTAATGTTACTTCAATATCCCACATTTATAGTTTTTAAAAAATATTTCCTCTAAGCGGGGCGCTGGTGGCTCACGCCTGTAATCCTAGCTACTCAGGAAGCTGAGATCTGAGGATCGCGGTTCAAAGACAGCCCGGGCAGGAGAGACCGGGAGACTCCTATCTCCAATAAACCACCAGAAAACCGGAAGTGGCACTGTAGCTCAAGTGGTAGAGCACTCGCCTTGAGCTGAAGAGCTGAGAGACAGCGCCCAGGCCCAGAGTTCAAGCCCCACGACTGACAAAAAAAAAATATATTTCCTCTATATACATTTAGAAGTCATCAAATATTACAAACTTGGCTTAAACTGTGAAACTTGGTAAGCCTTCTTTATTTTTTTTGTCTTACTATTTTTTTTAAATTTAATTTTATTGTCAAGGTGATGTACAGAGGGGTTACAATTACATACATAAGAATGAGTACATTTCTTGTCAAACATTGTTACCCCCTCCCTTGTTTTTCTCCCACGCTCCCTCTCCCCAGTGCACCCCCTTGAAGTTGTAAAGTTCACTTCCAACATATTGTCTTGTGAGTATCACTGTTGCATTGGTTTGCCCTTGGTCCTTTGTCTCGCCATTTTGCCTTTCCCCTTCCCTTCCCCCAATTCAGATAAATGTATGTACAAGACACAGGATACCACAACCAAATACAGTGACAACGGGGAATAAACCAAAGGGAAAAAACGAAAGAAAAAAGAAATAACTTCACACAGTACATTCAAAACAACAACAACAACAAAGAAAACCCCCTTGTTTCCATATCTTGGAGTTAATGTCACTTAGCATCTTCTTATATAGTCATAAGTACATAGCTGTTGAGCTACTGTGATCCTCTGCTAGGACTATCCTAAACATATACTAATTATTACAAATGAGGGAAACCATGGAGTCTATGTTTCTTTGGCTTTGACTTATTTCACTTAATATGATTTTTCCCAAGTATTTCCATTTCCTTATGAATAGGGCAATGCCATTCTTTCTGATGGAAACATAGAACTCCATTGTGTGTGTGTGTGCGTATATATATCTATCACATTTTCTTGATCCATTTATCTAGTGAGGGACATCTGGGTTGGTTCCATATCTTAACTATGGTAAATAATGCTGCAGTAAACATGGTTGTGTTGGTATCTTTAATATGGCCTTGTTTGTGGGTCAGTTGCGTAAATGCCCTGAAGTGGGATTGCTGGGACATAAGCTCTATGTTTAGTCTTTTGAGGAACTTCTGCTTTCCAGAGTGGCTGAACAAGTTTACACTCCCACCAACAATGTCACCTTTTGGCCACATCCCCTCCTGCATTTGTTACTGGCTTCCTTCATAATGATAATTCTAACTAGGGTGAGGTAGAATCTCAATGTTGTTTTGATTTGCATTTCTTTTATGGTAAGCTTTCTTTGTTTGCAGACTTTTCACATTTTGTTTTAACTAAGTGTGTTCACAGAATGCTAAACAAAAAATCAAAAGAAATTCCCAAGACCAAATTTTAACCCCACTTCCCATGTTAAACACCTCTGTTGATTCAGAGAAGCTGTCAGTCAGTCCCATGTTATCAGTTGTGTTTAAAATGTTATGTGATCTGCTGAGTGTTTCTCTGCCCTTAATTTTGTAAAAATATGCCTTTCCAAAACGCAAATGGTGGAAGTCTAGCTATGATTCAAGTGGCATTGTCAACCTTGAGTGAAAAGCTGAGGGAGACCATGAGGCTCTGAGTTCACGCCCTAGTACCAGCACACAAACAAAAAAGCAAATGGTACTCAGATACCAAAGTAAAAGTTATGGCATTCCTCCCAAGCCATAAAGGGCATGTGAAGTACTTAATTTAAATGGTTAGGAGAACATTTTATATTTATTGAAAGGCAACATGTCTTTAGCTGAAGTTGGGCAATATCAATAAGAAAAATGACAATGTTCTTGAAACCTATAACCATGAATACTAAATATTATTGTTTTGTTCCTTCCTGAAATTCCAAATTTCTATCTTTATAATTTCACTGTGTTTTTATAAAAGTTTCTTTTGGCTTAACTGTAGATAAATTATCCTTTTACTATAGCTGTTTTCAGGATCCTTTCTTTGTCTTAATTTTCATAAATTTAATTAGAATTATTTACTATAATGGATTTGTTGGGAGTTATCTTATTTGGATGTAGCTCAGCTTCTCAAATCAGTTTATATCTTTTGACAAATTTGAGTTGTTTATAATCATTTTTTTGTACTTTATCAGCTTTGACTTCATTCTTCCCTCCTTTGGATACTCTAATGATAGGAGTATTAGATATTTTTTATAGTCACATACATCTTGAGGCTTTGTTTATGTTTGTTTGAGATTTATTTTCTTGATATTGCTCAAATTAATTTCTATCGTTCTGTCTTCTGGTTACTGATTTTTGCTCTGTCCTCTACATTCGGCCACAGATCCTATCCACTGATCTTTTTTCATTTCAGTTGCTTTACAATTCTACCATTTGCTGCTTTTTTACACATTTCATTTCTTGGCTGAGTTCTGGCTCCCTATGGGGCTTCTGTGTGTCAGAAAGACTTATTACGGACTGCAAAGATGAAAGTCTTGGCTTTCCCCTTGAATTTCTTAGACACAGTGGTAGGATGTTGGTGCTCTTTGTTACAGCCTTGCAAGAATACAAGTATGGCTCCCTACTTGGTCTTTGCTTGTATGGGTTGCAGTAGAATTTTTGTTCTTGGTGATTTTCTGAAGTAAAGCTATTATGATTTGAAAGGTTTTTGTTTTAATGTTTGTTTTCCTCTTATGAGGCTACTCCTTTCCTGATCACTGACTAGTGTGATTAGACTTTTGTTGAGCTTTGTGGAATGCTGGTGTTTTCAACTCCACCTCTTGGATAGTTTGGGCAAACAAGTAGTGTTTTCTTTGGATTTTCTGAGGTCCCTTGCTGCTCTGCTTTTCCCTCTTCCACTTTTATAGTCTTATGTGTTTTTATATATAATATTATATGTCCTTAGGGGGAATAGGAAAATTATACCTTTACCATGTCCATGGAAACAAGCTGAACCATATGTTTCAGAAAATCATTATACCTTTGAAATTCTGTATTACAAAATCTGAAGTGTATTGGCTATATAGTATCAGATACGATGTCTTGCCATTTTATCAGGAAAAATACTTAAAATAATTTTAACACAGTATAATTGAATAAAAGAACATTACTTGTTTGTTTGTGGCCTAAACGCAGGGCTTGAATGCTGTCCTTGAGCTTTTACCCTTAAGGCTGGCTCTCTATCATTTCAGTCATAGCTTACTTTCCAAGCTTTGTATTATTAACCATCTAGGTTATTTCCATTTAAATGTTATTCCAAATTCTACAAAATTTTCTTTAATTATACTTTCTACTAATGTAAATATGAAATATTTTAGAAATTTTGCAATGTAAACAAACCAAATAGGCTTTTAAATTACTATTATTATTACTATTTTTTGAGATACTGCCTTACTGTACATTCCAGGCTGGCCTAAAAATCACAGTCTCCTACTTCTAAGTCCTAATCACACCAAATTGAATTTTTTTTACTTTTATTGTACAGATGCTGTACAGAGGGGTTATAGTTACATGAGTAAGATAATGAGTACATTTCTGGTTGAACATTGCGACCCAATCCTTTGTTTTTCTCCCACTATCCTTTCCGTCCCCCACTTTTCCCCCCCTCCTGAAGTTGTAAAGTTCAGTTCCAACATAGTGTCTTGTGAGTGTCATCGTTGCAATAGGTCATCCTTTGTCCTTATTTCAGCATTTTGTTATTCCCCTTCCCTTTCCCAAATCAGATAACTATATATACAAGGCGCAGGGTACCAGAATGAAAGACAGTGATTGCCAGGGATAAATTAATGGAAAAAGAACAATGAAATATACAGTACATTGGTGAAAACAAGGTCAACAACCAAAAAAAAAATACCTGTTGTTTCCATGTCTTGGAGTTCATTTCAATTATAATCATTTTATATGGTCATAGCCAGATTCCCCTCAATAGATGAATGGATCAAAAAATGTGGTATATATACACAATGGAATTTTATGCTTCTATCAGAAAGAAATCACAATCTCCTACTTCGACCTCCTAATTACACCAAATTGGGTTTTAAATAAACATTTCTGATTAAAAAGTCTTAGTATATTTTATGAAAGACACAAATAACTTACTTTCATTTTAGAGATCAGACTACTTCTGAATCAAAGTTTTACCAGACTAAATGGTTCCACCTCTTGAAGTTAATGAAATACGAACAGAATATAGTTATCACATAGAGTGAAATTTATTTGCAGCAAATAAGAATACCATGAGGGAATAACTTCCAAAGCTGCTAATCCCTGGAGCTAGAGCAAGCTGTAATTTTAGACTGGGAATGCATATTCAAAAATGAAAAAGTCATCATTACATGCATGGCTGGGGATGATTCTGCCTGGCAATCTCACAACCTGGTCTTTCCTACTTTCCATGGAAATGATGCTTCTCTGGGTAGGAATTTTAGCATAATAATGAGGTAAAATTCACTTCTTGGTTACTGGTGCATACTCCTTAAGGTTGCTTGGGGCACATACTTCGGGAAAAACAATTTTAAAGAGATTTACAAGAAAAATTGATTTGAAGGCTTGGAGTACTACATGAGAGACAATCTGTCCTGCCTTCCATGGCTAATGAATTGGAGAATTTGTATCTTATTTTTTCACGCAAGTGGGGAGAAGTCTATTTTCTCTTTCTCAGGGTACTCTTTCTGCTAAAAAAATCAAAACAAAACAAATCAGTTTTAAGTCTTGTACAAAAAATAATTCAAATTATGAATATAGGGAACATTTAGTTTGTTAAGATCCATCACAACCATCAAGGCTAGCGCTCTACCACTTGAGCCACAGCGCCACTTCCAGCTTTTTTCTTTTTGCTTATGTGGTGCTGAGGAATCGAACCCAGGGCCTCAGGCATGCAAGGCAAGCGCTTTACCACTGAGCCACCTTCCCAGCCCATAAATTTCTTTTTTAAAAAATTATCATGAAAATACCATACAGAGGAGTTATAATTACATGGGCAAGATAATGAGTACATTTCTTATCAAGCATTGTTGTCTCCTCCTTTGTTTCCCCTTCCTATCCCTTCCCATCTCCCCCCACCCCCCAGATAGCCCCCCTTCCCCATTCTCCCCCCCCAAAGTTGTAAAGATCGTTTTTCCACATAACGACTTGTACGTCTCATTGTTGCAGTGGGTCCACCTGTATCCTTATTTAAACGATTTGTTTTTGCCCTTCCCCTCCACAAATTATACCAACATCAAATACAATGAAAACAGGGGTTATATTGTTGGGGAAGGACATACAAAACAACAAAGAAATCATCTTATAAATATGATAGAAACAATCATATGAAAGAAAAAACATTTGAATACTTATCTTGGGGTTCATTTCAGCTAACATCAACTTATCTTACCTTTTCTGCTTCTCTCAGACATATACTAGTCATTGCAAATAAGGCAAACCATGGGGCCTATGTTTCTTTGGGCCTGGCTTACTTCACTTAATATTTTTTCCAAGTCTTTCCATTTCCTAACAAATGGGGCAATGTCATTCTTTCTGATGGAGGCATAGAATTCCATTGTATAGATATACCACATTTTCTTGATCCATTCATCTACTGAGGGACATCTGGGTTGGCTCCATATCTTAGCTATGGTACATAATGCTGCAATAAACATAGTTGTGCTGGTAGCTTTAGTATGGTCTTGTTTGTGATCATTTGGGTAAAACCCAAAAGTGGGATTGCTGGGTCATAGGGGAGCTGTATGTGGAGTCTTTGGAGGAACCTCCATACTACTTTCCAAAGTGGTTGAACAAGTTTACACTCCTACCAACAATGCTGTAAGGTTTCCTTCTGTCCACATCCACTCCAGCATCTGTTGTTCTAACTGGGGTGAGATGGTATCTCAATGTTGTTTTGATTTGCATTTCTTTTATGGCTAGGGAGGTTGAGCATTTCTTCATGTGTCTATTGGCC
>NW_012267403.1:1392466-1408321 GCF_000151885.1 Dipodomys ordii
TGTGTGTGTGTGTGTGTGTGTGTGTGTGTGTGTGTGTGTGTGTGTGTGCTGATATGGGTACTTGATCTCAGGGCTTAGATGCTGTCCCTTAGCCTTTTCTCTCGATGCTAGTACTCTACCACTTGAGCCACAGTTCTGCTTCTTTTTGCTGATTAATTAGAATAAGAGTCCCATGGGCTTTCTTGACCAGATCGGCTTCAAACTCCAATTCTTGTATCTCAGCCTCTGACTAGCTAGCATTATAGGTATGAGCCATCAGTGCAAGGCTAAAAGTAGTGTTTTGGATTCTTTAGCTGACATTTCAGCTAATTCAATTTTTTAAATTAAGTTATTGATTTGTTGTGAGGTTTTGGAGGAATGACTTCACACTGATTTTCATATTGGATGTATTTCTACATTGTGATTTTTGTTTTTACATCTGTTGGGGTGAGATGCCCCAACACATCTTTTACTTCTCCTCAGAAGAGAGAGAGAGCCCACTACACTAACAAGATCAACATCTGAACAAAGAAGTAAATATTTAAATGAAATAAGATGTGATTGGAAGCTTAAAATGGCTAAACTTAGAGGTAGTAAGGAACATATAAAGGATGGGGTGAAGAAAGGAAGTAGGAAGAGAGGGATGTGAAAAGAAGGGTATAGGAAATGACGAGAGAGAGCACTGTATTACAGAAGAATACAGAATGTTTTGGGAAATAAAAATAAAAAGACACACACACACACACAC
The DNA here is from genome assembly GCF_000151885.1 of Dipodomys ordii. NCBI lineage: Eukaryota > Metazoa > Chordata > Mammalia > Rodentia > Heteromyidae > Dipodomys > Dipodomys ordii. Next base: position 1,393,194 of record NW_012267403.1, read on the forward strand.
ACACACACACACACACACACAAACACAGAGCAATCTCACAGGCCCAAACTACAAACAGAACAAAACAAATCATGTATCTTTCTTGCTGAGAAGAAGTATGGGTAGAGCTGGGTCTTGTTCAAGTGTTCCCTGTTATCCTCTAACATTTGGCTCTCAGAGATCTACGTTTGGTACTGTATCAAATTCCTCCTTTGGGGTGTCTCTCCCAGAAGTATAGATCTCTTCAAGGCAACTGCAATCCTCTATTATCTTCTAGGCCCTTGATTGTCTAGGTACAGTCTGAGTGACGTATTTTATGGTCAGTTGAGGCTCTGGACCATGGGAAGCTTCTGGATTGAGGTTGAGAATGTCCTGTGGAATAACAGCAATTATACTCTGGGCTGCTCTGTGTTCTGACTTAGGCAGGGCATTTCCAGGTAATGTGAAGTGGCAGTTGCGTGTGGGTAGCAAGGTTTCTGAGCACAGCTAGTAGGTCAGGAAGCTTTCTACCACTCTTTATAACATGTGTTTTGCCCCACCCAGGGATTCCAGTGACTTCTGTGACCTGTCTGCTGTGGATTGGGTGATTGCTTTAGGGCACAAGACAGCCACTTGGTTACCTATGTGCCCACCATTTGTGTTGCCTATCTTTGACTGGGGAGTCCGTTTCCAAGCAGTTTCACCCATTTTCTAGCCCATAGCCATGCGTGGGATCCACCAATCAGCTCCTGTAGTTGAAAGTCTCATTGGGACAATTGTATTTATGTCTATCCAACATTCCCCCCAGGGAGTCATAGTTAGAGCTGTAGACTGTTTCCTACTTTTTGTGATTCATTTTCCTATTTCTTCATGATTTTCAGCTGTTCCTTTCAACTCTTTCATCATTCCCAGTGTTCATCTTCTTTTTCTCTCTTTGGAATACAGTATCTCCTTTGTTTCCCTAACTCTTCTTATTCATGGAATTGCTGGGCTAGATGGCATCTTCAAGGATTAAACCAGTTATAGAAAAGTATACCTGCCCACCTTCTAGCCTTCACAGGCACCACTTATCTAGGCTAGGAGTAAGACACAGACCAGTTTCAACCACCCACTACTGGGGACCCACATGAAAATCAATCATGGACACTTGTATTTATGTCCATATACTAAGTTAAGGTGGGCTGTACCCTCAGTTGCTCATTGACATGCTGGTCTTTCCCCTGGGCTTGCTGGACTCCATGGAGATATTTTCTCCATAGGGTGGCTCAAGTGGTTGGCTCTTGACAGAAACAGAATTCCCCCAGAAGAAGAAGAAGGAGGAGGATGAAGAGGAGGAGGGGGACGAGGGGGACAAGGGGGAGGAAGAGGAGGAGGAGGAAGAAGAAGAGGAGGAGGAGGAGGAAGAGGAGGAGGTGGAGGAGGGAGGGAGGGAGGGAAGGAGGGAGGGAAGGAAGGAAGGGGGTGGGGTGGGGAAGGAGCAAGTACATTTTAGAATTCATGAGGCAGTTCTGAGCTCCATCCAAGTAAAGTTTCTTCTTTGTTTCTTTTAGAGATAGTTTAGTATTATTTTTTTCCTCTAGACACTATTTGTTCAGACTATGGGTGGGGAATGTCTGGCCCCCATGGGTCATATAGAGCCCTAAAAATCATTTGGTACATGATGAGGCAGACATGTGCTTTTGATGTGTTTCTTTTCAGCTGCTCACAGTTGTCTGCCTGTATTGATAATTTTGTATGGCCTACCAATGATGTTATAAATATCCAAATGGCCCTTGGCAGAAAATATATTTCCCAGCCTTGGTCTAGACTTTTACTACATTAGGCTTACTAACTACCTTTCATTGAAGTCATATACTGGAGGATTTTTTTTTCTGAATCATAGTTATAGTGAAGTGGTTTGCATTAGCAATCCACTATCTTTTATATCCTCATGCATGTATTAGATAGCTGTATATCTTCATTTGAAACCTGTCTACAGTGTTCATTTTCTCCTGTGTTTATTGAATTATTTGTTCTTTTGGTGTTTAGTTTTTGAGTTCTGTATATATTCTGGGTATTAATCTCCTTCCAGATTAGTAGTTGGCAAAGGTTCTGTAGTGTCATCACTCTGATTATTTTTGATGCACAGAAACTTTGGTATTGATGTAAATCCCTAATCATGCTTGTCAATCCTTTCTTTTATTTCCTGAACTATTGAAGTCCTATTTGAAAAGAAGTTTCTTAGGTCTGAATCTTGGAGTGTTTCCTCTGTATTTTCCTCTAATACTATTATAGTTTCTGGTCTCACATAAAGTTAATCCATTTTGAGTTGATTTTGTATTGGACGATAGATAAGAACTTTTACATATCAATATCCAGTCTTCCCAGCACTACTTTTTAATGAGTCTGTCTTTTTTCAGTGTATGTTTTTGGCGATGTTGTCAAGGAATAGAAAGCAATAACTGCTTGGTCTAATTTTGTTTTTTCTTAATTATTTATTAAATTATTTAAAATTTGGGCTTTAAAAATTATTCTTTTTGTCTGTATGTTTGTTTTTGTACCAGTACAATTAAGTTTGTTTGTTCTTATGGCTATATAGTATAATTTGATGTAAGACATTGTTATACATCCAGTTTCTCCCTCCCTCCCACCAGGGTGCCATGGTTTGAACTGTAGTTTCCGACTTTATGATTCACCTTCCATACATTCATGGATTGTATAGATGAAACTTCTACTGTGCCATCTTTTTATTTAAATTTCTTTTTTTTTCTATTAGGTTGAGTTCCTCATATATTTTGGATACTAATCTCTTACTAGATACATGAATTGCAAATGTTCTTTCCTGTTGTATTGTCATTGCTTCACTGATTGCTTCCTTGGCTATACAGAAGCTTCTTAGCTTGTTTTTAATCGCAATTGTCTATTTATTCCTTTATTCCTCGTGCCAATTGAGATATCATATCTAAAAATATTGTTCAGACTAATATCATAGAGCTTTCCCCGTATGTTATCTTCTGGTAGCTTTAGACTTTCTAATCTTCCAGTTAAGTCTTTTAAGTATATATTTATGTATATTGTATATGTATATGTATATTTCTCCATAGCACTTATTGAATAGACTTCTCTTTCCATATTGTGTATCTTTGGAATCTCTCTTGAACATCAGCTTATTATTAAATGTGTGGTTTCATTTTGGACTATATGTTCTGTTCCTTTGGCCTGTGTGTCTGTTCTTATGCAAATAGCATACTGTTTTTGTCACTAAACTTTTAAATATATTTTGAAGTAGTGTGTCATGATGCCTTCAGTTTTGTTATTTTTGCTCAGTATTTCTTTGATTATTTGGGGCTGTTTGTGGGTCAGTAAAAATTTTATAATTACTTTTGTGGCCAGATGCTGGTGGCTCACACTTGTAATCCTAACTGCTGAGATCTGACAATCATAGTTTGAAGTTAGCCTGGGCACACAAATCTGAGAGACTCTTATCTCCAATTAATTGGCAAAAAAGCCAGAAGTAGAGATGTGGCTTAAGTGGTAGAACAACAAGTCTAGAGGAGCATTAGGCCTTGAGGTCAAGCTTCAGTAATGGCACATAAACACACAAAAAGAATGGCTTTGTTATATCTCTAGGAAAAATACTCTTGGAACTTGGATAAGAATTGCATTGAAGCAATGGATTGCTTTTTGTATTATGAGCATTTTAACAACATTAATATATTTATTTCATCAATATCTTAAAGTTTTGAATGTACCATTCTATTAACTCCTTAGCTAACTTAAGTCATACATGTTTTATTTTTGTATCTACTGTAAATGAGATTGTTTTCCAGAAAGTATATTACTTGTATATAGAAGCAAAATTATTGAATAATTATTGATTTTTTTTGTTCCAAAAGTTTTATATTGGGGCTGCTAGGGTTTTTTTGGTAGATAACATTATGTCTTGTGTAAACAGAGGTAATTTATGTTCTTTCTTTCAAATTGGAATGCCTTTCATTTCTTTCTCTTACCTAGTTGACCTGACTTGGATGTCCAGTACTATGTTGGATAAAAGTGTGGAAACTGGGCATCTTTGTCTTGATTTGTGTCTTAAAGGAAAACATTTATCTTTTCACTGATGAGTATGATGTTAGCTATGAGTTTGTCATCTATGACCTTTATTGTGTGTATATATATGCATATATATAAAGTTCTGTGCTTAATTTTTTTCATTTTTTCATGAAAGGGTATTGATTTTATCAAATGCTTTCTCTGTGTCAAATGAGATGATTATATGATTTTGTTCTTTATTCTGTAATGTGATATGTTTATAGATTTAAATATGTTGAACTGATCTTACATCCTGGATATCAATCTTACTTGGTTATGGTGAATGATCCTTCTTAATATGCTATTAAATTCTGTTTGCTAGTATTTTGTGAGGATTTTTGCATCTATATGTATTTGGCATATTGGCCTGTGCTTTTCTGTTCTTGTAGTCCTCCTTGTCTGGCTTTAGTCTCTTAGTAATTTTGGCCTCATAAAATGGGATTATAATTATTCTCTCTTCAATGTTTTGAAAAAGTTTGAGAAGGATTGGTATTAAACTTTCTTTAAATGTTTTGGATAATTCATCATTGAAGCCATTATATTTCTTGGTAATTTAATCTTGTTAGGTTGTGTGCATCTTGGAATTTATCTGATTCTTCTAGGGTTTCCAATTAGTTGGCATGTAATTATTCTTAGTAGTGTCCTATGATCCTTTGTTTTTCTTTTATGCAGGTTAAATATCCCTAATCCAAAAATCTGAAACCTGAAATGCTCCAAAATCTGAAACTTTTTGAGTGCCAACATGATGCCACAAGTAGAAAATTCCACATCTGACCTCACATGATGTGTTGCAGTTAAAATTCAGGTGTACCAAAATAGTGTATAAAATTGCCTTCTGGTTATATATATATATATATATATATATATATATATATATATATACATATATACACATATATATACACACACATATAGAGAGATGGTATATAGGAAACATAAATGAAATTTGTGTTTAGATTTGGGTATTATCTCTAGTTTTTCTTATTATATTTATGCAAATATTCCAAAACTCTGAAAAAATTGAAATCCAAAATACTTCAGTTCCCAGCATTTTGAAAAAGGGATACTCAACTTGCATCAATTTTAATATTTCTTTCATATCTGATTTTCTTTGAACCTTCTCTATTTCATTCTTACCCTGGTTAAAGGTTTATCAGTTTTGTATATCTTCAGAAAAACAAAAACTTTTGTTTCATTAATCTTTTTTATTTTTCCAGTGACTATTTCATTTATTTGTGCTATGACTTTTAATATTTCTTCCCTTCTACCAGCTTTGGTCTTGGTTTATTCTTTTCCTACTTTCTTGAGCTATAACTTTAGGTTGTTTACTTCATACAAACCCTCTGTTCATGTTTTTCTCCCTCTTTCCTACTGTCTTCCCCCCTCTTTCTGTTCTTTTTATATGCTGGAGGTTTTGAATCAAGGACCTGCTGCATGCTAGGTAAGTTCTCTATCAATGAGTCATGTTCTCAGCCATGCACATCTACTTTTTGGAGGGTTAAGCTGGAGCTACCTTCTGATGTACCTATTTATTACTACAAATTTCCCTCTTAGAACTCCTTTTCTTACATTCCATAATTTTTTTTGGCATGTTGCATCTCCATTTTAATTTGTCTTAAGCCATTGTTTTGTATTTCCCCTTTACCCATTAGTTGTTTAGGAGCATGTTGCTTAATTTCCATTGTATTTATCTATTTCCAAAATTTCTCCTGTTTTTGAATTATGGTTTTATAGTTAATGTAGTCATGAAATATAATCGACATCATTTGTTTAAAGAAGGTAAAGTCTTTGCAAGCTGGTTTTATCTGGAAAACTATTTCTCAGCTAGCCCATCCAGGAATTCTTTGGTAAGCTTTCTGGCATGATCAACTAGCAAATTTGGTGCTAAATTTCTAAAGCAGCTTGGTCTCAAGTCTGGATCAGCAGTTTGACTTGCCTGAGTACCTGAGTCTGTGGGCTTGCGCCTAGAGCATGGATTCATGGGGATGAGGAGTGGGACCTATATGGTTGGGTTCATGAAATTGGGACTGGAACCTGAGTCCATGATACCAGACCTAGAGCATATATAATTAGGAGCAAGCTTGAAGCCTGTATTCACAGAGGCTGGCATAGTTCTCTGGTTGATATCTAATTGGATCTTGCCCAAGAAGTGAGATGAGACCAGTGCCTAAGTCCACAGCAGCCAGCCTGAATGTTCATGGTGACTGGTTTGGCACTGAAACAAGTCTAGAACCTCAGTCTGTAGGGATAGTCCTATAAAGGTCTATAGGGATTGGCCTGAAGCTTGAACTTTCATGGATGGTACTAAAATCTGGGTCTGCTGATGCAGTCCTATATCCTAGGTCCACTGTTGCCAGAGGTCTGAGGCTTGTATGATACTAGGACAAGAATGGAGCATATGCTTGTGGAAGGAATGCAGATGTACCTCTGATCATGTAAAATAATGCTTTTTGAAATGAGCTCCAGGAAATGGAAACAAGAGGGTTTTTTCTTTCATTGTTGTTTTTGTTTTCCTATCTTTTTTTCTTGTTTGTTCATTTATATGTCTTTGGGAGGGCAAGGTAGGACACAGAATGGGGGGGTACAGATGGTGAGCAAATGCAGAAGTGGTACTTACTAGATACTATGTTGAAAATGAACTATACATCTTGTCAGTGGGGACAGGAGGGAAAAATTGGGAGAGAGCAAGGGAAGGAGTGACATTGTCCAAAAAGACATGTACTCTTTACCTGATTTATGTAACTACAACCTCTTTATATCACCTTTATATTAACAGTTTAAAATATTTACAAAGAAAAAGAATAGAGCCTAGATAAATATGGGCTAGTCTAGAGTCTTGGATAGTGGATGCTTGCTTACATTCTGGATCCATTGAGTCTGGCTTTGACTCAGAGTCTGTCATGATCAAGAAAGAGGCTAATTGGCATAGGCTGAAATTTTCTTTCTTTCTTTTTTTTTGTCAGTCATGGGGCTTGAACTCTGGTCTTGGGTGCTGTCCCTGCGCTCTTCAGCTCAAGGCTAGTGCTCTACTGCTTGAGCCACAGTGCCACTTCCAGTTTTCTAGTGGGTTATTGGAGATAAGAGTCTCATGGACTTTCCTGCCAGGTCTGGCTTTGAACCATGATCCTCAGATCTCAGCCTCCTGTGTAGCTAGGATTATAGGAGTGAACCATGGATGTCAGACTCCTTTCTTTCTTTCTTTCTTTCTTTCTTTCTTTCTTTCTTTCTTTCTTTCTTTCTTTCTTTCTTTCTTTCTTTCTTTCTTTCTTTCTTTCTTTTTTTGCCAGTTCTGGGCACTGTCTCTGAGCTTCTTGGCTCAAGGTTAGCATTCTACCACTTGAGCCACCACAGCGCCACTTCTGGCCTTTTCTGTGTGTGTGGTACTGAGGAATCAAACCCAGAGCTTCATGCAGGCTAGGCAAGCACTCTACCACTTAGCCACATTCCCAGCCCCTGAAATTTTCTTAATAAATCCCAGAAACACAACAAATCAAAGAAAGGTTGGACAGATGGGATTGCATTAAACAGCAGAGCTTCTGCATGGTAAAGGATATAGCTAATAAGATCAATAGAAGCCCACGGACTGAGAGATGATCTTTACTAGCCATAGAACAGACAAGGGTATCATATCTAAAATATACTTAGAACTCAAAAAATTAAATCCTCCAACAACAAATCCTCAAAGAAACAATCACCTGATTAATAAGTGGGATAAAGACTTAAGGAGAGACTTCTCTGAAGAGGAAATAAGAATGGCCAATAGACACATGAAAAAATGTTCAACTTCTCTAGCCATACAAGAAATGCAAATCAAAACAACAATGAGATACCACATCACCCCAGTTAGAATGGCTATAATCAAGAACTCTAATAACAACAGATGCTGGAGGGGATGTGGATAGAAGGGAACCCTACAGCATTGTTGTTGGGAGTGTAAACTTGTTCAACCACTCTGGAAAGAAGTATGGAGGTTCCTTAAAAGATTCCACATAGAGCTCCCCTATGACCCAGCAATCCCACTTTTAAGTATTTACCCAAATGATCACAAACAAGACCATACTAAAGCTACCAGCACAACTATATTTATTGCAGCATTATTTACCATAGCTAAGATATGGAGCCAACCCAGATGTCCCTCAATAGATGAATGGATCAAGAAAATGTGGTATATATACAATGGAATTCTATGCCTCCATCAGAAAGAATGACACCACCCTATTTGTAAAGAAATGGAAAGACTTGGAAAAAATCGTAGTAAGTGAAGTTATTATAGTGTCCAGGAACCAATAAGAGGTAGGACCCAAAACCCACTGATGGATTGTGGTTTAAACAAAATTTTATTTGAGCAAAAGAACAAAGCACCGATGCCTCAGGACCCTGCCCAAGGTCAAGATCTTAGGGCACTGGCCTTGAGTGTCAGCCTGCATCAGCTTTTAAGCATTCGTGACCAGAAAGGGGAAGGGGGAGGACTTAAGCCTGAGAAGTTGGGCTCTTTGTCCATTTTGGCCAGTGGTCACTCCAGAAGTGTTTACAATTTCCACCAGGGCCTTCTGCCTAGGGACTGTTGATGGGAAGCTTGGGGAATAAAACAAAAGATGGGAGTGACACATTTAATTTATAGCAGAAGTGGAGTTACAGTTTGATTTTACAACCATAAAAACAGTTACAAAATCATCCATGATTGATCAGCAGAGACTTCTAATTTCTACATGGCCTAAGTACCTAAATCAAATGTTATATCTTTAATTTTCATACCACAAGAAAGTAAGCCAGACCCAAAGAAATATAGGTCCCATGGCTTCCCTTATTTGCAATAATTAGTATACATCTAGGATAATTTTATCAGATGAGCAGAAAAACTCAAAAGCTATGTAAATATGACTATATAAGATGATGCTAAGTGAAATGAGCCCCAAAGTATGGACACTATAGATCTTTCTTTGCTGTTTTTAATGTACTATGTGATTTTTTGTTTCCTTTGTATGTTCTTCCCCCTATGGAATATCCCCTTTGTCACTGTACTTGTTTTTGGTACCCTGCATCTTGCATACTCATTTGTCTAATTTAGGGAGGGGAAGGAGAATAAAAAAACGCTGAAACAAGGGTACAAGGTGGTCCATTGCAACAATCATACCCACAAGTCAGTATATTGGAAATGAACTTTACATCTTGGGCGGGGAGTGAGGGAGGTGGGGGAGGGCAGGAATAGTGAGAGAACAAAGGAAGGGGTAACAATGCTCGACAAGAAATGTACTCATTGCCTTACTGCCTTACTGCCTAACTGTAACCCCTCTGTACAGCATCTTTACAAAAAAAAAAAAGACAGAGGCCCAATCTCCTAGGGCTCTGTTGAGTCCTAGGGCCATGGTCAATGACTCGCCTACCACCTGAGTCCACATGAGTTGTTATAAAGCCTGGATGTGTGTGGACTGAATCTAGCACTAGAGTCTACTGAATGGTTCTGGACCCTGTTTCTGCAGGAGCATTAGGTTGTATAGGGCAACCAAGAAAGTAGAAACAAAGTAAATGCTCTGGCACTGGGAAGGCCTGAAGTTTATATCTCAGTGCAAGCTGGTACCTGAAGCCAAACTTGTTTACCTGATACTGGGATAGTTCTGAAGCCTGGAGCTATGTAGCAGACCAAGCTCTAGGCTAGTATGAAACCTGAGGCAGTTCCAGTGCCTAAGTAGGTGGGAGTTAGCCTGGTGGGACAGGCCTGGAGACCAAGTCTACAAGGCACACTTGAAGCCTGGGATTCAGGATTCTACTTAGTGCCCTGTATGGTGGCAGTAGCAAGGAGTATGAGGCCATGAGAGTATGCCCAGTATTTCATCCTAGCTTAGGTACTGCCCCTAAAGAATTTGTGAACTTGAGTTACTTACTTTTCTGTGCCTCCATTAGTCAACTTTGCATTGCCATAACAAAATATTTGAAACAAATTACAAAAGGAAAAGATTTATTTAGTTAGGGCCCTGAAGGTTATAGTCCAAGATTGACCAGTCCCCTGGCTTTGGACCTTTGTAGAGAGCATCAGATGACAGTGATGGGATGCACATGATAAAGCATGTGCATTACACCATGAGGCAATAAGAATGTGTTTGAGAGACTGGAGTACCATAATCTAACTTAAGGGAATCTCCCCAGTGACCTAAAGACTTCCTACTAAGACACATTAACTAAAGTTTCAGGGTACACACTGGGGACATACTACCACACTGGAGACAAAGCCTTATAACATATAGACTTTTGGGGGATATTAACCATATTTATATTTAAATTATAGCAGTGTCCTATTTTTTTATAATTTTTGTCTGTTAAACACACCAAAATAAAGCCAGGTGCTAGTGGCTCATGCCTGTAATCCTAGCTAATCAGGAGGATGAGATATAAGGATTTCAATTCAAAGCCAGCCTGGACAGAAAGGTCTGTGAGACTCATCTCTAATTAATTAGCAAAAGATAGATATAGTTCAAGTGGTAGAGTACTAGTCATGCATGCAAAAGATAAGCAGAAGCACAAAGTACTGAGTTTAATCCCCAGTACTGGCACATACACAAAAAAGTAACCCTGATGTAGCTTTTGAGTTTGTTATGAAGATGAAATGGCACAGTGAACACATATTTAATATATCTATTGAGTGCTTTAAAAATATGAGGAGGGCTGGGAAGGTGGTTCAGTGGTAGAGCACTTGCCTTGCATGCATGAGGCCCTGGGTTTGATTCCTCAGCATCACATAAGCAGAAAAAAAAAGCCAGAAGTCGAGCTGTGGCTCAAGTGGTAGAGTGGTAGCCTTGAGCTGAAGATCTGAGGGACAGTGCCCAGGCCTAGAGTTCAGGCCCCACGACCAGACCCCCCCCCAAAATGAGGAATTATGACATAAACATTTGCAATTACTACTTGTGCTTGAATAACTTTTAGATCTTAAGAATAAGGCCACTTACCATACATTTTCTGAGTAAAAGCTAACAGAAAGCCATTCAGGTGATTGAGTTCATTGAAAATATAAGCTAGGTACATGGGTACCCACGGTGAACCCAGCTACTTAGGAGGTAAATGTAGGATTACAGTCTTTGGACCCAGACTGGGAAAAACTGCAAAACCTTACTTGAAAAGCAAACTAAAAGCAAAAAGACTATGTTGGAAATAGCCCAGTTCTATGCAGTTGAAAAATCAGTCAAGAAAATGTGACAGACACATACATGCATACATGCACACACACACACACACACACACACACACACACACACACACAATGGAATAGTATTCATTCATCATGAAGAGTATGGCATTTGCAGGAAAATAGATGGACCTGGGAAAAATCATATTGGGTGAAGTGTTAGGCTCAGAAAAACAAAGGGCACATATTTTCTTTTATATGTGGAAGTTAGACCTAAAACATAAACATATGTGAAAACATACAGGGCCATATGCATATTTACATTATCAAACTGTAGAGTAACCTCTTTGGACAATTAACAGGCATTGTAATAGAATAAATACCAGGAAGTTTGAAACTCTTTACTGAGAGTAGTAGGTGTTCATGAGAAGGGATGGATGAATGGGGAGAAGAATGGTAGGTAAATATAGTCATATACTCAATGTACATTTATGAAAGTTGGACTAGGAAACTTTAGGAGATAGATGGGGAGAGGATGGATAGACAGATGGGAGAATGATGGAAGGGGTGACTGATCAAAATACATTGCATGCATAAATTGACACGTTAAATTCTAACACTTTTGTACAAATATTCGAAGAAAACAAAAAACTTGTGACTACAAAAAGATATTATTGATAAACACTTTAGTTCTTAATAAAAATAGACAAATAATACAAGAATAAAAACTGATTGCAGGATCAGGTTAAAGTAAAAATTCTTCAGAGGACATGAATCATGAAACATTTATTAGATGGACTCAGATTTATTGTTTCATTCATGAATTCACAAATGTTTATTTGTTGTTTTATTCCAGCATTGTACTAATCATTGAAGTATAGCAATGGGCAAAACAAGTAGCATTCTCTCTGCTTTAGCAGAGCATTAACATTATAGACATTGTTAAACATAGTCCATCAACCATCATTATTAGTATCAATCAGGTGTTCAGACTCAACCCTTGACTTCCTGAATATGTGTTTCAGCTGTACCCCCAAATGATTAGAATGCACATTAAATATCAAGAAGCACTGGTTGAATAGATTTGATAGGCAATAGAAGAGAAGTCTAATGAAAACCAGCATGAACAAAAATATGCAGTTAATACTGACCAAGATTATGTTGAGTAGATGCAGAAAAGCATTTGCCAAGATCCAATACCCCTTTATGATGAAAGCTCTAGAGAAACTAGGAATTCATGGAACATTCCTCAATATAATAAAGGCTGTATATGACAAAACTACAGCCAGCATTATACTTAATAGTGAAAGGTTAAAACTTTTCCTCTAAAATCAGGAATGAGACAGGAATGTCTGCTCTTCTACTTCAATATTGTATTGGAAATCCTAGCCAGAGCAATAAGACAAGAGTCAAACATAAAGGGGATCCAAATACGGAAAGAAGTAAAATTCTTCCTTCTTGCAGATGACATGATCCTGTATTTAAAGAACCCCATAGACTCCTCTCCCAAGTTACTGAGCTGATTGGAAACTTTGGCAAAGAAGCAGGGTATAAAGTTAACCCACAAAAATCAGTAGCTTTTCTGTATGCCAACAATGAGAAGAGTGAGGCTGAAATAAGATAAGCAACTCCTTTTATAATAGCCTCAAAAAATACCTAGAAATTAAGGACCTCTACAATGAAAACTTTAAAAACTTAAAAAAGGAAATTAAAAAAGATTTAAGGAAGTGGAAAAACTTCCCTGCTCCTGGATTTGGAGGCTAAGCATCATGAAAATGGCAATACTGCCAAAGCTATCTACAGATTCAATGTGATACCCATAACAATCCCAGCAATATTCTTCAATGATATAAAAGAAGCAATCCAAATATTCATATTAAATAATAGAAAACCCCAAATAGCAAAAACAATTCTTAGCAGGAAGTACAGTGCTGGAGAATTATCAATACCAAATTTCAAACTCTACTATAAAGCTACAGTAATAAAACAGCTTGGTAATAAATAAAAAGCCATAATAATAAAAAAAACAGGTCTGAGAACCAAGGGAATAGAATTGAAGACCCAGAAATGACCCCACAGTCCTATGGCAAACTACTCTTTGATAAGGGAGCTGAAAACACTGGATGGAAGAAAGACAGCTTCTTCAACAAATGGTGCTGGCAGAAGTGACTACACACATGTAGAAAACAGAAGTTAGATCCTTACATATTACCCTGCACCAGAATCAACACCAAATGAGTCAAAGACCTTGAGGTAACAGCAAATACTCTGAAAATATTACAGAAAGCATAGGGGATACACTAGGGCTCCATGACACAGGTCAAAACACAAAAAATAAAAGAAAGGCTGGATAAATGGGATTACATTAAACTGCAGAGCTTCTGTATGGCAAAGGACATAGCTAGCAAGATAAATAGAAAGTCCACAGATTGCAAGAACATCTTCACTAGCAATACAACAGACAAGAGCCTCATATCTAAAATATATCTAGAGCTCAAAAAATTAAACCCCCCAATAAAAACTCCTCAAAGAAACAACCACTCCATTAATAAGTGGGCTACAGAATTAAAGAGACTTCTCCGGAGAGGAAATAAGAACAGCTAATAGACAAATAAAGAAATGCTCAACATCTCTGCCCATAAAAGAAATGCAAATCAAAACAACATTGAGATTCCACCTTACCCCAGTTAGAATGGCCATTATCAAGAAAACAAATAATAGTAGATTCTGGCAGGGATGTGGCTAAAAGGGAACACTACTACGTTGTTGGTGGGAATATAAACTAGTTCAACGACTCTGGAAAGCAGTATGAAACGTTCCTCAAAAGACTACACATAAAATTACACTTTGATCCAACAATCCCACTTCTGGGCATTTACCCAAACAAAAACAAGACCACTCTAAAACCATCAGCACAACTATGTTTATTATGGCATTATTTATCATAGATAAGATATGGAACCCACCCAGATGTTCTCAGTAGATGAATGGATCATGAAAATGTGGTATATATGTACAATGGAATTCTATGTTTCCATCAGAAAGAATGACATCGCCCCATTCATAAGGAAATGGAAAGACTTGGAAAAAATTATTAAGTGAAGTAAGCCAGAGCCAAAGAAACATAGGTCCCATGGTTCCCCTTATTTGTGATAATTAATATATGTTTAGGATACTCCTAGCAGAGGATCACAATAGCTCGATAGCTATGTAGATATGGCCATATAAAATTATGCTAATTGAAATGAATTGCAAGATATGGAAATGTTCTTTGTTGTTGTTGTTTTTAATGTACTGTGTGAAGTTACTTCTTTTTTTTTCTTTTTTCTCCCTTTGATTTATCCCCTTTTGTCACTGTTTTTGATTTCGGTACCCTGTACCTTGTATATACATATATGTGATTTGGGGAAGGAAAAGGGAACAAAAAAATGGTGAGACAAAGGACAAAGGGTGTTGGAAATGAACTTTATAACTTGGAGGGGGGAGTCAGGGTGTTGGAAAGTTGGAGAAAAATGATGGAGGAGGTAATAATGTTCAACAAGAAATGTACTCATTACCTTACATATGTAACAGTAACCCCTCTGTACATCACATTTACAATAAAACTAAATTTAAAAAAAGATTATATCGAGAATGGTAAAAAGATCAATTTGTTAGATCAGACAAAGATATGTGGGATCTTGAACTATAAAAACTTGGAGTATAGGGCTTGAATGTGGCTCGGTGGTAGAGTGCTAGCCTTTAGAGAAAAAGATCAGGGACAGTGCCCAGGCCTTGAGTTCAAGCCCCAGGACTGCCAAAAAAATAAATAAAAACTTGGAGTCCATCATCCTTCCTCAGCTATAGTTTCCCCCCACCTTCAGTTGTGGGGCTTGAACTCTGGGCCTGGGCTAGCATTAGTTTAAGAACTAGTAGAATAAAAATGGAGTTGAAAGGGGCTGGGAAGGTGGCTCAGTGATAGAGTGCTTGCCTTGCATGCATGAGG
>NW_012267403.1:1410021-1468677 GCF_000151885.1 Dipodomys ordii
CACACACACACACACACACACACACACACACAGAAAAAGATACTTATTCATATCTTCTTTCATCTTTTTTTAAAAACATTCTTATCATTCTTTGAACTCAGTAGTTGACATTTCCTTCACTTGACTGTCATTCATATCTTTTGGTGTATAATTGACTTTTTGAGGTGTCATGTGTCTCTAATATTTCATGCATTTCTACACTGAAAATTTGTTCATTGTTAGTCAATTTTTAGTTGGGGGGTGTAGTCATCATTAATCTATCTGTTGAATTATTCTCTATGTTCCAGCAAGACTGGGTAGTGGCATAGTTGGTATGCTGCTTTTCACCAATGGCCTAATCGTATGACTATGCAATAACTGACTCAAAAAGATTCATTGCCAAACCAGATATTTATGCAAACCAAATTACCATTGGCAACATTATCTGTACAACTAATCACATTATATATGAAGTGAGCTACCATTCTTAAGTAGTATAGTAGGAAAGTTAGAAGAATAAAGCATATTTGTAAACATTTAAAATTGGTAAGAACAAGGGAAGGAGGAACAAAATAAGGAAGGAACATGGGAAGTGTGAGGGGTGCAGGAAGACAAATACTAGTGTATAGTTCAAATATTGTGGAGAATAATGCTATCATGAGGAACTGCAAAGGAATAGAAAAAGTAACAAATGAAGGAGGCAGAGTAAGTCACCAGTAGAATAGTTTATAAAGGGGAGACAGGAAAGGTGAAAAGGAAAAGAGAAGAAATGACAATATATAAAAATGTAAAAGACTATTTTTATGCCAATCCTGGGGCTTGTGTGTCCCTGAGCTTTTTGCTCAAGGGTAGCATTCTACCACTTGATCCACAGCACAACTTTCTTCCAGTAGTTTATTGGAGATAAGAGTCTCAAGGACTTTTCTTTCTAGGCTGGTTTTGAACTGCAGTTCTCAAATCTCAGCTTCCTGAGTAGGATTACAGATGCAAGCCACCAGTGCCCAATTAAGGCTTAATTTTTTTTGTCAGTCATGGGGCTTGAACTCTGGGCCTGGGTGCTGTCCCTCAGCTCTTCAGATTAAGGCGAGCACTCTGCCACTTGAGCCACAACGCCGCTTCCAGTTTTCTGGTAGTTAATTGGAGATAAGAGTCTCAGACTTTCCTGCCCAGAACTGCAATCCTCAGATCTCAGCCTCCTGAGTAGCGAGGATTACAGGCATTAGCCACTGGCACCTGGCAAGGCTTAATTTTTTTGCCAGTCTTGGGGTTTGAACTCAGGGCCTGGGTGCTGTCCCTGAGCCCCTCTGTGCTCAAGGCTAGTGCTCTACCACTTGAGCAACAGCACCACTTCTGATTTTTTCTGTTTATGTGGTACTGCGGAATCGAACCCAGGGCTTCATGCATGCAAGGCAAGCACTCTACCACTAAGCCACCTTCCCAGCCCCAGCTTAATTTTTTAAAAGTATTTCTTCCTTGTTTAGAAGAGTATATGTCTGCTGAGCTCTATTAGAACAATAGGTGCATTCATCCAGTTCTAGTACCTAGCTTTCTGTCTGCAGTTCTCCTTTTACTCTTACTTACTTATCCTCTTGGGGCCCTAGATTGACCAACTGCAGCCTTGATGTGATCCTGTGGAGTAGTAGTAATGTCCAGAAGTTGGCTACTCTGTGGGGTTGGCTGGTGGTTCCGTGTATTTGACACAGTAGTTTGAGGTAGATATCAGGTCTCAGAGGCCAGCTTATGGGTCAGAGAGCACTCTGCCATTCTGGAAACCTGAGCTGTGCCCTGCTTAGAGAATCCAGTGGAAACCCTTTCTTGTCTGAAGCAGTAATTTTTTTCCCTTTTCCACTTCAGCGTCTATTTTAATGCTTCATTTGGAAAATAAAAGGCAAATAACAACCATTCAATGCATATACATATGCTACTGTGTTGGAATGGTGAGGTTTATGGCTCTATCCAGTCAGCTGCTCAATTCTATGCCTTTCCTTGTTTTGGAGTGAAGACAGCTAGCTTGCTCATGCCATCTTAGTGTTAGAGTAGAGAAACTCAGTTTCAACAGGCTTCACTGGTGCTTTAGTGTGAGACTACATGTGAGGACCATTAATAGGTGGTTGGTTTAGCCAAAAGTTTTGACTATGGTCAGGGATATTTGCTGCAAGGTGGGTTTGGCTGGGGTAACACTTGTTATAGATGCAAGGAAAGTGTTTAAGGTTCTTGCAGACAATGAGAATCAAGATATGTGACCATTACAACTGTCAGATTTTATTAGAGAAAACCTGAGAGGGCCTCTGACATCCTGGCTATGGTATGAAGAGGGTGAGAGAAGAATAGACTCATGCTGACCTTGGTGTTTTAATGGAAAGAACAGAGAGGAGGGGCAAAGCTGCTGGAGGAAGCCAGGGCTGTTGCTGATTGGCTCATTTTGGGAGTCAGTTACAGGATACTGAAACCTAGGTGGTCTTGCTGTAGGACAGGTGTTGTGGCCTTTAATCAGCTGCCTTAGCCACAGATTTTTTTTTATAGGTGCTAGATGCATTTTCCTTCACACAATGAGCTGACTTATGTAGGGACTTTCAGGACTGAACTCAGTTCACCCTTGCTTGCTAGCCTGCTTCCTATTTCCCCTTGAGGTGGGACACAGATGCAGATTGCCTTCTGCTGCTGTCCAGTCACTCCAGGCAGGGCTTACCAGCCTGTGCTTAGCCTGATATATAGTTGTTTTCTTCAAAAACTATGGAATACAAAACCCACAAAAAACAAAAGAAACCCATGGGAAACTAGGATGATTGTAGATCTAGCAAATCATCCAAAGGCAGTTCTAGGCTCCCTCCAAGCAAGGTTTTCTCTTTGTTTCTTTTAGGGATTTAGAGTTGGTTAAAAAATGTTTCTAGATACTATCTGTCCTTTTCCTGGGTACCCTTCCCTAACCTACTAACTTGCCTACCTTTCCTTGCAACTACTTACTTTGAGGTTTTATTTCTGGTTTGTTGAGACAAGGGAGCATAGTGTGAAGAATTCTAGAGCAGTTTAAGATAAAAATGACAATTGAAGAAATTAATAAAGTCCATGTAGAACCCTGTTGCAAGAAGAGAGGTCAAATAATTACATGTGGAGGTTGTAGTGTCAGTGGGAAAGGAATAAAATTTTTGTTTATTTTCTTTCTTTTGCCAGTTGTGGGGCTTGAACTCTGGGCCTGGGCCCTGTCCCTGAGGTTTTCAGCTCAAGGACACTGCCACTTGAGCCACAGCGCCACTTCCAGTTTTCTGGTGGATAATTGAAGATAAAAGTCTCACAAAGTTTCCTGCCTGGGCTGGCTTTGAACCATGATCCTCAGAACTTGGCCTCCTAAGTAGTTAGGATTACAGGCATGAGCCACAGGCACTTGGCTAATTTTAGTTTTTAATTGACAGATTAATTGTACAAATGTTTGGTATCATGTGATATTTCATTGCATGTGTATATTGTATAATAATCAAATGAAGGTAATTAGCATCTCTGTTATCTTTAACAGCATTTCATTGGGAATAACATTCAAAATCCTCTCCTAATTTGAAATATATAATAGTTTGAAAACTAAACTCACCCTACTGTGCCAGAACTTATTGTTCCTATATAACTAAAACTTTGTACCTGTTAGCTAACTTCTTCTCCTCTTTCTATTTCTGCCATCTTGATGCCTTCCTCAATCTGTGATAACCACTATTCTCC
The DNA here is from genome assembly GCF_000151885.1 of Dipodomys ordii. Lineage (NCBI taxonomy): Eukaryota > Metazoa > Chordata > Mammalia > Rodentia > Heteromyidae > Dipodomys > Dipodomys ordii. The sequence continues at coordinate 1,413,709 of NW_012267403.1, forward strand.
TTTCTACTTCTTATATCAATTATTTCAAATTCCCTATATAAGTAAGATCCTGAAATATTTATAATTCTGTGTATGTCTTATTTCACTTAACATATATTTGGATTCATCCAGGTTATCACAAGACTTATTTGCTTCTTTTATGCTGGTTTTGGTATAATCTCTTTTTCTTTTATTTTTGAGAACTTGATTTTAATATGTCTTAGAATTATTTGTGCTGTCTAGTTGAACTTTGTCATAGACAAAATTCTCTAGTTTTTCCCAGTAGACAGTCTCTGATTTACTGCTGTGAATTAGAGGAGGAATGGTGGAAACAGTCCCTTGGCTGCCAACGGTGATGCTAATAGCTAAACTAGATCATACTTGAAACTAACAGGTCCTGATACCTGTAATCCCAAGATACAACCCAGGCCCACACCTTCATTTATAGTGATGCAAACAAGGTTTCCACCTTGTTCAAGAGCAGGCACAGAGGCTCCTAGGAGCATTAGACTGTGGTCAGAGGTCATAGGGTTTTTGCTGAGTTTGATCACAGTAGTCCTCATACTGAGTTCCATGTCAAAGGCCTGGCACTTATTTCTCTCTCTTTCTACCAAATGAGTGGCTTGTCTATACTGCCTTCTTGGAATTTAGGGAGTGGTAATATGGACAGTGCAATTCTCTCTTTCCTACCCTTTATAGTGTTTCTTATTATTATGCTAAAGGAATGTACTGTGATCTAGCATGTGATTTTATTGACTCTTGTGAATGTACTTTCATAAATAAATAATTGTTCAACTTGATGTTTCTTTGGAGGATGGCTACTGAGAATTTTACTTTACCATCTTACTCTATCACTCCATTTTTTTTTCTGAGAATGGGGAAGATCTGCAAATATTTTAGGCTGAGGGAAGGAAACATTTTGAAAGAAATAGAAATCATATCAAGTTAAAACAATGTGAATATTGAATCAAGACTGCATTTGGAGAATTCACCTTTATTGTGGAAGGGATCCTTATTTATTCATTTGTTTTCTCATTTATTTGTGTTGGTTCTGGGGCTTGAATTCAGGGTCTAGATGCTGTTGCTAAGCTATTGTGCTCAAGACTAGTGCTCTGCCACTTGAGCCACAGCTCCATTTCTGGATTTTTGGTGCTTAATTGGAGATAAGAGTCTCACAGACTTTGCTGCCTGGGCTGGCATCAAAGTGCAATCCTCATATCTCAGCCTCCCAAGTAGCTAGGATTACACATGTCAGTCATTCGCACCTGTCCCCTATCTCTTATTTTTTTTATTAGTGTAAATGAACCATCAACAATGGATTTCATTATGACATTTCCATAATGTATATAATATACTTTTTCCCATATTCACCCCATTACCATTTCTTCTCTGACCTTTCTCATTCCCTTCTCCCTTTCTATATTTCTAGTACTCTTTATTTTACTTTCTTTTCTTTTTCTCCCTACATTTCACCTGAAAAAATGTGCAATACTTGTCTTTGTGAGACTGAGTTATTTTGCTCAATGTGAAGATTTCTTGAGCCAGCCATTTCTGCAAACAACATAACTTCATTCTTCTTTATGGCTGAAAAACCTTACCTTCTTAGTGTAAATGAAGGTGGTAAAGAGGAATTGTTATTATTTATTAGGAATTACTTATTAATTATTTATTATCTAGCTCCAAATAGGGAATTTGTAAGGAGCTTGTAAGTGCTGCTACTGGGGTTTGAACTCAGGGCCTAAGTGCCTGTCCCTTAGCTTTTTTCACTCAAAGCTAGTACTCTACTACTTGAGCCACACCTCTGCTTCTGACTTTTTGCTGGTTAATTGGAGAAAAAGGTGTCATGGATTTTTCTGCCCTAACTGGCTTTAAATCACAATCCTTAGATCTCAGCTTCCTGAATAGCTACATCTGATTACAGGTATCAACCATCAGCATCCAGCTTAGCTTATCTCTCTTGTTCACTGTTGAAGCCTTACTGTCTAGGTCATAACTAGGATATAGTAAATGCAAGCATATAGTAAATTTTTGTTAAAATGGACAAACACCTACAGGTAGCTTGGAAATTAGAAATGAAAGGAAAAGTTTTTCCATGGTGTGTTTTACTATATTTTTTAAAGTAGAAAAGAAGACAGTCAGTGAGTAATTAAATGTTATGGGTTGGGTAGTTTGAAAATCAACCTCAGAGTAGGCATGGTGACTCTAATTTCTGCACTCAGGAGGCTGGGGTAAGAGGATCCTTAGTTTAAGACCTTCTTGGACTACAAAGTGAGATTTTGTCTCAAAGCACAAAAACAAACAACAAACAGTAAACAGCAACAACAGCCCTGGAAGAATGAAATTGAAAGTAAAGGAGTGCCCCCAAATTTTGCAGTCCTAGGTTGAGATTTAGTTTACCTGTTTTGAATTCCTATTGTTATATAAGTAAGTATTCTACCCATAGATGTTAAGTGTTAGTTGTACAATATGTACATTTTGCAACTGCTTAGTATCTTTTAGTTGTGCCTCTTTACTAATCACATCTAAAAAGAAATCTTACTGACTGGCCACTAGTGGCTCATGCCTGTAATCTCAGCTACTCAGAAGACTGAGATCTGAGGATAGCAATTCAAAACTAGCCTGGTCAGAAAAGTCCATGAGACTCTTATCTCCAAATAGGCACCAAAAAGCTGGAAGCAGAGCTGTGGCTCAAGTTGTAGAACATTAGCCTTGAGTAAGAACACTCAGGGACAGCACCCGGGCCTTGAGTTCAAGCCCTGGGACCAACAAACACAAATAAAAAGAGATCTTACTATAGAAACAATACAGCAAACTCACACCCAACATGGTATTCAGCAAACTACGTTGGCTGTCAAATATCAAACTAAAAGTCTAAGGAGTATTATCATGAATTGTAAAGGATAAATTTTGGTTGTGAAATCTGTATACTTTTTCCACAGAGAAAAATTTATCAGTTATACTTAGTGAAATCATGTACATAGAGTCATTTTCATGGGTTGAGAGAGCTTCAGTTTTTTCTAGGTCTCTACTGTGCACTCACTGTACTAATATTTTTGTTTTCAAGTTTCAGCTACTGTCTCAATAGCCCAAAGATACTTGAAATGGTATTGAGAATAACTAGGACAATCCTTGTAGGTTTTTATACATAATAGGTCTATTAGAGGTTCTAGGGTTCAATGATTCTCACACTTGTATTTTTAATAACTAACCATGTTACTTTTATGTGCCACTTCAAATCTGTCTTCAAGTATCCAAGAAAAAATGAATATAGCAAAAAAATGGACTTGTTTTATCCATTCCTGGAAGATGATTGGTTTTATTTGTCATTGTCCTAGAATTTGCCTTGTGCACACTTGTTTTTGCTTTAGTATCCTGGAAAAAAACAAAAGGTATTTCTATATCTACTATAAAGCAGGTCTGTTCATCTGTCCTAGTGACAGGATTTCCTGTGGCTCTTAGGAATGGAATCATAATTGGCAACTCTGTAGTTTTTAGAAACTTTACATGCTGTGGCAAAATTTTTGTTTTAATAATCAACAAAACTGTGTAGGCAATCAGCAATTTAGAAAATACACTAAAATAGTGTACCATCATGATACTACTTGATTGAGAAACATAGCTAACTTTAATCTGATTTAAACATTACACAATATATGTTTACATAAAAACATCACATGATACACTGAAATGTACAACACTTTCTCTTTCTTTTCCTTTTTGTCAGTCCTGGGGCTTTAACTCAAGGCCTGGGCACTGTCTCTGAGCTTCTTTTGCTCAAAGCTAGCACTCTACCACTTGACCCACAGCACTACTTCCTGCCTCTGCTGTTTGTGTGGTACTGAGGAATCAAACCCAGGGCTTCATGCATGCTAGGTAAGCACTCTACCACTAAGCCACATTCCGAGCTCCCAACACTTTCTGTATGACTGAAAAATATACTTTGAAAATTCTTTGACAATACTTTGAAATTCTGAATTGTAAAGATTTTCAGAGATTGCTGTTTTTTCCAATGGTAAAGAAAGTACTTATATAGTGGGAAAAATATACACACTTCTAATTTAAGAAGTACTGAAGGGAGAATAATATCCACCAAACAAGGGAAAAGTAATTTAACAGTATCTGTAGTCAAGGCTATGATAGAGTGGTTTTACTTTTAAATGTGTAAATTAGAGGGTTGGGGAAAGGGAGTTTGGATTGAAACAGAATTTCATGCTTGATTTTCTCTTTTATAATGTCTGTCCTTTTCAAATCATAGTAATAACAATCAATATTTATTACAAAGTAATCATGATCATTGACAGAGAAAATTCCATTTATACTTCTCTGGAAACTTTATATTTAAAATACATGAAAGATACAGTAGAGATTCATATAAACAAACTGTGGATGTTTTTTACCTTGGCTCATGTTAAATAAAATGAAACTTAAAATGGGTAGACAACATATAATTAAGAATTAAATTATCAAATGGTGGGCTTACCTTTTTAATATATATTTTAGTGCAAATGGGCTTACCTTTTGAGAAATGTTTTCCTGAATATAAAAAGAGCTTAGTTTCTAAACTGAATATAGCGTAGTCAGTCAATAAAATTAGCCCTAAAATCTCAAATGTTTTAGAAATTGTTCTTTTCCTTCCTTATTTTGCAGTCAAGTTTCACTGGATTGTCCTTATATTTAAATTTCTGGAACTTACAGCAAGCTGTTGTCTGCTGCCTATTTCTGATTCCATTGGTCTCTTAAGTTCTGTAGGCAAGCTTTTAAGATGGTGCAAAATATGCTTTTTAGGAGGTTTATAGTCTTTTTTTTTTTTTGCTTTTTTCTTATGTGGTGCTGAGGAATCGAACCCAGGGTCTCATGCATGCAAGGCAAGCGCTCTACCACTGAGCCACCTTCCCAGCCCAGGAGGTTTATAGTCTTAATGTTTCACAATTGTTCACAACTATTATTCTTCCAGCCTTCTTGTCTAAGGAAAGTGAGGTTAAGGGGAGGGAGCAGATGAATGGAGAGAGGAATTGTGGGTGAATACTCAATGTATATCCATGAAAATGGAACTAGGAAACAAGAGAATGGGTGGGATTGAGCAGGAGGAATGATTGAATAGATGACACTGATTAAAATGCATTATAGACATAAATTGACATTGTTGAATTGAAACCCCTTTGCGAAACTGCTTAAAGATAATAAAATCATTTTAAAATAATTCATGGGCTGTCTAGCCTTATTAAAAATAAGTGTTTTACAGTTGTTCACAACTATTAGTCTTTCAGCATTAAAACTACAGTAATTCATTATCTGTCTAGCCTTATTTTCCACTTCATGAGAAAAATATATGGATACATATGCAGTCCTAGGTGTTTAAAATAGAAAATTCCAAATATATCTTGACTTTTCTGTTCAGTAAAATCACTATACCTTATCTGCATTTTCAGGTGTCTCTCTCATTTCATAGCTGTCACTTGTCATTATCCTCTATCTGCTTCTAGTTTGATTTAACCTAGCACTTAATAGGAAAAGAGGAAAATGGAAATTACAAGAGTTGTTTATAAAAGTAGAAAGTTTAAATGAGAAAGACAAAGGACTCCTTGGTATTAACAATAATAATAGCTGCCTGTTAATGAATACTTAGTATGTTTCAGGAACTATGCTATATGCTTTATATATGTTGTGTTATTTAATTTCCACAACTGGTGCCTGTCAAACTTTTTAAATTTTCATTATTGCTGTCTGAACCTGTATGCCTGTGGCTAACACCTGTAATCCTAGCTATTCAAAAGGCCGAGATCTGAGAATCAGGGTTCAAAGCTAACTGGGGCATCAAAGTCCATGATACTCTTATCTCCAATTAATCACAAAAAGCTGAAAGTGGATCTGTGGCTCCAGTGGTAGAGCATGATTCTTGAGTAGAAAAGCTCAGGGATAGCTCCCAGGCCCAGAGTTTTAGCCCCAAGACCATCAAAAGAAACTGTCTTAGTAAGGGAGCTGTCCAGGGACAGCTCCCAGGCCCAAAGTTTTAGACCCAGGACCATCAAAAGAAACTGTCTTAGTAAGGGAGCTATCCCTGAGCTTTTCTACTCAAGAATCATGCTCTACCACTGGAGCCACATATCCACTTTCAGCTTTTTGTGATTAACTGGAGATAAGAGTATCATGGACTTCGATGCCACCTTCCCAGCCCCAATGAGTACATTTCTTATCAAGCATTGTTGCTTCCTCCTTTGTTTCCCCTTCCCATACCTTCCCATCCCCTACCTCCCCACTACCCCCTTCCCCCCCCCCCCCCCCCCTGCCTCCACCCCCCTCCCCTGCGCCAAAGTTTTTCGATATAAGGTCTTCTACATCTCATTGTTGCAATGGGTCCACCTGTATCCCTATTTAAACAATTTGTTTTTTCCCTTTCCCTCCACAAATTATACCAACATCAAATACAGTGAAAACAGGGGGAGAGACATACAAAGCAACAAAGAAATACAAAGAAGCAACTTTATTGAGAAGGTTCCTACACTGACTGGTCAGGACTGCAGCACAGGCTCGGGAGCTGATACTGTGACCCTGAGCAGCCCGCCTTCTTTGGTTTTTAAAGGCAAAATCTATGAGGTCGAGCCTGGTCATGCGCAGGTGACCGGATCATAACACACACAAAGGATGCTGATGTGACCTCTTCCAGGTCTTACCTGATTGTACAGCCATACCAGACCACACACAGGTGGCCAATAGGCGGAGTTTACCTTAAGCATGTGCAAAAGGCAGGGTTTACGGTAAGCACATGGTGTCACCAGTTGGAGCCAGATTACAACCTATCTGTTTTATGGGTCAGTCTTTAACTGAACAATGAAGGGTGGGTTAGGTTGTTAAGGAGAGGGCCAACATGGCCTGGTGCCAGCCAGAATGAGGGCCATGTTGGCCCTCTACGCAGCTGGGAAAGGTCTGGGAAAGACCTGGGAAAGAGGGCGTCTGGGCCTGGGCTAGGCCTTATTTAGGGTATGGGCAGAGAAAGGTGTGGCCACATCAAATTCAGATGTGACCTCAGTGGATGCAGATGTGACCTCTTCCAGGTGTGCCAGTTGCCTAGGTAATGCAGGTACTGGGTAGAGACTTTGCTGTGAGGAGGGTGGAGTCTCCTCGTCATCCAGGAGCAGACCTTACACCATACATACCAAAATGCTCATTTCTTTGAGCACTAGTCTACTGTTAGCTGCTGCCAGTAAAGCTGAGAAAGAGCAATGGTTTAATTTGCAACTAATCAATTATTTCCAATAAGCAAACTTCCTAAAATGAGAAAAACAGTATTTGTACATTTTAAGTCTTCAAAGATTTAAATTAGATGTTAATGGGGAAATAATGTTTGTATGGAATGCCAAAAGAGTTAGTCTACATGACAGAAAACAACTAGAATAACTATTGAAAATCAAACTTCAGGTAACAGCAAATCTAGAGAGCTGTTTATTTGCTTAACAGAAGTTTTACTGATTAGTTAAAACCCATGAAGAGCAACAATCCTTGACAATCCACACAGAGCACAGAAGGACAACCAAAGTCAGCCAGAAATCACTGTCTAGGACTTTAGACTTACTTTTTCACAGGTTTTGTGGTTCATACTCAAAAGTCAGTCTGTGTTCAATGTTTTTAAGTTATTAACACTTAGAAATATGGAGGGTTTCTGGATTTTTATTGCTTTCATGCAAATATGACTCCTTCTAAAATATGAAATCACATCAATTTTCCATCCCTGTAAGAGTGAAGACAAGTTACTTTTTTTCCCAATAGCAAATGGTCTTCTATGGAAATAATCCCCAATAATCAATGTTTTCCTTATAAGAATAGCCTTTATACTTTTAGGATCTCATGCCAAGACCTAAAGCAAGTCATTGTTGGCTGCTGGGCCTTCTGTCCTTCTTTCAGTCCTTTCTGTCTTCAAAGGCACCCTATTCATCCTATTTTCTGGTCTTGGGGATACATCAGCATGTAGGATGAGTGGAGGCTCCTCTCAATCACTCTACCCTTTTGACATTGAATTGCTGACTAGCAGCTTTCTCTTTACAAGAAAGGTAGAGTCAGGAATCAACAGCAGTTCATTGCTTTCAATAAAACCCGAGTGGACTTTCATGTCTGAGCTGCTTTGCAGCATTTACTTTTACAGTGCAACAAATGAATGATGATGGCTTCCAGGGTCATATTTCCAGCACAGACCCCATAGCAATAGATGTACTTGAAGATCAGAGACCCGAGCATTGTGTGGCTTATAGACATATGTCGTAACTCTCCTTCAGGTGCAACCTCTTAACTCCTGAGATGCTTAATGGTACTGTGCTTCAATAGACTCCAACACTCTGGAAAGTGCATGTGCAGAGCAGATTTCCCAGGCTATTTGTGAGCAAGTGGTACATTAGCTCTTCCTCCCAAATCAGGTACTTGAAGGAAAGGCAGCACAGTCTTCCTCCTCATTTACTTCAAAAATGTTATACATACCACCATTTTTTAGGACTCTGCTTTCTCTCTAGACTTTCACTCACCCTGCTTGTGAGCCATTTACATGTGAGACTGAAAGACATGACAAAAGACATTGCAGGGCTGAGAATGTGGCTCAGTGGTAGAGTGCTTGACTAGCATGCATGAAGCCCTGGGTTTGCTTCAGTAACACATAAAAAGAAAAAGCTGGAAGTGGCGCTGTGGCTCAAATGGCAGAATGCTAGCTTTGAGCAAAAGAAGCTCAGGAACAGTTTCTAGGCTCTGAGTTCAAGCTCCAGGACTGGCAAGAAAAGGATACAAAAAACATTGCAAACTAACAGATTTTTCCATTGCTTGGTCTGTTTGAGCAAGTGACTCGCATCCACCATAGGTAAGGTAGCCTGAGCAGACACAGTGGAGGCAAATGTTCATCAGCATCTATGGGGAAAGCAGCCTGGGCAGGGAGCTGGCCATCTGCATGTCCCCAATCACAGGTGGGAATTGGATAGGCACCTGGTGTGACACAATAGTCACAAGGCCACTGCTAGGGAGCATAGGGTGTCATAGATGAGGACCAACATGTAGGTGGGGATCTCATTCACATATTTCCCTATAGGAATGAACTGCCTCATAGTAGAGTCTGACATAAGAACATAGCTGTTAGATTATTAGACTTTTGCCAGAAAACCATGCATACATCCAGGTACAAAGAACAAAGAAAGGTTTATTGCGAGCAAAGGGGCCTGCAAGACCCCTTCTCACAAGAGAAGAGTGAGAAGTACCAGCTATTGTCTGAAGTGACCTATATAATCTACTGAGGCTAGGAAGAGCTAGAAAGGACTAGGAGGTGGAGACCCTGGTGTAGATGTGAGGACCAGGGGCTTTATCATGGCAGATTAGGATTTATGGTTGCTGCCCAAGTAGTAGATAAGGGGCCCTACGGCTGCCCAGATCTGAAGGTCACTCCAAGAGGCTCTTGCTGCCTTATATGGTGGTAGCTGCCCCAGAGGAGTGCCATCTCAAGGCAAAGAGGGTTGGAGGCTGATTATTTACTGCCTTTACTACATGGGCCTAGTGTTGCCTAGGAAGGGAGCATGCTAAACTGTGGAAGGGGGAAGGAGTGTGCTAAGCTATGGGAAGGGAGCTCATTGGGCTAACAATGGCTGTTCTGTGAACATCCAGCTCTCTTGGACTAGTTCACAGGCAGGTTGTTGGTGCCACTTGACTAACTTAACTGTAACACACCAAGCCTTACTGGTGGATCCACAGGATAGAATCTTGATGTGACAAGCTAACTAAACTGAAGACCAGCAGAGTTCAACTCCTGGTTAATGGGAAGAATACCTGAGGGTACTGGCTACTTGAGAAAGAGCACCTCAGATGAGACAAGTACAGGAGAATCTTATCTGGGCACAGTGGTCTGGCAGAGGTGTTTATATGAGGAGAATCCTGCATGAATTTCTGATCAACAGGAAGAACCCTGTGTAGACCACCTGGTTAGTGAGGAAAGCCACAGACATTATTGCCTGCCCAGGTAGCTCCCCAGTATGGATCATTTGGCCTACAGGAAGGGCACTTGACAGGATTATATGACCCATAGAAGTCACCCCTTTGTGAAGTAGTCTGCAGGACCCAAGATCGACAAACAGAAGGCAAGATCCTGGGTGCTACAGATCTGCTTATAAGCCTGTGGGGCTGGGTGAAGAGTAAAATCCCAGAGCTGACAACTTGGTTCATGGAGCAGTCACTTACTCCAACAGACTTATTCCCACTGGCTAACTCAGAGGCAGCACAGGCTGGCTCAGTGGACCCACACGAGAACAAGGCAGTAGAGCTGCAGGTTGAGGCTGCTCTGATACAACAACAAAGGACTGGAGACCAGAGGTACATGGGATGGGGTAGCATCAAATGGGGAATGGATGAATTCTTTGACATGTCCTGGGCCATGGTTACCAGCTACACCATGGCCTTGCTTTTGTTATTCCTTGGTGAGGTGAAATGGAAGCAAGGCAGTGAGGCTGTGGTACATTTGCTTCAGAAGTCCAGTCTTCTTGATGTTTCTGATATCATAGATCTCAACTTATCCTCCACATCCCTGTGTACAACTGATGTCAAAATATGATATATTAGAGCATCCTGGCTACTAGTGTTGACACTATACTTATTATAATATCTGTATTTGTTGGATGGTAAGGTTTTGTCCACAGAAATAGTTATTACTTTTGGTTGCTCTCCCATTTCCTCAGTTTTCAGGCCAAAATAATACAAATGGGCTGCCAGCACAGCCTTTTATAAATACAGTGTTACAAAGTAAACATGTGAAGCTTATTACATCACTCCTAGATAATTTTGTCTCACCCACAATGTTTGCTGTGCAGTTCTGGGGTTTTTGAAGCTGCGCATGTAATATCTGAAGTGCTTCCCCTCCACCTGGTGTAGAGAGGCAAATTTTCAGTTGGGGTAGATCACCAGCTCCTGGTTAGCCTCATCTTTGAGGTAATGATGCACATGATTTTGAGCAAAATAAGTAAATTCTATGTGGGCTTTGTTGCTTGCTGTTGTTTATTTGTTTGCTGGTACTGGGGCTTGAATTCAAGGGCCTGGGTACTCTCCCTTTATTTTGCTTCAAGGCTAATACTCTATGACTTGAGCCATACTTCCACTTCTGTTTTTTTGGTGGTTAATTGGAAATAGGAGTCTCATAGACTTGCCTGCCTGGGCTAGCTTCAAACTGCAATCCTCAGATCTCAGCCTTCAGATTAGCTATGATTACAGACATGATCCACTGGTACCTAATCCATTTTGATGTTTGTGTTGGAGAAATATGAATTTAAATTACTTGCTCATTTCTAAATTTGTTAACTATTTTCTTCCTGTTGAGTTGTGTAAGTTCTTCATACCTTTTGGACATTAACTAAAATACTTTACCAATACTTATCTGTAAGTTGTCTTTTATTTTGTTGAATACTTGCTCTGCTTTCCATGTTTGGGTATAACATGCATCAAATTGATACATTTGCTCATTCTTGCATATTATATCCAAAAAACAATCTGCTAAGGCCAAGGTCAATTTCTTTGTTTTCTTCCAGAAGTTTTATGGTTTTAGGAGAATAATTCTTTTTGAGTCCATGTTGACTCCATTTTTGTGTATTTTATAAGATAAGGACCCAATTTCATTCTTTTGAATATGAATATCCAGATTTCCTAGCATTTTCTGTTGAAGAATCTTTTCCTTTCCCACTGTTTATTCTTGCCACTCCTGTCAAATACTAACTGTATATTCATGACTTTATTTCTGGGCTATGCTATTCTATCGACCTCTCATTGGTGTCTTAAATCATATTTTATAATTGAATAAAAAATTAGCACCATTTGGTGTACTCTAAGTATGCAGATGAAATGCTTAAGACACTTGTATCTAACAAGTGGGATAGCTAAAGCAGCATAAATGGAAATGTGTATTATTTATTTCACTTGTGGTAAAAATGTTGGTGTCAGTACACTGTGATAAATTATATATGCATATTCTTTTTTTTTTTTGGTCATGGGACTTGAACTCTGGGCCTGTTCCTTAGCTCTTCAGCTCAAGGCAGCATTCTACAACTTGAGCCACAGCACCATTTTTATTTTTGTTTTTGGTGGTTTATTGGAGATAAGAGTCTCATGGACATTCCTGCCTGGGTAGCTTTGAACAGTGATCCTCAGATCTCTGTTTCCTGAGTAGCTAGGATTAGAGGCATGAGCCACCAGCGCCCAGCCACATATGTATATTCTAATACCTCAAATAGCCATGAGGAAAATAATACAAATTGGTATATTTAAAACACTACAATTCAAGAAGGAATCTCAAAAATGTTTAATATGTACAAGAAGGAAAGAAAGAAAATGAGAGGAATTAGAAACAGAGTAAACAAATAGAAAATAGAGATACAATAGAGGGGATTCTTGTTTTGGTTAAATACACTATATGCATGAGTTGGAAAAAATTAAGAGTAAAAGCACACTTAAGTCCTGACATATTAAATAAAATGTCTTTAAATGGATCATTTAAATGGAAAAAATGGCAGAATAATTTAAAATGGACATAAGGATATACTGTCAACAAGAAATTCAACTTTAAGTGGGATGCTAGTAATCTTAGCTACTCAGAAGGCTGATATGCAGAGGATGACAGTATTAAGCCAGCCTGGGCAGAAAAGTCCACAAAACTGCATCTGCAGTGAGGGTAGAGAGACCTATCTTAAGTGATAAGGTGCTAGGAAAGCAAGCATGAGGCTCTTAATTCAAACCCCAGTGCTGATTCAATCACTCTGGAAAATAGTTTGAATATTCCTCAAAAAACTAAACATAAAGCCAGTCACTGGTGGTTCATGCCTGTAATCCTACTACTCAGAAAGCTGAGATCTGATTATTGAAGTTTGAAGCCAGCCTGAGCAGGAAAGTCCATGAGACTCTTATCTCCAACTAACCACCAAAAATCCAGAAGTGGAACTGTGGCTCAAGTGGTAGATCACTAGCCTTGAGCTTAAAAATCATGCTGGGTGTCAGTGGCTCATGCTTGTAATCCTAGCTACTCAGGAGGCTGAGATATGAGCATTGTTGTTTGAAGCTAGCCCCAGAGACTCTTATCTCAACTAAACTACCAAAAAACTCCAAAACAAAACAAAACCCCCACAGAAGTAGAGCTGTAGCTTAAGTGGTAGAGCAGAAGAAGCCTTGAGCAGAAGAAGCTCAAAGACAGCACCCAGGCCCTGACTTCAAGCCCAGGACCAGTGCACATGAATGCGCGCGCGCGCACACACACACACACATACACACACACACACACACACACACCAAAAATACCTCATGTATATAGCAGCATATACCAGGCCTTGAGTTCAAGCCCTGCCTTTCTCATTAAGATGGTTGTAACTGATGAATATTTTCCTTATTACAATACTCTATGCAACATCAGTTCCTTTATTGTCTGGTACATGTACACAATAGATTATTATTCAGACATAAAGAAAAATAAAGTCATCTCATTAATAGGAAAATGAACTAGAGATCATTTAAGTGAGATAACTCAAGCAGAACAAGACCATCAACTGTTTAACAGGAAGAGAAGGGCAGGTTGGTTAAGAAAGTGTGACATAGATGTAGTAAATTTGATTGAAGTACATTATTTGCAAGTTATAAATATCACAATAAATACCATTTGTATGATTAAGCTAATAAAAATTAAAAAAATAAAAACATATAAACCAAGAACTCACAGTCAATGAAAAGCATGGAGGAGGTTTTATCTTGGAATATAAAAGAGCAATGAAATTCATTTTCACCTAAAGTAGCCCTTTCACAGAACCTAAAAGGAGCATTTCTCAGGGAACAGATGGCTTGTTTAAAGTACATCATTGTCTTCCCTTGTTAGTTGTATGAAGTATACTTTGTATTACTGATGAGCAAACAGGCTCAGGAAGATTAAGTCCAAAGACAGTTCAGGTAATGAGTGGCCAAATCTGTGCTAGAAAGAGCGGCTTTGCAACATCACAAAGGCTACATTTATGCCCTATGTGTTTAGTACCTTATAGAATACTTGGCTTATAAGAGGATCCCTGAATAAATGGTAGTCAGTGAGTGCAAAGTGACAGGCATTGCTGACATACAGAATTACTAAGTCAATATGTTCTACCATAATATTATGTATCAGGTTGTTTTAGGATGTCTTTGTGGGCATATTGACTTTAAAAATTTTCCCTTGTGGTACAAACAACCCAAAAGTTTTAAGAAAACCTAGTATAAATAATTATAACATATCATAGAAGCATTTTTGGTCTATAATTATTTCCTTCCTTTCCACCTTTCCTCCCTCCCTCCAGCCCTCCCTCCCTCCCACCGTCCCTTCCTTCCTTCCTTCCTTTCTTTTTTCTCTCAATCTTTCATGCCAATGATGGAACTTAAACTAAGGGCCTGAGCACTGTTCCTGAGCTTTTTCACTCAAGGACAGCACTCTATCACTCAAGCCACAGCTCTACTTCCAGCTTTTTGTTGGCTAATTGGGGACAAAAGTCTTTCCTGCCCAGGATGGCTTCTAGCTATGATACTTAGATCTCAGCCTCCTGAAAAGGTAGGATTTACAGTTGTGAGCCATCAATGCCTGCCTATATATTTTTTCAATATCTTTGATTTTATTATTTGACTGAGTCTAGCCTAATGAGTTGAGAATTATAACACTCTCTTTGATTCTGGAAGTCTGAGCAGATTTAGGCAGTGCAAAGATATAACAAATATTTCCATCTTTGACAAATTCAGCAATGAAGCCATCAGGGCCTATGCTTTTATTTCACATTCTCAAATGATTAATGGTTTGGGGCATCATTTCATTTGCTTATTTAACATCATGCATCTTTGGTGCAGTGTATCTTCATGTTTTTGACCATTTTGTCCTAGGTTGTTTGTTTTTATTTTAATGATCCACTCTGAAGGTGCATTCTGTATGTAGGTTGTGAAAAAAAAGAATTTACATAGCTTGCCAAGGCCACTGTCCTTTAAACAGGTCATTTAGTAAATAAGATCAGAAAGAACACCAAATACCAAACAATTAATAAATAACTACATTTTTATTAAAGTAACTGAAAGAGATTACAGAAGTACAGCAAATCAATAGCAAAATTCTTGCAGAGTACAGAAATTTAAATGGCTACATACTAAAGAGATGGAAAAGCTTTCATTCAGCTACCTCTTTCCCTCAGTTAGGATTAGTTCAGAACCATGAAGGAAAACCAGAAGAGACTTCTTCTTGGTAGGAAAAGGTAAACAAGATGACCCACCACACTTATCACCTCCAAGAATACCTGTAATCTTCCCTGCTGGAGGCTTCTATGGTCCTTTCAGGTTCTAAGCTCAGCCTAGGGAACTGTCCAGTGTCTAAATGCTGAACTTCCCCAGAGAAGTAGCCCACACTGATGCTGTATGCCATGGCACTACCTGTAGCTCATGAATTTACCACATATTGGTGAATAACACCATCCTGAAACTGGAGCCCTTAGATGAATGCATTTTTTTTTCTGTGTCTGTCCACCAAGTGGATGAAGAGAGCTGGACACTGCCCTTGGTAGGACCTTGGAGTATCTATTCCTACAGGATCTGCCCCCTTGTGACCTGATGGTGGTGGCTAGTATATGTTGGTAACCTTCAAAGATGTGACTGTTTTTCTCAGAGGAATTGACAGCAGCAACATCTGACCTAGAGGACCCTGAACCTGGAGGTGATGCTGAGACTTACCAATCTCTGCTCTCACTAGACATTTTTGTGCCTCAGTCATTTGATTGACCTGCTGGAGCATAAACAGGAGCTGTGGACAGTGAAGAGAGGCTTCTCAAATAAAACTCGTGCAACCTGAGAAATGATCTCTCCTCAACTCTCAGATGAAAAACTAATCTGACATCACACTTCTCAGTACAGAAAAGTACTCTTTTTGTCAGATTGATACTTCCTTGGTCACAGATGAAGCCTTTCAGATTAATCATAATTAACAAAAAAGAGAGTGCATCTTGCTTTGGGATTGTTAGCATCAATCTTTCTATTCCTGAGGCTCAGTGGTACTGTATCATACCCACTCGGTACTGGACTGTCCCTAAGCAGAGCTCCTGCTGCTCCCCAACCCCTAAGGCCTAGCTGTTGCAGAATTGTTCCATCTTCTGTATTCCAGTTGCTAGTGCACCCTACCCTTAGAGGGACAACATGAAGTGGTGCCCCAGACCTGAGAACCCAGATCCTTGAAGTACCCTTAACACCACAATCAGAAATCTACCATCCATGGATTCATACCAGAAACATTTCCCCCCAGCACACCCAAGCTAAGGGAGCAGTCTTCCCTTTGGGGGCACATCATAGATATTTCAGCTCTTAGCCCCACACTGCCTACAATGGTCCCTATCAACAGGGATCCAGAAGCTTTGCTGATGCATGCATGTAGAAACACAAGCCAAAGCTGAGAAAACATAGTGCCTAATGTCCCTGGGAATCAGAGCCTAACCTGAGGTTTATCACTACCATCCTCAAGCCAAAGAGCTGCACAACCCTGTCTGCCTGGATATAGACCAGACCCCTGCTGAGGCACCATAGCTCTCTTCACAGTACTGTTGCATGGGTTCTTGCTCCTGTTGCCACTGATGTGACAGAGCCTGGCATACTGATGGGTCCCTAACATCCCAGGATTTAGTCATCACTGCATGGTACATTTTCTCCACAATCTGAGCTCTTCTCTACCAGGTTGGTTCTGGATCTAAAGTTGCAATTCCATCATTCTCCCAGAGCCTCAGCTATTTGTTCAGAGTCATGAGTTGGTGTGATCTACAACCCATAGTCAGAACTACAGTTACATCCCAGCCCACTGGGTATAAGCTACAGTATGCTTTAGGGCAATAGACCCTGAGTGACTTGGCATGAGAAATACACCTACCTACCCATGACATGCAAAGTGAACCTGTACTTAATGTATCAGATGGTATAGTAGTTCTTCAAGACCTTAAGCCCACAAGCTTGGCTCTATAACTGTTCAGAGCACCTCTGCCACTGTGACTTCCTGGGATCTGTGTTAAACCAAATGGGTAGATCCCCTTAGCTAAGATTTCCCACTGTGAAAAAAGAAAAATCAGGATGATCCCTAAAGTCCTCACCTTAATAATGTGCTGCCATCACTGCCACAAATTCCTGCTGCCTAGAACCCTGAGGTACTAAAGACATCATTGAGTATGACAACTGAAGAATTCACACATTAGCTTGAGCTGCCACAGAACCAGTGCCATCATGCCTTACCCAACCAATAGCACCTTCAGGCTCATCTACAGGTGAAAAGTTTCTCTTAGAAAACCTATACTGTGAAGTCTGAAAGAAGTACAAATGGCCAATAAATGAATTAAAAATGCTCAACATCTTTAGCCACCAGGAACATGGAAATTTTTAAAAAATTGACATTGCACCTCACCCTAGTCAGAATGACAGTCATTAAGGAAATAAACAATAGTGAATGCTGGTAAGGACTCAGAGAGGAAAAAGAACCTTCCTACATTGTTGATTTGGGTATAAATTAGTACTAGGGAAACCAGTTTGGAGGATCTCTAAAAAGCTGACATTCAAACCTCATACTATGTTTATTGCAATACTATTTACAATAGCACGATATTGAATCTACCTAGCTTCCCACCAAAAGCTGTATGAGTAAAGAAAATGCAGTATCCAAACACTATAGAGTATCATTACATCACAGTATCCAAACACTATAGAGTATCATTACATCACAACCAAGAATGAAGTTATGACATTAGTAGGAAAATGGATGAAACTGGATATCATATTAAGTGAAATAAGCCAGATTCATATAAATGACTTCAATTTTTCTCACATATGTGGAATCTAGATCTTACAAAGAGGACATGAATATTATAGAGGGACTATTTGTGTTGGAAACCTGTGGGAAGAGGGAGAGGGTAAGGATGTGGTGAAGAGGGGAGAATTCATATTATATATGAATGCAAAATTCATAATGAAAACATTTTTAAATTTTTCAAGAAAGCTAAAAAAGATTGCTTTGAGAGGTCATAAAAAGAATGAGGAAAATGTGAAGATGATCAAAGTACATTATGTGCATGTATAGAAATGTCACATGAAGCCCTTTTTGTACCATTAATATATACTAATGAAATATTTTTAAAGAAAAAATAGCAAATCACCTGTAAGAGAATCACTATTACACTATCCTCAGGTTTTTCAGGAGAAACTGTAGATTTGGAGAGAATGGATGGATGATACATAAGTGTTGAAAGAACAAAAGATGTCAGTCAAGAATACCGTACATAGTAATTAATGTCTTTCAGAGAGTCAAATCTTATACAGACAAGCAAAAGTAGGGAATGTATTACCACTAGTCTTGCCTTACAAAAAATGTTTGAGATAGTTTATCAAGCAGAGATGGAAGGATAATTAATATCATGAGTACATATACATACTATAAAATTCATTTTTAGAAATAAATACATGATGAACTCTTGAATACCCTTGTGTCATAGAATCAATTCATATCTCTTAATTTGAAGGTTAAAAATAAAAAGTTCAATGCTTAGTAAATGTTAAATTAGTCATTAGTGAGCATAATATATAAAGTGTGTACATAGTAACATCTAAAACAAATTGAGTTGGGGATAATAGAACATAACTGTAATCCCAGATACTCAGAAGGTAGAGGCAGCATTGGTTGAAACATTGTAGGGAGCCTGAGCAAAGTTAGCAATATTCTAGCTCAAAAACAAAATAATACCGAAATTGTTCATATTAGAGCTCTTTTGGAAAAGCATGAAGCCCAGTGTTTGCATCTTAGTACAAGAACAAAAACATTGTGTGTGGAGGGAGAGTGAAAGTGGTTTTGTATGTTACAGAGCTTACCATACTGAAATTGTATAGTTATGTTTACAAAAGCTTTATGATGATCACAAAAAAGAATATATAGCAAAGATACAAACACTAAAGAGAAAGATGTCAAAGCAGAAAATTATCAAGTTACAAATGTGGAGCAAAAGACCCAGAAAACAGATTTTAAAGTAGCAGGCGTACTTTTTTTATTAATAGTGATCTGCAATTAAATGTTTTTAAGTTCCTCAATCAGAAGACATAGTGTTGCACACTGGATTTTCAAAGCAAGATTTACCTATATGCCACCTATAGAAGACCAACAAACTTAAGTGTGGAGATGCTACTTACAAATGATTAATTAAAGAGAGCCTGGGCAGCTATACTTAAATCTGGTCAAATAAATTTCACATCAAAATCTGTCATAATAGACAAAAAAAGGGCATTTTTAAATACAAAGGGTCAATCCATTAAGAGAACAAAACAGTTGTTCATATAACATTGAAGCAACTCAATTCCTGAATCAAGTATTCATAGTCATCAAGTGAGAAATAGGCAATAATTTGATAATAATAGGAGACTTTAATACTTCATTCAACAATGGATATGGACCAGACTTTGTGGTACCCACCTGTAATCCTAGATACTTAGGAAGAAGATATAAGAGGGTTGTGATTAGAGGCCAGCCCAGCTAAAAAAGCTAGGAATATCCTAGCTCACAAATATAAACTGCCAAGAGCCTACAATTAGGACACTGATATAGTGTCAGGCCATTGTGGCAAAAAAAAGTTTACAAGAGCCATCTCAACAGAAAAAGCTAGGTGTGGTAGGGCATGCCTGTCATCCCAATTATGATAAGAATCATAAACAGGACGACTTTGGTCCAGTCTGATGTAACAAAAGGGAAACTCTATCTCAAAAATAACCTGAACAAAAAGGTCTGGAGGCATAGTTCAATTGGTGGAGTGCTTGTGTAGCAAGCACAAAACCCTGAGTTGAAACCCCAGTGTTGCCAAAAACAAATATAAAACCCACACAGAGACATAAGAGCCAACCAGAGTGGTTCACACCTATCATTCCAGCTTCCGAGCTACTGAAGGAATAAAAGTAGGAGGATCTCAATGCAAGGCTGACCTGGAGAAAACCTATGGCCCTATATGAAAATTAAACTAGAGCAAAATGTCTGGGGACATGGATCAAATAGTAAAGGAGCACTTGTCTAGCAAATGCAAGGCCCTAAGTTCAGTCTCCGGTACCACAAAAATATGTATTCATCTACAAAAATTAAGATTTAGGAGGAATTACCAGGCTTGAATTCTTGAATTGCCCTTTTGACCAAATGACTTAATCATCTATCTATCTATCTATCTATCTATCTATCTATCTATCTATCTATCTATCTATCTATCTATCTATCTATCTATCTATCTATCTTTCAATTTGACAGCAAATTTGAATGCACATTTTTCTCCAGCAAACTTTCCTCAAGATAGAACATACTTTAGGGCAAAGAAAGGCTTAACAAATTTAAGGAAACAAATTAGATATGGCATTATTTAAGACCATTTATTATAGCTGGGCATATGGCTTAGTGGTAGAGTGCTTGCCTAGCATGCATGAAGCCCTGGGTTGGATTCCTCAGTACCACATAAACAGAAAAAGTCAGAAGTGCTGCTGTGGCTCAAGTGGTAGTATTTTAACCTTGAGAAAACTCAGGCCCTGAGTTCAAGCCCCAGGACTGGCAAAAAAAACATTTATTATTTAAGTAATATGTAGGTATCTAGAATTATTTAGTGCAACCAGACCTTAGTAACAAGATGAATCTTGGAAAACTCACAAATGTGTGGAAAAGAAACAACATGCTCCCAAACAATTGATGAGTCAATTAAAAAATCAATCATAAAATGAAAAACTATAGTGAAACAAACAATGGAAACAAAACATACAAAACATATGAAGTGTAGCAAAAGCCATTCTGGGAGAAGTATAAACAACAGTTGTGTATGTTAAAAAGAAGACTGAAGCTGACCTCCAGTGACTCACACCTGTATTCCTGGCTATTCAGGAGGCTAAGATCTGAGGATCATGGTTCCTAGCCTGACTGAACAGGAAAGTCCATGAGACTCCTATCTCCAATTAACCACCAGAAAATCGGAAGTGGAGCTGTGGTTCAGGTGATAGAGCACTAGCCTTGAACAAAAGAAGCTTAGGGACAGTGACCAGGGCCTGAGTTCAAACACCAGGACCAGCATAACAAGAAAAAAGATAAAAAGAAGACTAGTCAGGGATGTAGCTTATAGATAGAATGCTAACCTAACATCTATAATGCCTGAATAATCAAAACCAAATTCACACAAAGAGACCCTAAGTAGTTTTAAAATTCCATCTCAAGAAACAGCAAAAAGAAGATTGAAACACTCAAAATTAGCAAAAGAAAGAAAATAACAAATCAAAACTGAAATAGAGAACAGGAAAACCACAGAAAGTTAATGAAATTGAGTATATTAAAAAAAAATAAAATTAGGCAGGTGCCAATGGCTCATGCCTATAATCCTAGCTAGTCAGGAGGCTAAGATCTAAGGATTGAGATTTAAAACCAGTCCTGGACATAAAGTCTGTGAGACTCTTATCTCCAATGAACCACCAGAAAACCAAAAGTGGAGCTGTATTTTAAAGTGGTAGAGCCCTAGCCTCGAGCAAAAGAGCTCAGGGATAGGGCCCCAGGACCTGAGTTCAAGCCCCATGACTGACAAAAATAAAATAAGATAAAATTAGCAAACCCTTATCTAGTCTAATGAAGATATAAAGGAATCCCAAATACACAAAAAGGAAAGGGAGCTATTATGATACACAGTTCAGAAATAAAAAGTATGATAAAAGACTATTATGAATAAATATATACCAACAAATTGTGTAACCTAGAGCAAATAGATCATTTCCTGGACAAGTACACCCTAGCAAGATATAGTCAAGGAGAAAATAGTGTGCTTGAATAGATAAACAACAAACAGACTTTGAATAAGTAATTTAAAACTTCTCAATAAAGAAAAGACAGGACTAGAAAGCATCTTGGCAAAATTTGACATTCCAAGAAAAATATCAATATTTTTGAAACTTCTGAAAAACAGAACTAGAGGGAATAAGTTTTATAACACCAGTCATTAGACAAAGAAACTATGCCATTTTCCCTGATTAGCATCGATTATAGAGTATTATTAGAAACTGTGGTCTGGCCATGAAATAGTATTTAACTATAAAAGAGCTATATCTTACATTTGCTATAACGTGGATGAGCCTGGAGCACATTATGGTATGCAAAATAAGCCAAACATAGAAAAAAAATGCCTAATATCACTTAAATAATTGAAAACACCACACATAACAGAACTAGAGAACAAAGCAGTAGTTTACCACGGGTGGAAAAATAAGGTAATGTGAAATGTAGGTCAGTTGAAAGTAGCAGATATGTAAGATTTATACAACAGGGGACTATTTGTAATAATAGTTTCATTTAATGGATTTTTCTCAATGAGTAAATTTCAGCTGCTCTTGTCACAAAAAAAATGGGTTGCTAAATAAGATGGTGGCTATGTTAATATATGTCACTATAGTATCCAAGAAAATAATGCTATATGCCTTAAATATACACAAGTAACATTTATTCTTTTAAAGAAACTATTTGCAAGGTTGGTTAATTAACCTAATTTTTACTGACTAATGTGCCAGATTCTTTACTTTCAACTTATTTGTGCTTTGATTAAAGCAAGTTTCTCACTTATAGCAAATAATTGGGTCTTGCTTTGTATCACTTTGACAATTTGTAACATTACCAGTATTTGCTTAGCCCATTAACACTGAATGAATTACATTACCAATTTGTTCAGTCTAATATATTCATTTTCCCACTTGTCTCATCTGGTTTTTGTCCTTTATTTTTGTTGGTCATGGGACTTCAACTAAGGGCCTGAGTGCTGTTCCTGAGCTTCTTTTGCTCAAGGCTAGTGCTCTACCACTTGGGCCACAGCTCCACTTCAGTCTTTTTGGGGGGTAGTTTATTGGAGATAAGAGTCTCACAAAGGGCTAGGAATGTGGCTTAGTGGTAGAGTGCTTGCCTAGTATGCAAGAGGCCTTGGGTTCAATTCCTTGGTACCACATAAACAAAAATAAATTCAATTAATTAGAAAGAAGAATCTCATGAACTTTCCAAGGTGGCTTTCAACTACAGTCCTCAGATCTCAGCCTCCTGAGGAGCTAGGGTTACAGGTGTGAGCCACTAGTAACTGGCTTCCTCCATTCTTTTGAATTAGTTGGGTTTTGTTAGTATTTGCATCTACCTAATGTCTGTATATACTTATATGTATACTTATATACATATATAGATAAATATATATATACATATCTATGTTTCATGCTTATTCTAGAGGTCATAAAATTCACCCTAAACATTATGTTATCTTACCTGTGATGTAAAATATTACAGTAATTTGATACACTATAATGTACTTCTTCTTGCTGTCCTTATATATATATTTTTGCTCTTCTAGACATACATTGACTTTTACATGTGTTCAAAAGTTTATACATTGCTGTGTTTCCTTTAATTATGAAAAAGAAATGAATCACTTTGCCTGAGTAGTATGCAAAGAATTGTTTATACTAGTAATATGGTTTATGCTGAACACCTGCTTTTCTGGAATTTTGATACATAGTGGGCAGAAAGTGCCCATGTGACTAACTTTCCCCATACAACAACCACAGAAAATCACTGGCAGTGAGACTAATGAGCATAACAGGTAGACAACTTTTCACATCTGTTGTCACAGCTTGTAACTGAAGTAATTAAGTGTTGACTCCACTTGGAAGCTTGCACCTGGTTTTCTCTAGGTTTTGCCCCATGCTTAGTTCCTTACTCTGTGTCTGAGTTCTTCTACTGAATCTTGCAATTTAGGGATAATTTAATAATTTATCAAATATGTGTTTTCCAAGTAATTTCCCCCAATATTTGTCTTATTTACGTTTCTAGCATCTTTCCCAGAAACTAAAGTTTAAATTTTGATGGGCTCTTATCTTTTTTTCATGAATATGTTTTTGGTGTCATACTCAAGAAATCTTTGCTCTATCCAAGTTACTAAAGACTTTATTCTAGGTATTTTAGGCTTTGATTTTAAGAAATCTTTTAACATCTGTATTCTTCAGTAAGTAAAATGAGTCACAAAGCTGCTGTTACTTGCCTACATCCCACTAAATGTATTGAATTTAATGAAAATATCTCATTAGCAAGTTGATGCATGCCATCATTGTTATTTAAATTGTTTTATATAAAAGTAACTTGTTGAGCATTCTTTTTTTCATTGTTCTTTTGTAAATATTAACTTATGAGTCAATTTGAGTTCATTTCTTCATGTGGCTTGAAGATACGGTTCAGATTAATTTTTCTACACAAGGATATGATTTATAATTTTTCCAGATCTCTTTGTTGAAAACAATATCCTCTCTTTGTGGATTTTTTTCAGACATCATTTAACCATATATGTATACATATCTTTCTGTATTGCCCATACTTAATTCTCTTGGTTAGATTACTGTAACTTTGTATTATTAAGTCTCTTCTCACTACTGGGGATTAAACCCAGTAGACAAATGCTCTACCAACAAACCCTACTCTAAGCCCTATATTAAATCTTCAGTCCATTAGTAGAAGTCTTCCAGATTTTTCTTGTTTTAAAATACATTTGACTCCTTTTAATATTTTTTCTTTTAAACATTTCGTATATTTTTTAATATATGCTGATGGTTCACACCTGTAATCCTAGCTACTCAGGAGGCTAAGATCCAGATGTTCTTGGTTCAAGGTCAGTGTAGAAAAGTCCCCAAGACATCTGGGTGCTGGTGGCTTACCCTGTAATCCTAGCTACTCAGGAGGCAGAGATATGAGAATAGCAGTTCAAAGCCAGCCTGAGCAGGAAAGTCCATGTGACTCTTATTTCCAATTAACCACCAGAAAACTGAAAGTGGCACTGTGGATCAAGTGGTAGAGCACTTGCCTTGAGCTGAAGAGCTCAGGAATAGCATCTAGTCCCAGAGTTCAAGCCCCATGACTGACAGGAAAAAAAAAAGTCCAAGAAACTCCATTCCCCCCCCAAAAGCAAAAAGCTATGTTGGATATGTGGCTCAAGTGGTAGAGCACAAACCAATTAAGGAAGCTGAGAAAGCTTAAGACTCTGAGTTCAAATCCCAGTTCTGGCACAAAAAAAGAGCTTTTGGATTATGCAATAATTCTAATGGCATTTCAATTGAAATCTATTTTTAAAATTAAAAAACAATGAAATCCTAAAAATATTGTGGTCTGCAATATAAAAAATGATATTTACATTTATTTAGGGATCCTTTTATTTATTTAATCAGTGTTGTATTTTTCAACATGCAAGTCTTGCATATATTTTGTTAGCTTTTTTGTTAGAATACCATGTTTATTGTGACTTTATTCACAATAGCCATGTTATTGCTATTGTGCCTGTCAACTAATGAATGAATAGAGAAAATGTGGCATATATTCTATGAAATTTTATTCACTCACAGAGAAGAATGAATTACGTCATTTGAAAGAAAGTACATGTAATTGAGATCATCTTGGTAAGTGAAATAAGCCATTTCACAAAGAATACTAAACTTCTGAGGACTGTGGAAAGGGAGAGAAAGGTAGTGGAGATTAGAAAGGAAAATAAAGGGGGTAAATATGATGAAAGTACATTATATGCATGTATGGAAATGTCATAATATATGCTAGAACAAATTCTGATCAAATTAGGTGTAGAAGCAATATACTTTAATCTAAAAATGACTACGAATAATGAGCTAACATGATACTAAATGAGAAAACTTGAATACTTTCTCTCTAACATTTGGAGCAAGACAGGAATGACTACTCTCACCACTTTTTTTTTTTTTGCCAGTCCTGGGGCTTGAACTCAGAGCTTGTGCACTGTCTCTGAGCTTATTTTGCTAAAGGCTAGTACTCTATCACGTGAGCCACAGTGCCATTTCCGGCTTTTTCTGCTTATGAGGTACTGAGAATTGAACCAGGAGCTTCATGCATGCTAGGTATGCCACATTTCCAGCCCTCACCACTTTTATTTCACATAACTCTGGAAGTTCTAGTGCAAACAATATGGTAGCCCAAATAGAAGTCAACTTTCACTCTTTATAGCTGACATAATTTTACACTTAGAAAACACCCCAAACCACACCAAATACACTACTAGAAAATGAGTTCAGCATAGTTTCAGAATACAGAATGAATTGCTTTGGCCCATAGGGAACCATCTGAAAAATAACGAGCTTCCCAAGTACATATGGATTTACCAAAGCAAGTGAAAAAAACACTATACAATTAAAATTACAAAATACTTCTGTAGTCTGGAACCAATTTTTTTTCTTTATAGTGCCGTTCCTGGGGCTTCAAGTCAGGGCCTGGGCACTGTGCGCTCTACCACTTGATTCACAGTGCCACTTGCGGGGTTCTTCCCCCTATGGTAGTCACTGTATTTGATTTTGTTACCTTGCATCTTGTATATACATTTATCTAATTTAGGGAGGGGAAGGGGAATAACAAAATACTGAAACAAGGACAAAGGATGACCCATTGCAACAATGAGACTCATAAGACATTATGTTGGAAATTAGCTTTACAACTTGGGGCAAGGTGTGGTGGGGAAGGTGGGGGAGGGAAGGAATAGTGGGAGAACAACAAAGGAGGGGGTAACAATGCTCAATAAGAAATGTACTCATTACCTTACTTATGTAACTATAACTCCTAACAGCATCTTTACAATAAAATAAAATTTAAAAAAGCAAAAAATGTTATTAGATAATTAATCATATTTTTCCAGTTTATCATACAAAAATAAACTGAAACGCAATAAAGGATAATTTGAACAACCTTCCAAATAAACACTTGTTTTTCAAAGCTCTGTCCTATTTCAAGTTAGTACTAAAAAATGTATCCCTACCATTTTGGAGTAAGTGAAGCGTAACGTAGGACCCTTCTGTCCTAAGGTAACCCAGACAATTTCTAAGGTTCTCTGCACAGGCCTTCCTCACTGAGCTAAAGGCCAGAGCTAAGGAAAATGTTTGGACACCTATCTTACAAGCTCATTGCTATTATTGTTGTTGTTGTTGTTGTTGTAGAGTTGATATAAAGAGGGGTTATAGTCACATAAATCAGAATTGAAAATTGATATCTACAGATAATCCCATATTTTATTTTAGGAGCACATTAAGCTTTTGCTTACAATAAGCTTCTTTTTTATTGTTACTGTAGAGTTGACATACAGAGGGCTATAGTTACATGAATCGGGTAATGAGGAATGAGTACAATTCTTTTTGAACTATATCTCCCCTTCTGACCCACTCTCCTGGTTTTTCCCTCTCATCCCTACCCACAAAATATCCAGTTCATTTTCCCAGATAGATTCTAGTGAGTATTACTGTTCTATTTATTCACCCTTGTTCCACTTTTATATACCCTTCCTTACCCTCCCAAATACAACCAAACACATAAGACAAAAGGAAAAGAAAGCAAAATCAGCAACAATGACAACTAAAAAAAATTACAAAACACAAATGAAAGAAAACTGAAGATACAACAATACTGGAAAGATACTTTTATATTGCAAAATTTAAAATTGTTAAAATGCCCATAATAGAGCAAGTGATCTACAGATTCAGTGCAATCCCTATCAAAATACCAATAATGTACTTCAAAGAACAAGAAATAATCTTAAAATCACAATAATACCAAATATTTTAAATCTTGAGAAAGAAGAAAGGCAGAGAAATTACAATATCTGTCTTCAGAATATTCTACAAAGCTGTAAGAAGCAAGACAGACCAGTAAAAAATATAGCACCTAGCTGGGTGCTAGTGGCTCACACCTGTAATCCTAGCTACTCAGGAGGCTGAGATCTGAGGATAGCAGTTCAAAGCCAGCCCGGGCAGGAAAGTCCGTGAGACTCTTAGCTCCAATAAACCACTAGAAAACCGAAAGTGGTGCTGTGGCTCAAGCGGTAGAGCACTTGCCTTGAGCTGAAGAGCAAAGGGACAGCGCCCAAGCCCAGAGTTCAAGCCCCACGATCGACTAAAAAAAAGAATATAGCACCTAGAAGAAAACCTGCAACATCTATAGCCGACTAACTTTTGGCAAAGTTGCTTTAACATATAATGGAGAAAGGACAATCTTTCTAAGAAAGGATGATCTGAAAATTGGATATCACATGCAGAAGAATAAAATTTGACCCCGTCTCTCACCATTTTCAGAGTTAACTCAAAATGGATTGATGTCTGATTTGAAACTATGAAACTACTAGAAGAAGACATAAATACTTTAAAACATTGGAATGACAAGTATTTGAGAACAAACACAGGCCACAAAGTAAAAATAGACAAATGAGATTACATCAAAGTAAAAATATTCCACATAACAGATGAAAGGAAATAATAAGTGTGGCAAAGAGATATCCTACAGAATGAGAAAAAATATTTGCAAAATGCACTTCTGACACAGGGTTGATATAAGGAATTAAGACAATTCAGTAGCAAAGATAACCTGAAGAAGCTGAGCAAGAATGGATTATAAATCTGGATGGACAGATCTCAATAGAAGACATACACATGACCAACAGGCTTTTGCATATGTGCTCAGTATCCCTAATTATCACAAAAATGCAAATTAAAATGACAATGAGATATTAACTTATTTCAATTAGAATGGCCATTATTACAAAGGTAAAATCAGTACTGGTGATGATGAGGTTTTTTTTTTTAATCTCTGTGACAACTACCTGAGAGAATCCATATAATGGAGGAAAGTTTTGTGTTGGCTCACGATTAGCTCATAGTTGCTGGCTTTCTTATTTCCAGGCCAGCAGTAAGGGAGTACAACATTGTCTAGTGTGGGAGACCTGCTCAGGAAAGCCAAGAATAAGGAAGAGACCATCAGAAAGGGATCTAAGCAAGATGCAGCCACCAAGCCCATAACCCCAGTGAAACATTTCCTCCTTTTTTCTACCATCTCCCAAAATAGTACTATCAGCTGAGAAGCAAGCCTTTAACATATGGTTCTGTTGAATATAAAATTTCAACATTTTATACTCAAACTAGAGCATGGAGAAAAGAGAACCCTTCTATCCTGTTGATGGCAATGAAAAGAAGTGTAGCCATTTTGCGAAACAGTATAGGGTTTCCTCCTAAAATTACTAGAAATATAACCTGTAATCCTATCATTGGAGAAGCTGAGGTACAGGACTACTGGTTCAATGTCTGCTTGAGCTACATAGTGAAAGACCCTACCTCAAAAAAGGAATCCTATATGGTTTAACTATCCCACCACTTGTTATAAATGATGAATGTATAAAGTTTGGCTCATAGACATAGTGTAATACTATTAAGCCATAAAAAAATAAGTTTCATCATTTGTGATAATGTGAATGGTAATTGAGCTTATTACAGTAAGTAAGCAAGGAACAGAATAACAAGTACTGTATGGGTTCAATTTATGTAGAATTTTAAAAAGCCGATCACCTAAAAATTGAGAGCCTGTGGATTCTGGGAGAGTGTGGGACAGAAGAGGAATGGTAGATCAAAGGGTATTCAGTTACAATTAGATAGAAGCAGTTTTGATATGCTATGGTATATTAGTGACTCTAGATAACAGTAATTCTCTGTACATTTCATATAGCTAGAAAAAAAAGGATTTAGAAGTTTTTGCCATATAGAAATGACAAGTGCTTGAAGAGATAGCTATGTTGAAGCTGTTTTGTACATTATGTGATGTATACATGTATCAAAACACTACATAGTGCTCCATTAATGTGTTCAATTTTTTTGTTTTATGAATCATCTAAAAAGATTTTAAAATAAACATAGTTTTCAAAAGATACAAGATGTTCTTTCATTTTTGAGCAGCTACAAAACAAAGATTCCCTATCTTCTCAGAATAGTTTTCTATGCTTTAGGTTAATTTTATATTCTCAATTATTTAAGAGAACAGTCTTCTCTTTTTCATGAATGTATGTATGTCAATCATGTGGTATGAACTCAGGGCCTGGGCGCTATCCCTCAGTTCTTTTGCTCAAAGCTAGTTCTCTACTATTTTGATCCACAGCTCTACTTCTGGTTTTTGAGTGGTTAGTTGAAGAGTCTCACTCATGACAACTTTTCTGCCTGAGCTGACTTTGAACCGTGATCCTGAGATCTTAGCCTCCTGAGTACCTAGGATTACAGGCATGTGCCACCAGTGCCTGGCTCAGTCTTCTCATTTTTATTTTTATTTTTTATTTTATTTTATTTTATTTTTTTTTGTTGGTGTGGGGCCTGAACTCTGGACCTAGGTGCTGTCCCTCAGCTCTTCATTTCAAGGCTAGAGCTCTACCACTTGAGCCACAGCACCACTTCTGGCTTTTTCTGCTTATGTGGTGCTGAGGAATCGAACCCAGTGTCTCATGCATGCAAGGCAAGTATTCTACCACTGAGCCACAGTCCCAGCCCCCAGTCTTCTCTTTTTTAAAGGAGTTAAATGGTTATGCTTTTCTGCTTTATTGTAGTTATTTTACTTACTCTATTCCTTGTTAAATAATTAAAATTAACTTAAAATTATTTTAGCTTGGTACTGGTAGCTTACATCTGAAATCTTAGTTACTCAGGATGTAGAGATTAGGAAGATAGTGATTCAAGGCAAAGCCAGGCAGAAAATTTTCAAGATTCCATCTGAACAGAAAAATCTGAGCATGATAGTTTACCCTTTACTTTCCCATAAGACAGGAAGCATAAGAAGGATTGTAGTTTAGGCCCAACTGGAGGAAAAAAATGAGACTCTATTCCAAAAATAACCAGAGCAATAAAAGGCTGGAGGTATGGATTAACTGGAAAAGAAACAATGTAGCAACCAAAAAGCCCTGAGTTCAAATCCCAGTACTGGCAAAAAAATCACCTTATTTTTAATTAACATATAATGGTGTATGCTTACAGGGTACAATGTGGTATGTTGATATGTGTACACAATATATAATGATCACATCAAGTAACTATCATATCACCCGACGGATTTAATTCTTCTTTGTGATGAGAACATTTTAAAAAATCCATGCCTGGCTTGGCAACATTGGCTTGTGCCTGTAATCCTAGCTACTCAAGAGGCTGAGATCTGAGGATCACAGTTCAAAGCCATCCCAGGCAGGAAAGTCAGTGAGAGTCTTATCACCAATTAACCACCAGAAAACCAGAAGTGGCTCTGTGGCTGAAGTGGTAGAGTGCTCTCCTTGAGCTGAAGAGCTCAGGGATAGCGCCTTAGGCCCAGAGTTCAAGCCCTACTACTGACAAAAAAAATCCATGCCTATAGCTATTTTTAATACACAACAAATTATTATCCATACTTTTACTGTACTATAGTATTCCTCTTATTTTACTGTCACTTTCCCCATTAATGAGTATCTTTCCTATCCCCTTCTCCCTGTATGAGATGTGTGTGTGTGTGTGTGTGACACCTAGGACCTTACAAATGTTAGCCAAGTGATGTACCACTGAGCTACACGACTCTAAGATCAGCTGTCTTTAGCTTCCATAAATAAATGAGAACATGCAATATTTGTCTTTCTGTGCCCGGTTTGTTTAATTAACACGATGTCCTTCAGGCTCATCTATATTGCTGAAAAATTTCATTCTTTTTTATTTAATTTGGAATGTTTTGACACTTTAAAAAGGTAGCTAAATATTGTTTCACAGTGACTCATGATCTTCCTTAGCAGAATATTATATTTTGACATTTTTGGAAACTTTTGATATTTTCCCTTGACCTCAAGTTAACTTGAAAATCTCAGTGGATTTGTTTTTTCATAGTATAAAAAGAGAGAGGTGAAAATAATTACATTAACTTGATATATTGACTTGTATGAGAAACATCATCAAATAAGAGGTTTTTGCCTCCCCTAGATTATATATATTGGTAAAACATAAGTATAAGTAGCTTAGAAATTATGCAAGTTTCCTAGAAATTTGTTAAAGCCCTTACTGTCAATATGTCTTAGAGTTTTCCCTGGTATTATTATTATGTTATTTATCATAACCCTAGTTGTTATTTTATCAATGTTATATAGTGCAGAAACAAACTTCCTTATACATTGATTTTTGTTTTTTGATCAGTCGTGGGGCTGGAACTCTGGGCCTGGGAGCTGTCCCTCAGCTCAGCTCAAGGTGAGTGCTGTACCACTTAAGCCACAGCGCTACTTCTGATTTTCTGGTGGTTAATTGGAGATAAGAGTTTCACGGAAAAAAAGAGTTTCACGGACTTTTCTTCCTGGGCTGGCTTTGAACTGTGATCCTCAGATTACAGGCATGAGCCACTGGCCACCTTGATATAAATTGATTGTTTAAAAATAAGTTTCTTCTGATTACTAGCCATGGTCATTTTAACTAGTTTATATATTACTTGGATTACTCCTCAAAAGTTTTTGTAATTAGCGAGTTTGTCTTCTACATGAATGGATTGTCTAAGAAATGATTATTCCAGACACTCAGGAACATTCTGATATCAATGTTTAATAACTTTAGTTATTAGATGTGATCAGAATTATGAGTTTTAGAAGTCTGAGAAGCTGATGAGTTCTTGAAACTGGTAACCCCAGATCAAACAGAACAAGAGTCAATTACATGATTGAAATTGAGCTAATAATGAGTGGCTGTGGCTTTTGTTTGAAATGCTTTAAAAATTCTATTTTCTGTAGACAAGCAACCCATTTGTCTTCTCTCTTAAACTATGCATAATTTACATTACATAACAATTTAATAGATTATACTTACTTTTGCAATGAGATATGAAATTTTCCCCTCTGGCTGTTTCCTTCAGAATTTAAAAAATTGTATTGACTAATATGACTAATCTTATTTTCAAAGGAACATAATTAGGTAGATTCAATAAGAATTAAGCTTCCTTATAACAGGACATAATTAGAAACAATGGTTGGATAACCAAATTTGAAATGTTATATTTGAAAATTATATATATAGGGGCTAGGAAGGTGGCTCAGTGGTAGAGCACTTGCCTTGCATGCCTGAGGCCCTGGGTTCGATTCCTCAGCACCACATAAGCAAAAAGAAAAAAGCTGGAAGTGGTGCTGTGGCTCAAGTGGTAGAGCGCTAGCCTTGAGCTGAAGAGCTGAGAGACAGTGCCCAGGTCCAGAGTTCAGGCCCCACGACCAGAACCCCCCCCCAAAAAAAAAGAAAAGAAAATTGTATATATAGGAATTCAGAGGAAGATGGCGGAGGAGAACTGGGGGCTAAACAAGCTGTCACATAGAAAGCAGTTTTAGTGTCCCAGTGAAAAGTCCAAGGGTAGAGAGTCACACCAAGTATGCCATCATAGTACAGAGAGTTTGGCCAGAGAGGAAAAATTCAGGCAGCTTGGTTAGGAGACAGACTCAGGCACTCGCTGGTGTTTGTGGAGGTGGCAGCTTGAAACAAAGGCACCAGAAGTGGTGTGCCAGAGGATTCTACTCACCACAAGCAAGAACTGACAAGAAATAGAAATATTCATCCTGCTGACCACAGACAGTGGCAGACTGTGGACAGCCTAGAAACCAAGGCAAAGGCATCAGTACCACACAAGACATCCTCACTCCTTTTCAAGGAACAAAGGGAAGTTAGCCCCACCCCTTCCACCAGAGAAGAACTCCATCTTTGATACTGACAAAAATCTACTAGCCCCGCAACTCGGGCCTTGGAAGAAGACAATAGGAAAGAGTCAACAGGTCAAAGGAACCTGACCTGCAGGGCTCAGCTCCACCCCAGGGGAAAGTTGCCCTTCTCAGGTAGAGAAGCTCCCCCCATGGAGGAGTGACTTTCTTCAATGGGTCAACAGCACCAGAGGCTGCTGTAGCATAGGCAGCAGACTAAGCTGCAGGAGGGTAAAAGAAAAACAATTGGAAACTGAGTAAACATAAATCTTGATAATGGCTCTAGGCTGAGCTGTGTGAATGTCTCAGGAGTAAGGCCCTCAGGGAAAAGCTACTGATTGTTGACAAGCCACAACTTTACCCACAACCCAGCCCCATCACAGAAGCTCCATGCTAGAGGAAACAGCCTCTCCCTCTTTTGTGATACTGAAAGCAGATCACCCACCACTGTACTAGCCTAGGAGGAGAGTCTTATAGTCCCTGGTAAGGCAGAGCTTCTTTCTGTCTGCTCAAACAAACTGATGAAAGAAACCAATCAAAGGGGCTGGGAAGGTGGCTCAGTGGTAGAGCGCTTGCCTTGCATGCGCGAGGCCCTGGGTTCAATTCCTCAGCACCACATAAGCAAAAAGAAAAAAAGCTGGAAGTCGTGTTGTGGCTCAAGTGGTAGGGCGCTAGCCTTGAGCTGAAGAGCTGAGGGACAGTGCCCAGGCCCAGAGTTCAGGCCCCACGACCGTACCCAAAAAAAAAAAAAGAAACCAATCAAGCCACAGGCAAACCAAACAAGAGACTCCACCAAGAGACTAGTTATGGACCCAGGAGGGACACAAGATCCCCACCCGCCAAAAAAAAAAAATCGAAGTACTCTTTTCTACCTATTAAGTGTTTCTTGTTTTTTGGGTTTTTTTTGTCTGTTGTGGGTCTTGAACTCTGGGCCTGGGTGCTGTCCCTCACCTCTTCAGCTCAAGGCTAGTGCTCTACCACTTGGACCACAGCACCACTTATGGTTTTCTGGTAGTTAATTGGAGATAAGAGTCTTACAGACTTTCTTGCCCAGGCTGGCTTTGAACTGTGATCCTCAAATCTCAGCCTCCTGAGTAGCTCTGATTACAGGCCTGAGCCACCGGCACCCAGCTAAGTTTTTGTTTTTGTTTTTGTTTTGTAGGTCTGAGCCTGAACTCAGGGCCTGGGCGTTGTCCCTCAGCTCAAAGCTCAAGGTTAGCACTCTGTCACCTGAGCCACCACACTACTTCCGGCCTTTTCTGCTTATGTGGTACTGAGGACTCAAACCCAGGGCCTTATGTGTGTACGCAAGCACTCTACCACTGAGCTACCTTCTGAGTCCCAGTTTTTTTTTTAATGTTTTCTTGATCCATTTATCTACTGAATGGCATCTGTGTTGGTTCCCTATCTTAGCTATGGTGAATAATGTTGTGAAACATTAGTATTAGCTTTAGTATGGCTTTGTTTGTGATAGTGTGAGTAAATGCCTAAAAGTGGGATTGCTGGGTCATAGGGAACTCTATGTGTAGTTGTTTGAGGAACCTCTATACTGCTTTCCAAAGTGGTTGAACAAGTTTACATTCCCACCAAAAATGCAGTAAGGTTCCCTTTTGGCCATATCTCCTCCAGTAACAATTATTATTAGATTTCTTGATTATAGCCTTTCTAACTGGGGTGAGGTGGAATCTCAATGTTGTTTTTATTTGCATTTCTTTTTTTTTTTTTGGTCGGTTGTGGGGCTTTGAACTCTGGGCTTGGGTGCTGTCCCTCTGCTCTTCAGCTCACAGCGAGTGTTCTACTGCTTGAGCCACAGCTACACTTCCGGTTTTCTAGTGGTTTATGGGAGACTTTCCTGCCCAGGCTGGCTTTGAATTGCAATCCTCAGATCTCAGCCTCCTGAGCTAGGATTACAGGCATAAGCCACCACTGCCCGACTGATTTGCATTTCTTTTATGGCTAAAGAAGTTGAGCATTTCTTCACGTGTCTATTGGCCATTCTTATTTCCTCTTCAGAGAAGTCTCTCTTTAGGTCTTTAGCCCACTTATTAATTGGGCAGTTGTTTTTTTGAGGATTTGTTGTTGGAGGATTTAATTTTTTGAATTCTAAGTATATTTTAGATATGAGACGCTTGTCCGTTGTATGGCTAATGAAGATCTCCTCCCAATCCATGGGCTTTCTATTGATCTTGCTAGTGGTGTATGTATCTATATATATGTACAATATATATATATATATATTATATGTACAATATATAGATAATATATATAATGGAATTCTGTGCCTCCATCATAAAGAATGACACCGTCCATTCGTTGGAAATGTAAAGACTTGGAAAAAATTATATTAAGTGAAGTAAGCCAGACTCAAAGAAACATAGGGCCCATGGTTTCCCTTATCTGCATAACTAGTATATGTCTAGGACAAGCAGAAGAGGTCAAAAGCATGAACATATGACCATATAACTTGATGCTAAGCAAAATGAACCTCAAGATATGGAGACAAGAAGTTTTATCTTTGTTGCTTTTCTCTTTAATGTACTTATAATGTACTATGTGATTTTTTTGTTTCTCTTGTATGTTCTTCCCCCATGGTACAACCTCTGTTGTCACTGTATTTGATTCTGGTGTCCTGCATCTTGTATATACATTTTTATAATTTGGGGAGGAGAAGGGAAATAACAAAATTCTGAAATAAGGATATAGGATGGCCCATTGTAACAATGAGATGTACAAGACAGTATGTTGAAAATGAACTTTACAACTTTGCGGGGGGGGGGATGGAGGGGGGAAGGAGGGGGGAGAGTTGGAGAGGAGGGAGGAAAGGGATGGTAGGGAAAAATAAAGGAGGGGGTAAAAATGCTCGATAGGAAATGGACTCATTACCTTGCTTATGTAACCCCTCTGTACAGTACATTTACAATAAAAATATATATTAAAAATGAAATAAAAAATATGATTTAGGATTTGAAAAAGTAAAAAAAGGTAAATGCTATTTGCTTAAATATATAGGCACTCAGTGAGCTTAGAAAATTAGCAGAAACTGTTTCTGCTAATCTTTGGTTATCTGTTCTTGTTCCCAGTTAATAAACATTTTTACGAGATTTTTAAAAAAGTGTTTTCTATGGGGAGTTGCAATCCTAATGTCAGATAAAATAGACTTCAAATTAAAACTAGGAAGAAGAGATAAAGAAGGTCATTACATACTAATTAAGGGATCTCTCCCTCACGAGGATATTAAAATTCTAAATATCTATTCAGCAAATACCAAAGCACCCAAATTTATCCAAGAAACACTGCTTTCCCTAAGATCTAAAGACATTAATTGTTGGGGACTTTGACACACCACTGTCACTGCTGGATAGATCAGCCCCACAACAACTCAACAGAGAAACCTCAGTCCTAAACAACTGCATAGATCAACTAGACTTAACAGACAGCTACTGAATATTTCACCCAGCAGCATCAGAATACATGTTCTTCTCAGCAGCAAACAGTACATTCTCCAAAATAGACCACATTTTAGGTCACAAAGCAAATTTGTCCATATTCAGAAACATTGAAAATATGTTCTGCATTCACAGACCACAAGGGAATAAAATTAGATTTCAACACCAAAAGCCACCAAAGAAAATCCTATAACACATGGAGGTTGAACAACACACTGTTGAACCACCAGTGGGTCATGAAGAGATTAGAAAGGAATTTCAAATGTTCATAATATTTAACAAAATGAACACACAAATCACCAGCTCCTCTGGGACACAGCAAAGGCAGTACTCAGAGGCAAGTTTATAGCTCTGCATTCTGCATCAACAAATTAGAGAGATCTGAAACCAAAAATTTAACAAGGTTCCTGAGCTCCTTGAAAAAGAGCAACTAGCTGAATCCCAATCCAATAGACAGAAACAAATAATTAAAATTAAATCAGAATTAAATGAATTAGAGTCCAAAAAGCCATAGAAAGAATCAACAAAACAAAGAGTTTTTTCTTCGAAAAAATTAACAAATATAAGAAAAAAATTTTTAGCAAATCTTATCAGATAAAGAAGAGCACACACCCAAATAAACAAACTCAGAGATGAGAATGGAAACAGCTCCACAGAAACAACCAAGATTCAGAACATTATAAGGGAATATTTCTCAAACTTTTATGCTAATAAGTTTGAGAATCTGGGTGAAATAGACAAATTTCTAGCAAATATTGACATGCCCAAACTAAACCAAGATGATTTAAATCAACTTAACAGACCCATATCAAACATCAAAATAGAAATAGCAATAAGAGGCCTCCAACCCAAGAAAAGCCCAGGACTGGATTGATTTATACCTGAATTCTACAAGGCCTTCAAAGCAGAACTAACACTAATGCTCCTCTAACTGTTCAATGAAATTGAAACTTCATTACCAAATTTGTTCTATGAAGCCATCATAACCTTCATCCCAAAACCAGGCAGGGACTCATCAAGGAAAGAGAACTATAAACCCATTTCTTTGATGAACATTGATGCAAAACTTCTCAACAAAATTTTGGCCAATCGATGTCAACAACTCATCAAAAAAATCATACACTATGACCAAACAGGATTCATTCCACGGATGCTAAAGTGGTTCAATATATAAAAATAAATTAATATAATTAATCACATCAAGAAGAGCAAGGATAAGAACCACATGATTATCTTAATAGATGCAGAAAAAGCATTTGACAAGATCAAACACCCCTTCATGTTGAAAGCTCTGGAAAAACTAGGAATCCATGGAATATATCTCAATATAATACTGTGTATGACAAACTTACAGCCAGCATTGTACTTAATGGTGAAAAGCTAAAGCCATTTCCTCTAAATTCATGAAGTAGACAAGGATGTCCACTCTCTCCACTTCTCTTCAATTTAGCATTAGAATACCTAGGTAGAGCGATAAGACAAGATGCAAACATAAAGGATTCCAAATAAAGAAAGATGAAGTAAAACTCTCCCTCTTTGCAGATGACATGATCTTGTATTTAAAGAATCCCATGGACTCCACTCCTAAGTTACTCAAGCTGATCTGAACCTTTGACAAGTAGCAGTGTATAAAATTAACCCTCAAAAACCAATGGCTTTTCTGTATGCCAACAATGAGAAGAGCACAGCTGAAATCAGGAAAGCAACTGCTTTTGTAATTGCCCCACAAAAAAAAATACCTAGGAATTAACTTAGCCAAAGAAGTGAAAGACCTCTATGGATGAAACTTTTAGAAACCTGAAAAAGAAAATAAAAGTAGAACTAAGGAAGTGGAAAAACCTCCCATGCCCCTGGATTGGGAGGATTGGTCTTATAAAAATTGAAATACTGCCAAAGGCTATCTACAAATTCATTGTGATACCTATCAATCAATATCCCAACCTCATTCTTCAATGAAATAGAAAAAGCAACTCAGAAATTCATATGGAACAATACAAGACCCTGGGTAGCAAAAACAAACCTTATCAGAAAGAACAGTGCTAGAGGAAGAACAATACTAAATTTCAAACTCTACTACAAAGCCAGAGTAAACAAAACAGCTTGGTATTGGCACAAGAACAGACTTGAGAACAAATGGAACAGAACTAAAGACCCAGAAATGAGCCCACAGACCTAATCTTCAATAAGGGAGCTAAAAAAAATAGAATGGAAGAAAAACAGCCTCTTCAGTAAATGATGCTGGAAAAATTGGTTAAACACCTGTAGAAAAGTAAAACTAGATCCTTATGTATCACCCTCCACCAGAATCAACTCCAAATGGATCAAGGACCTCGAAGTCAAAGCCGACACCCTGAAAACATTACAGGAAGGAATAGGAGAAACTCTAGGGCTCCTTGGCACAGGCTGAAATTTTCTTAATAGAGACCCAGAAACACTGCAAATCAAAGAAAGGTTGGACAAATGGAATTGCATGAAATTGCAGAGCTTCTGCATGGCAAAGGACAAAGGACATAGCTAGCAAAATCAATCCAAAGCCTAGGTATTGGGTGAGGATCTTCATTAGCCATACAATGGACAAGGGCCTCATATCTAAAATATAGGTAGAATTCAAAAAATTAAATCCCCCAGCAACAAAGCCTCAAAGAAACAACCACCTGATTAATAAGTGGGCTAAAGATTTACAGAGAAACCCTTCTGAAAAGGAAATAAGAATGGCCAATAGACACATGAAGAAACACTCAACTTCTCTGGCCTTAGAAGAAATGCAAATTAAAACATTTGAGATTCCACCTCACCCCAGTTAGAATGGCTATAATCAAGAAATCTAATAACTGATGCTGGAAAGGATATGGGCAAAGGGGAACCCTACTGCATTGTTGTTGGGAGTGTAAACTTGTTCAACCACTTTGGAAAGCAGTATGGAGGTTCTTCAAAAGACTCCACATAGAGCTCCTCTTTGATCCAGCAATCCCTCTTTTGGGCATTTACCCAAAGGATCACAAACAAGACCATACTAAAGCTACCAGCACAACTACATTTATTGCAGCATTATTCACCATAGCTAAGGTATGGAACAAATGCAGATGCCCCTCAGTAAACAAATGGAACAAGAAACACACACACACAGAGACAGAGAGACAGAGAGAGTAGAACTCTATGCCTACTTCAGAAAGAATGACACTGCCCCCATTTTTTAGGAAAATTGAAAGACTTGGAAAAAGTCATATTAAGTGAAGTAAACCAGGCCCCAAAAACATAGGTCCCATGGTTTCCCTTATTTGCAATAACTAGTATATGTCTAGGACAAGCAGAAAAGGTCAAAAGCTATGTACACATGTCCATATAAGATGATGCTAAGCAAAATGAACCCCAAGATACTGAGACAAGAGGTTTTTATCTTTGTTGCTGTTGTTTTGAATGTACTTGTACTGTGTGATTTTTTTTGTTTCTTTTGTATGTTCTTCCCCCATGGTATAACCCCTATTTTCACTGTATTTGATTCTGGTGCCCTGCATGTTATATATACATTTTTCTAATTTGGGGAGGGGAAGGGAAATAACAAAATGCTGAAATAAGGATACAGGTTGACCCATTGTCACAATGAGATGTTCAAGACACTATGTTGAAAACGAACTTTACAGCTTAGTGGGGGAAGGGAGAAGTTGGGGAGGTGAGAGGGGGGAAGGGATAGTAGGGGAAAACAAAGTAGGGGGTAACAATGCTTGATAGGAATTTTACTGATTTCCTTACTCATGTTACTGTAACCCCTTTGTACAATATATTCAGAATAAAAATATATATTAAAAAGAAATATATATGTATGTATATATATATATATATATATATATATATTACTAGACACCTGCAAATGGTAAGGTTGTGTTTTTGTAGCAGATACAGAATCCTCTGGCCTGATAGTGGGCTTAGAGATATCTCAGCCTTAAAACCTGAGTAATAAAGGTTGTTTTCTGGCAGGTCAGATAACTTTAGGATATCTTGGGGACCTCAAGAACAAAAGAATATAACCATGTACTGCAAATGAATTTGGATTGTAACCTTTTTTTTGCCAGTCTTGGGACTTGAACTCACTTTCTGGGCACTGTTCCTGAGCTTCTTTTGCTCAAGGCTAGCACTCTACCATTAAGCCACATTCCCAGCACCAGATGGTAACTTGATTTGGCTTCATTAACTTAAATGGTTTCTGAAGTCAAATCTGAGGTTCCTTATGAAACTTTCAAAAAGCCAAACTTTTAAAGGCCTGTCTTAACTTCTAGCAAAACAAACTTGTAAAAGTCAGTTACCATTTTGGGTACATTTAAGACAGTAATCAGACCATATCTAATAAATCAAGACTTATTTTGTAAATAACAATAATCATTTTTATTATCTTTTATCAGTGGGAAAGCTGTACTGTAGAGGAATGTTTCATTCCCTAGAAAGTAGTTCACTCTTGGGAGTGTCAGGTTCTAGTCTTTTACATTCATTATCTTAGAACTCTGTCACCTTATTGTAAATACCATGTTACTGCACTTTTCACTTATTACCTACCTGTAGATTGCGCTATTTTCGGTCATCTTGGTAATTTTTTTAATCCATGCAAAATATTCACTTTTTCTAGTTTTCTTCAATATCCGTCTACTACTGACTTTTTGATGTTTTATGGAGGTATGAATCTCATCGGAGTTTTTTGCCTGAATTGGCTTTCAACATGAGCCTCAGATCTCAACCTCCTGACTAGCTAAGATTAAAGGTGTGAGCCACCAGAGCCTGGCTGGTCTACTTTTTTTAAATATATATATATATATAAAGACATTAAGAGAACACAATTCAATAGTCTTGAAATAAGTCTTCCTTAGTCTTTTTAACAAGTGTGAGAATAATTGTAATATATCTAATAAAACTATGCCTAAATCAAGGTTGTAAAATTTTGAGCATTTTATAATTTCATGTTTGCATTTAAGCCAATGATTCAATTTATTTTTTAGTAAATAGGATTACAGGTATGAGCCATCACACCTGGCTGTACTTTTGTTCCTTATTAAAGTACATTAGTTGTTACAAAGAAGTTTCATTACTTTGTGGTATTAACACATTCATTAAAAGTCAGATAACCATATAGATGTGAATTTATTTCTCTGTTTGTTACTCTCTATTTTTATTTATTTAAATATCTATTTTATTTAAATCTTATTTATTTAATTATTACTCTCTTTCCATGAGTTATTGCTGCTACTTACATGTAATTATTATTTATACCTCATTTGGAGAAATTATAAATAGTTATCCTATGATTTATACTATACACATTTACTCATAATATAACTTCAAATAACACCATATTACTTAAACTATAGCATTAAGAACCTTATAATAGAACACTTTCAGTTCTTCCATTCTATTTTTGTCCAACTGTTATATTTTACCTTTACATATGCACTGCTTTTAAAATAATGTACTGTGTCTGTATAGTCAGTTTTCTAAGCAGTGAGCATAAGTGATAAAAATTTATTTATTTTCATTTAAACATTTCTGAAGGCTTCCATTTCTTTTGTATGGTATTTCTCTGATATTATATTCCATTTGACTGAAAACCTTCCTATTTCTCTTAATATGGTCAACTAGTAATGAATTCTTTTAACTTTTGTCTGAAATTGTCTTTGTTTTATCACGTTTGAAATATAATTTTTCTGAGTATGAAATTTTGACATTTTTCTTTCCAGTGTAGTTTTATTTATTTTTGTTGAAATATAAAGTAACTTCACTTTTATTGAGACTACTTATTTATTTATGCTCTTTGTTTCCTAGTGGCTTTCTCCATTGAGATTGATTTTTTTGTACTGGTACTTGAGCTAGAATTCAGGGCTGGACACAGCATTTTTGCTCAAGGCTAGCACTCTACTACTTAGCACAGCGCCATTCCAGTACTTTTGAGGTTAAATGGAGATAAGAGTTTCACAGACTTTTTTGCCCAGGCTGGTTTTGAACTGTGATCCTTAGATCTTGGCCTCCTGAGTAAGAGATGGATCATTTTTAACTGTATAATTGAGAGGTTTTTTAGTGTATATATAGATTTGTGCAACCATTGTAATCAAAATACTTCCTCACCCTCAAAAAAAGAGTCAATATCCCAACTTTTCTCTTCACATCTCTCTCACACAACCAATCTACATTGTTTCTGTAGATGGACCTATTTATTTCATATAAATGAAATCATATAACACATGACTCGTGTCTTTCATTTAACATAATTCATGATGTTTCATTTATCAGTATTTTATTTCAATTGAAAAATTTTATGTATTATGTACAATATGTTGTTTTTGAAGTATGCATGTATTACAGAATGGCCAGTTTGAACAAATTAACACACCCATTATCTCATATACAGACAGTAAAATTGGTTTTAACTGTAATTACTGTGTTGTACAATACATCTCTCATTCCTTCTATATAACTGAAATTTTGTATCCTTTAACTAACATCTCTTCAACTGTCCTCTCTCCTATTTTGGTAACCACTGTTCTTCTCCCTGCCTTTGTGATTGCACATAGAGGTGAGATTTATATTTCAGTGTCTTGCTTATTACACGTAGCACAATATCCTCTAGGTTTATCCATGCTGTGTAAAGGATAACATTTCTTTTTTCTTCAAAGGTATTCATTGCGCATGTATTATGTATCATTTTAAGGTATACACTGTATACATGTATCATTTCTTATATATTCATACATTGATGGAAATAGTTCTATATTTTGACAATCATAAAGACACAATAAACATGGGAGTGTAGATATCTCTTGTACATACTGATTTTTATTTCCATTGGATATATATCCAATAGTGGGATTACTAGATCATA
Organism: Dipodomys ordii; assembly: GCF_000151885.1. NCBI lineage: Eukaryota > Metazoa > Chordata > Mammalia > Rodentia > Heteromyidae > Dipodomys > Dipodomys ordii. The sequence continues at coordinate 1,457,550 of NW_012267403.1, forward strand.
TTATAATTCTAGTTTTCTTTCTTTCTTTTTTTGAGAAATTTTCACTTGCAGTTGTACTCCACATTTTTGAAACACTTGAGCCATCTCACTGGCTATTATGTTCCCTTTTAAGTGATTGTTCCCCCGAAATAACCTTAAGATAAATTTTTGGCAACTGGACTGTCATCTATACCACATAAGAGAGGATCCCTTTTGCCACTTGGGCACTGATAAATCTCTTTTTAAAAAAATTTATTGTTATTATAGAGGTGATGTACAGAGGGATTACAATTACATGAGTCAGGTAATGAGTACATTTCCCTTAATACAATGTCTTCTGTTCCGTCATTCTCTCCCAGTCCCTCCCTCTTGTCTCCACCCAGAAGTTGTATAGTTCACTTTCCTCGATGTCCAGTGAGCTCCACTGCTGTACTTTTTTGCCCCTTTTCTTTGAGTTCTGTACCCTCCCCATCCCGAAGATTATATACATGAATACTCATACATAAGGTAAAGAAGACAGAATCATCAAAAAATAAAAAAATAAAGGAAGTCTTTTATTTCCATATCTTGGAGTTCATTTGAATATTTATATTACTTTATATAAATATGAAGAGGCATTTAGACATTGTACCTTTATGTTTCTCTCGTAAGTGTATCCTCTTTTGGTTTCACTGTGAGTATCTAGAATCCTGTATAATTTATCATATCCCAGTGTCTTTTATATCTGATTTTTGCACATCAGAGAGAACATTCACCATTTGTCTCTCTGAGCTCAGCTTACCTCACGCAACATGATTTGTTCTAGTTCCATCCATTTCCCTATAAATGACATTATTTTATTCTTTAATGGCTGTATAAAATTCCATTGTGTATAGGTACCACATTTTTTGATCCACTCATTTATTGTGCATCTGAACTGTTTCCATATCTTGGCTATGCAGCAATGAACATGGATGTGCAGCTTTCCTTATAATATCCTGACTCGTGATGTTCAGGGTGGGTGCCTAGGAGTGATATGACTGGATTGTATGGAAGGTCTATGTTTAGTTTTTTGAGGAGCCTCCAGACTACTGTCAAAAGTGATTGAACTAGTTTACATTCCCTGCAGTAGGTTACTTTTTCCTCTACATCCCCACCAGCATTTGTTGTTGTTTGAACTCACAATGTTGGCCAATCTTACTGGAATGATATGGAATCTCAGAGTTGTTTTGATTTGCATTTCATTTATGGCTGGGGATAATGAGCATTTTCTCATGTGTTTCTTTGCCATTCTTACGTCTTCTTCTGAGAAGTCTCTCCTTAGCTCCTTTGCCCATTTTCCTATCTGTTGTGCCCCTGAAACTCTATTCAAGTATGTACTTATTATACCTATTATACCTATAAATTCTAATGTTTCTCTTATTCTCTCTTGCAATAGTTCCAAAGTTTCAGGTCTGATATTGAGGTCTTTGATCCACTTTGAATTGGTATTAGTGCATGGTGACACAAAAGGATTCACTTCCAGTTTTCTGTATATGGATGCCCAATTTTCCCAACACCAATTGTTGAAGAGGATATTTTTCCCCACTGTATATCTTTGGCTCCCTTATCAAATATCAGATGAGTGTGACTGTATGGTTTTATTTCTGGGTCTTCTAATCTATTCCATTGATCTTCAGGTCTATTTTTGTGCCAGTATCAAGTTGTTTTTGTTATTATGTCTCTGTAGTAGTGTTTGAGGTCTGATATTATACCAGATAAATCTCTTCTTCAAAATGACAAATTAAAGGTATTCAAGACAAAAAAAATCTCTCTATATGCTTGCACAGACCACTTTTGAAATCATGCCATTTTAGATAGTTCAGAAATGCCAGCGATTTATTGGGGGTGATGCCCATGGAATATTAAGCCTCTCCTAAGCAGTAACAAATAGAAGTCTTCAGATTACCATAGACTTCAGTCTAATGCCAATTAAATAAAGGTTGGGAGAAAGAATCCAATAAGAATTTCAGACTGTTGTGCATCTGAGAGTCTCACCCAGTCGGAATGTTCAGTACAAAGATTTCCAAATGGAGACCAATATTAGGTATAAAATGGCCAGTACCTAGTAGCTTGATTATGCTGAGCTGGGGGAAAAGTCTTTAGACAGAAATGCTATAAAAGCATTTATAAATGATTAAAATTGATTTAATAAACATACAAATAATTAATTTAGAGAATTTCCACATCTAATGGGGAATTTTTTTTATTATTGCTAAGATACTGCTACAGTTTTTTTGAGCTTGTATGCCAGGGAATTGGATACCTCCAGGGAATTTATTACCATTATACAAATGATTTAAATCAATTTAGCAGCCATGGATGTATGCTACTCAGATCTTCTTTTGAAGAGAAGCTGCCAGAAATGGTGAAATTAGCTGATAATATCTGGCTGCAGAACTTTGGTGTGGGGGGAATACTTTCCTGTTTGAACTGAAAACATACTCTTTTTATGGGGCTCCAGCAAATAACTCAGCATTATATTAAGCAATTTAAAAACTTGTAGCATAGTTGTATTGCTATGTTTTTATTTCCCTTCATTTAGTCCTAGATCATCCTAATTTTTTGAAACTCAGGAACCTTCTAAACATACTAAGAGACAGCTAAAGATGTTTGTTAGTTTTCTGCTGTAAATTATGAAGCGTCCTTAGAGGAGAGACTGTTTAGAGTACCCAAGAAGAGATCTAGATTCAGAGATTATTAGAAGCACTGAGGATATAGTTCTCATTAGGGCTGACACTTATATAAATGTGTACTAAGACTATACAATTGCATCATAAGGAAGAATACAGTCTGGAGAATCCCTATGTAGCTTCTTTAGTGCTCTTTCCTTCCTATGAAGGGTCACACAGATTCAACTTACCAAGGAAAAAAATAGCAACATGTGTGTGGTATTTCTGCTCAAGGGGGTCCACTAGAAAATGACTCAGCATTCAAAGTTTTTGGGAGATTGCATACCTATGTACCATCTGCCCAACATGTAAGAAAACTCCAAACTACAATAAGGGAAATGTGCTCAGCATAAATTCCAATTATTTGCAAATTATAGACACAGAGAGAAGCCTTTGGCAATTAGGATATAGTAGGAATATTCCCAAACCCTAATTTTCAAATTCAGTCCAGGGAAGAATTTATAAACAAGTCTTCCTTAAGTTTTTAGATCTCCTATACTTGATCTTTTCTACCCAAACATTTCGTGACAGTTCACGCTATTCTTTTTATTTAATCAAGTAATCATTATTAATGTCACTTCAGAGCAGTATTTTTGCCATTAATTTCTGCTCTTATCTTTACTATTTTTCATTAATTTTAACTGAAGTGTGAAAACAAAATCATTGAAAAATTTGTGAATCTACCCAAATTATTGATGGGGCAGCATTTAGTATTTCAATACATGCATATGTTGTTCATATATAAATCAGGATTGCCATACCCTGAACATTCATTATTTTTATGATAATACTTTCAAAATCCTGCCTTCTAGGTTTTTTTTGGGTCCAGTCGTGGGGCCTCAACTCTAGGCCTGGGTGCTGTCCCTCAGCTCTTCAGCTCAAGGCTAGCACTCTACCACTTGAGCCACAGTGCCACTTCCGGCTTTTTTTTTCCTGCTTGTGTGGTGCTGAGGAATCGAACCCAGGGCCTCATGCATGCAAGGCAAGCGCTCTACCACTGAGCCACCTTCCCAGCCCTGCCTTCTAGTTTTTGAAAGGTCTACTTAGTACATTGTTCTTGACTATAGTCAACCTACTGTTCTATAGCATAATAGAACTTCTTGCTCATATCAAATTGCAACTTAGTACACATTGATTGCTCATTTTCTGTCACCATCAGTCTTCTTCCATGAGATTAACTTTTTAAATATTTCACATCTGAGTGAAATGAAGATTTCTGGTGTATGTGTGCTTGCGCATGCATGCATGTGTGTGTGTGTGTGTGTGTGTGTGTGTGCGTGCGTGCACGCATAGGTCCTGAGGCTTGAACTCAGAGCCTGAACACTGTTCCTGAGCATTTTTGCTCAAGTCTAGTGCTCTGCCACTTGAGCCATAGCTCCACTTCCGGCTTTCTGGGCGCTTAATTGGTGGTAAGGGTGTCACAGGGTGAGCTGGTTTCTAACCACAATCCTCACATCTCAGTCTTCTGAGTAGCTAGGATTACAGGTGTGAACTACTGTCAGCTTTAGCTTTAGGTTTTATACTTGACTCTGTTTTGAGTAGATGTTTGAATATAGAATATGTATAAGCATATAGTTGGAGTGGATATTTGTTTATAGTATATAGAGATTCAATCTCATTTTTCTGCATGTGGATAGCCAATTTTCCCAGCACTGCTTTGTTTATGTTATTTTTTTTCAGGTGATAATTTCCTAAGTAACACAACCTGGCCTTAAACACGCCATCCTTCTGCCTCTATCTCCCACATGCTGGTGGTATGTATCATCAAACCTACCTTTCTAGCACTTTGCTATCATGTCTTGAGGCCTTTGACAAAAATAATTTATTATAAATGCCTATGTTTATCTTTACTTTCTATCCTGTTAGGAATCTACACTTTTAATAAGTACTTCTGGTTTACATACATTAAAGTTGAGGATCAACTTGATATTTAGACTATTGCATAAAAGAAGAAAATAGTTTTTTGTATTTTCCTTCAATATTTTACCTTGAAAACTATCAATTATCCTTTATGTATTTTAGAATGATTACATTATATAATTTATGTTATATTGAGCATTTACCTAAAGCAACACACCTCTAGTTTAACAATAGGAAAGTGTAGAAAAACAGCATTTTATGTTCAGTATTCACTTTACAGGAATTTTTAAAGTTATTCTGTAAATTGAGATATTTTATACCTAAATAGAATTGACTCCTTAATGTAACAACTAGTACACAAAATAGAACTATCTAAATTATTGAAAGAACAAAGATAATATTTTTTCCATAAAGAAGCACTTGTCATTGAAACTGGCTTTTCCAAGTGTCCAAGACATTGTCACAACCTATTACTCAGTTATCTTTGGAAATTTTACCAATTTGAAATTGTCTGTTTCATTGTTATTCATCTTTTAATTCTGTCTGATTTTTTTCCAAGTATTTTTGCATATTTTATTCTACTTAACAATGTATTTTAGAGGGTCTTTTATCTACTCAGATATACTTTGACTGTCTACTCTAAGTAAGCCAGTATGTTGTGTATTGAAAATGATACAAAGATAACTGGAGTCCTTGCTTCTGGAATTGTCATCTAGTATTGGAGGAGATGATTACAGACAAGACATAGAGGAATATAAGTGAAAACAGCAATAGTGTTATCAAACATATTTAACCTGAATCATCCTGAGAACTAATTTTTCTAATAAGATTCATCCAAAACAAGAATATTTTAAGAGCATGAGGCATCAAGAAATAGCACATAAGAGACATGATACGAAACATTCAGAAAAAGTATGAGTTCTTACTTTTCTTAACTACTTTTTTTTTGTTGGTCATTGGGGCTGAACTCTGGGCCTGGGTGCTGTCCCTCAGCTCTTTAGCTCAAGGCTAGCACCCTACCACTTGAGCCTCAGCAACACTTCTGGCTTTTTTCTGCTTACATGGTATGGAGGAATCAAACCCAGGGCCTCATGCAAATACTCTACCACTGAGAAAACTTTCCAGCTCTCTTAACTACTTTTTAAATTTAATATTTCTGTTGTTATTGTAAAGGTGATGTACAGAACACTTACAATTATATAAGTCAAGTAATGAGTATATTTCTTTTTGCACAATATCAACCCTTCTCTCTTGCTCTCTCCCTATTCTCCCCTCCCATACCCACTCACAAGTTGTATAGTTTCTTTTCAACATAGTGTCTAGTGAGTACCACTGCTGCATTTGCTTACCCTTTGTCCCTCCATTTCTGTGTCCTTCTTACCCTCCCAAAGGCAGATAAATGAATATAACAAAAGGAAAAGAAAACAAAACAGCAACAAAGGAAAAATCTTTTGTTTGCATTTCCTGGAGTTCATTTTGAAAAATATTATTTAAAATTTTTTATTGTTTGAAACATGTTTCTTTTTTGTGTGTCAGTCCTGAGGCTTGAACTCAGGGCCTGTGCAATGTCTCTACCACTCAACTACTTGAACCACAGTTCTACTACTGGTTTTTTGTGGTTAATTGGAAGTAAGAGTCTCATGAACTTTCCTGCCCAGACTAGTTTCAAACATTTATCCTTAGATCTCAGTGGCCTGAGTAGTTATGATTACAGGTGTTAGCCACTGATACTCAGCTGAAACATTTTTCAAGTCTAATAGCAATGCAACTTAATCAAATTAATATGAAATTTTTACAGATATCATTAATCTAGAAATCTTTACAGTGTATTATAGCATTTATAAAAAGCAGGAGTGGAGTACAGACAATGATGTTATCCACCAGCCATGTGTTTACAGCTTAACTAACTAATTGGTTATGAGCATCCTGCCACCAATCAAAGCTCAATTACAACAGTTAAATTTTGTATTACTTTGGTCTTCTGGGTACAGGAAAATAATCCAAATCTATGAGCTTCCACAATTATCCATGTGAGAGACAGCAGTAACATAAACAGCTGTTAAGATATAGCCAAGAGGTTTTAGAAAATCAGTTGAATGAGAGAGTAAATGAAGTCTAGGATGACTCAGACAGTTTCTTGTTGCCCACCACTTATGGAGTATTTCTGCCATTAACTAATTAGAGGCATATAAGAGAAAGGAACAACTTTTAGTTATAATTGTTAGAAACAATGAGTTCAATGAATCTGTGGACATTACAATATATGTACATATGGAGCTAAAGAAAACAATCCACAGGGAGGTATAAAATAGGAAGCATTCAACATATAATAAGTGAAACTATTTTGGTGAGATTATTAGCTGCACTGAAAATACAGTATTTCATTGTCAGTTGTATAACTCCTCGGTACACTTAACAATAATACTTTCATGGCTTATAGGCCTCAATTTCACCTAGAACTGAAGATACTCTGGTGAATTATTTTTTCTTTATTCTAGGATTATCTTTGCATCAATAATTGGAACAAATCATTTAAGTCAAAGTGCCCTCTTCCTGAACAATACTTGAAGCTAAACTTTTTACAACTCTTATTTGTTAGGAGAGAATGAAGAAATAAATATAAGCAAGCAAATATGAGATGAAAATTTTCACAGATGAACAAAGGTAAAAAAGAACTAAAATTATAGGTGGCATCATCTCCTGTAAAGAGCTTTGAAGTAAGCTCTACAATGCATAAGCTATGTAGTCTTGGCCAGGTCATTCAATCTCATCTAGAAAATAACAAGATGGAAGTAAATTATTTAAAGTTTCTTTCTAGTTCTGAAAGACTAAAAGAAGATGAAAGTAAACTTCAAGAGATTGTCTAAGTAATAACATAATTCTAGCATCTTAAAGGGAGAAATTGGGGAAAAGGAATGTTAATCCCAGATACTATAAATCCTTTTAAAGTTAGAGGTATGATCTAAGCAGACTAAACAAAATGATTGCCTTGGAGAATGTTGCAGAACACCGAATTGCTTGTACATACCTCATTTTTCTGTGTGAATTTTCAAAATGTGGTTGTACTTGTAGATCTGAGTCTTATCCCACATACATCTCTTTTTCTTTGACAAAATCTTACTGCTCTTGGCCTGTTTTTAAAATAACAAATTAAAAAGTAGTTCTTTAGGAAATAAAACTTCCTACATTTTAGTAGAAGAAGCTAACTAAGCAATGTAGATAATTAAATTTAATCGTACTCTATTCAATTTCTAGCTAATTTTATACACATTGTTATGGTGGTAGTGGTAATGATACTGGTAATGATGGTGTGAGCATTGTGTGTGTGTGTGTGTGTGTGTGTGTGTGTGTGTGTGTGTGTGTGTGTGAAAGAGAGAGAGAGAAAGAGAAAGCTTCTGAACAAGATTTATAAATCAATGTCAGTCAGAAAAGGTAATATTCTAAAATCATGGCTTTCCAGCTTTGTTGACATATGATTGACAAAAAAGTTATTCAATTACTTGGTTATCTTTTTTATGGTGAGAACATCTGAGGCCTACTATATGGGCAAATATCAAGAATACAGTATAGTAATATTTACTATAGTCACCATGCTATTCATTACATCTACAAAAGTCATTCACTCTTACAACTGAAAATACATTTATAACCATAAAAGGAATCCATATAAAAACAATACTTAGTACTGGGAGCCCATGCCCATAATCCTAGCTACTCAGGAGGCTGAGATCTGAGGATTACAATTCAAAGCCAGCTGGGGAAGGAAAGTCAGTGAGACTCTTATCTCCAATAAACTATTCTAAAAAAGCCAGAAGTGGCTCAAGTGGTAGTGAGATAGACTTGAGCACAGAGAGGTTTAGGGAAAGAGCCCAAGCTCTGAGTTCAAGGCCCAGGACCGGCAAAAAACAAACAAAAAACCACTTATGTCCTATCTTACCCTAGTCAGAATGGCTATCATCAAGAAAACAAACAACAAATGTTGGTGGGAATGGCATGGGAGGGGGGGGAAATAACCTTCATATATTGTTGATAGGGTTCTATGGAAACAAGTATGGAGATTTCCTCAGGAAATTAAAAATAAAACTACCACATGGGCTGGGCACTGGTGGCTCCCATCTGTAATGCTGGCTACTCAGGTGACTGAGATCTGAGGGTAATGGTTCAAAGCCATCCTGGGCAAGAAAAATCCCTGAGTCTCTTTTCTCTAGTTAACCACCAAAAAAGCCATTAGTAGAGCTGTAGCTCAAAGTGGTAGAGCACTAGTCTTGAGTAAAAAAGCTCAGGGACAACTCCCAGATCCTAATTTCAAGCATCAGTACTAGGATAAAAACAAAACAAAACAAAAAACTACCACATGGTTCTGCTATGCCACTGCACGTATATATCCAAAGAAATGTAAACCATCATACTAGAGAGATTCTTGCACATGAGTATTTATAGCAGCAATATTTGTAGTAGCCAGTCTAGATGCCTAACACCAGTGATCAGATAAAGAAAATTTAGTATATATCTACAATAAATATTTATATATGATATATGTTATATATACAAAATGCATACAATATATTCATAATGGAGAATTAAATTATGTCATTTACAGGAAGATGGACAGATAAAATTAGAAATCATTGTGTTAAGTGAGATAGTCCAAGAATATATACACGTATTGTTAATTTAAACTTAAAAATGACATGGGGCTGGGAATGTAGCTCAGTGGTAGAGTGCTTGCCTAGAATGCATGAAGCCCCAGATTCGATTCCTCAGTACCACATACACAGAAAGAGCCAGAAGTGACACTGTGACTCATGGGGTAGAGTGCTAGCCTTGAGCAAAAAGAAGCTCAGGGATGGTGGCCCTGAGTTCAAGACCCAGGACTGGCAAAAAAAATGACATGGTCAAAAAAAGGGAGCTGAGGGAGCACCAGTAGGTAAGGAAGGGGAAAAGGAGAGAAGGATAGAGTGTGAATATTATGGAAGTTTTATTTCTATTTTTCCTTTTTCATGGTAAAAACACAATCTTTTCTCAGCGATTTCAAGTATACAGTACATTGCTAAATAACATAATCACCATGTTTTACAATAGAGCTCTTGAATTTAGTACTCCTGTCAAATTAAAATTTTATATATTTACCTCTAGTCATCTTTTTATCAGCCATAGAAAAAAAAGTTTTCAATGTTCTACCATTGATTATTTATTATGTTACCAATGGACTTTTTTTGCTGGGGGGTAGGATGGGGGGTCCGGTCATGGGGCCTGAACTCTGGGCCTGGGCGCTGTCTCTCAGCTCTTCAGCTCAATGCTAGCACTCTACCACTTGAGCCACAGCACCACTTCCGGCTATTTTTTCTGCTTATGTGGTGCTGAGGAATCGAACCTAGGGCCTCATGCATGCAAGGCAAGCGCTCTACCACTGAGCCACCTTCCCAGCCCCACCAATGGACTTTTTATATATGGCTTCTATTATGTTGGGTACATTCCATGAAATTGGTTGAGTTTTTTGTAATGTTTTTTATTGTAAAAGTACTGTACAGACGGTTTACAGTTACATGAGTAAGGTAATGAGTACATTTCCTATCGAACATTGTTACCTCTTCCTTTGTTTTTCCCCTATGATCCCTTCCCTCCTTACCTCCCCAACTCTGCCCTCCCCCCGAAGTTGTAAAGTTTGTTTTCAACATAGTGTTTATCATTGAACGGATGTTGCAATTTCTTAACTTTTGTGTCTATTGAGATTTATATTCTAATGAATTTTTTCAGTAATAAAATACTAACATTACTATGAAACTGTAAAAGTTACCAAATAGTCAGAGGGAAGCTAAAGGCATCACCCTACCTGTTTCAAAATCAACTACAAAATTCCAGTATTCAGAACAGCATGGTATTGATGTGAAAAAGAGACACATCAACCAATGGAACAGAATATAGACAAAGAAATAAATCCACACTTTGACAACTAATTGATTTCCAACAAATATTCAATGTGAAATTGACCAGAAAGGACAGTCTTTTCAGCACTTTATATAGATATAGATATGAAAAAAGAATGAAATGAGACTATTAACTAACACAACACACCAAAATAAATTGTGTTATTCAAAATTGATTGAATGACCTCAAACTATCAAATTCTTAGAAAAATCAGTAAGAGCACTCGATGACACTGGTCTGAGGAATGACCTTTTGAATATGACCAAAATCATGGGCAGCAAAATAAAATAAGACAAATGATATTATACCAGACTAAAAAGTTTCTATGCAGCAAAATAAACAACAGTTAAAATGAACAAGAATCATATTTATAAACCTGACATATCTGTACAAAAGTAATATCCAGCACACACACACACACACACAAATATATCTTAAAACTCATAGATGCCTCTACAGACTTTATGAATAAAATATTGACCATATTTTGAAAAGTTCTCAAATTCAATGAAGAGAAAACAAATAATATGATTTTTATAATGGCAAAGAAGTTGTGAATTTTTTTTCTTTTTTTTAAATTTTTTTATTTTTTTTAATTTAATTTTATTTTATTTGTGAACATACTGTACAGAGGGGTTACAATTGCATGGGCAGGATAATGCGTACATTTC